>NC_033626.1:9497520-9634918 GCF_001540865.1 Ananas comosus
GGAGGAGATCTAAAAACGGCGCATAAAAATAGGGACTTCGCGTATATATATATATATATATATATATATATATATATATAGTCCGGCTGGGATATTATTGATAGCACCAAGGGTTTGATGCTATTGAATTTTCCACCGTTAGATTTAGCCCCTTGATTATTTTTATCCGTTAGATTATACTATTCAACTAACCACCTACTCAACTCTAGGGGATCCACATCATTCTAGCCGCACATTTCTCAATCTAAGGATTAAAAAACTAATAGCACCAATATATATATATATATATATATATATATAGAGCTAGGCTGGTATACTATCGGTAGCACAGAGGTCTCCGTGCTACCATGTTGTTTTCAGTGTTGCGGCTTCCAAATCGACGATCGGCTCCGTTAGACTTGATCTACACTATTAAAAGTATTTGGAAACTAAATTTTATAATTTTTTGACTTCATTTATCTATCAAACGAGTAGTCTAAAAATGAATGGCTGAAAATAAAAATCTCATAAAAATGATGATAAAAGACTTGAATTTAAGATCAGAGGTACTGATCTTACTCTTAATAGTAAAAAAAAATTTCTATAAAAATTTCATCATATTTGGAATGTTTTACATCATTAAATTCACAAACGCATCACATCTACCATTAAAATTGTCAATTTTGAAACCTTTTGATCACTAGCCAAATAATGCCAAAAAATTATAAAATTTAGTTTCCAAATACTTTCAATAGTGTAGATCAAATCTAGCGTAGCCAATCGTCGATTCGGAAGCAGCATCATTGAAAACAACTTAGTAGCACGGAGGCCTCCGTGCTATATATATATAGATAGAATTGAGCTCCTATACTTTTAAAAGTTCCGAGTCATTGGTACTTGTAAGTTTTCGGCCCTTGGATTAAGAAATGTGCGGTTAAGATGATGTGGGTCCCCTAGGGTTGAGTGGGTAGTTGGTTGAATAGTATAATTTAACGGTTGAAAATGATTAAAGACGTAGATCTAACGGTAAAAAATACAAGTACTAAGTGCTTAGTGTGCTTTTACAAGCACCATAGCCGGACTCNGTATATATAAAAGCACGTATTTCAAATTTGGGTCCGTCGACAGACCTATTTTTTGGTGGGAAAAAAATTGATTTCTCTTTCCTTACGTAAAACAAATAACGTAATGAAACAAACTTTTAATTTCTCTTTATCTCTAAAATAGGAAAATATATACTTATCAAAATTTTTGCCAACCGAAAATATCTACTATGAATCTATATTTTAATTCATTTTTTAATTTCTTTTTATCTCTAAAATAGAAAAAAAATTCACGCTTATTCAAATTTCTGCCAGAATATTTATTGTAAATCTATATTTCAATTCAAAATTCAAAAGTAATTTAAAATTTTAAATGTTGGGACTGTCAATATATTACAACAGAAATAATTTAATAGATAGATAGGTTGATAAATTTATAGATTACATTTTTGAATTAATATGATGTACAAATTTATAATCAATTTGTAAAAAAATTATCTCAAATAAGAACAAATGGTTATGATCAATTTGTTAAAAAAAAAATATTTATATCCATCTATAATTTCAATTCTACGAACGGTTATGATCAATTGGTTAAAAATATTGAAAATAAAAATGAACTATTATGATCAATCTGTTAAAAAATAGCACTTATATCGATTTATTTTATATTAAACTTTAAATTTGAGTTTAAATCATGAATTAAAATTAAATTTTTAATTTTTAATATCAAATCTATCCATCTATTTTATATTAAAATTTAAATTTGATATTGTAGATATTTATAATAAAAATAACAATAAATTACAAAATATTTATTATAAATTTTTTAATAAATATGATTTATAAATTTTTATTAATTTAAAATAAATTAAATAATTGCTACATGCATTTGCACGTACGCTCAACTAGTATATAATATATATATATATATATATATATATATATATATATATATGAATTAGGCTGGAATACTTTTAAATAGAAAAGGCGTCTTTTTGCTATCAAGTTTTTAACTCCTTGAATGGAAAATTGTAGTCTGGATGATGATTAGTCAGGTTAGCAGTTGAGTGGTCCTCCAAGGTTGAGTAGGTCCCCACTGGGTTATAGTATTTAATCCAGTGGTTAGAAATAATGAAAAGAGTTGATCCAAAGGCTAAAAAACTGGTAGCAACAATAAAATTTTGCTACTAATAGTAGCCCAGTCCATCTCTCTCTCTCTCTCTCTCTCTCTCTCTACTATATTTTTATGAGTATAAATTTTTTTATACTCATAAATTTTTAAATTAATTTTAAGGTTAATTCTGGATTTAAATTCAAAATTTTAAATTTTTTTTGGAGACTAAAGTGAAAAATAAAATTTAGGGACTAAAATTGACGTGCAAAAAAAAGCTAAATAGGCGATGGTATGATAATATCGTTAAAATCTAAAACCTCTTTTAACAGTGCCATTTTATTACGATGAAATCAAGATATTTAAAATTTTGATTGCAAAAAAAAGATTAAGCATCAAAATAAAAATTAAAAAGGTTCGAATCAATATGCGATTAATTCTTTAAAAAATTATTGTGGACCCCACAATCCCCCAAAATAAGGGAAGGTTTTTTTTATGGTTCACAATTCATCTTTGTTAATCAAGAGATTTGAAAATTTGATTGTAAAAAAAATTAGGAATCAAAGTGAAAATAGTGGAAAGCTTAGGAACCATTGTGTAATTTATTTAAAAAAAAAGTTGTATTTGGGCCCGTACTCTCCCCAAAATAAGGTGAGGGTTTCATGTATGTAATAGAAATAGATAGCCACCAAGGAGAGGAGACTTCAAAGCAGTTTTTTTTTTTTTTTTTTTTTTTTGTCCTCAAATATGAAAGGCGATATTTCTGGACACCCTAACTTCAAACTAGGCCATAATAAGATAGGTTTAGGAGTCTGATTGGAGTTCTTTTAGAATCGCTAATGTGTCGAATTACCGACGTCAATCATTAATTATAAAAATATATAGACACAGCACTTATGGATTTTGATTGTGACTCGGTTTAGCCAGCTTCATGTCACTTTGAGTATGATTCGATCCAAATCCGACCTTCCGACATTTCGAACGTGACTCGCCACCCTATAGTCTTCCGTCACAGAGTAGGATGTTGACCCTCTTTAAACCAACACAAGATCAAAATGATGGTGTTATAACTTTTTTGGCTATTAGATCAATCTTAAGGGCCCGGATCATACACAATGTTGGACGTTGTTGGCTTTTAATCCAATGATCAAAAGGGTAGATGTAAGATCACCGTACCTTAAGGGTGCGTTTGGTTCGAGTTATCCTGCCAGGATTACAAGCAATTCTGTCAGGATAACTGTGTTTCGTTAATCCGTTATGTAATCTAGTCGTTAATGTAGCATTACAAATCGAGCAGGATTACATCGAAAATATTAATGGGAGGGGGGTCGTGTATCTTGCATTACTGAAACCCGTTAATACTACATATTATGTAAAATGACAATTTTACCCTCCAACAACCCTAATCTAATTAACAGCACTATTTTCATCTCTCTCTCTCGCCTTCCCCCTTCTCTCTCGCACACCGCTTTCTCTCGCTCTCTCTCTCTCTCGACGTCTCTCTCTCTCTCTCTCTCTCTCACGAACACGTATCATCTTCTATTGCGTCGTCCTCCCAGGTAATCATCACGATCTCCTTCCCTCCATTCGTCATTTTCACAAAAAATAATATTCAAATGACCACAACAAGGATAATTTTGAAAAAAACTATACTTTTATGTCAGGATTACTAAATTTTATAGACTGAACCAAACGTATTAATGCTATAAATACTGTAATCTAGTATTACATTACTGCATTAAACCAAACGCGCTAATATAGCATCAGTAGTAATCTCACGCCGAAATTCAAGATACCTGGATATGTCGAGATACTTTGTAATATTATATAACTCGAACCAAACGGGCCCTAAAAGCATTTCAACTCAGTTCTTGGTTCACTGCACCAGACTGAAATTGCATCTAACTTTGGGCTGTAATAACAAAATTTCTGGGGTCCAATCGGAGTTTTTGGTGAAGCCATATTAATGGGCCATTCCTGGGCCATCACTCTTTAAGTTTTAAAAAATAGAATAAATGCAACTCTTAAGAGAGAGAAAAAAAAGGGTCCAAGAAAAATGAAGAGAGAGAGAGAGTAGATCCCCCTACATAAAAAATAAAAAAAATAAAAAAAGATCCCAAAAAATGAGGTTGCGCTCTCTGTGCCTTCCCTTCTCCCCAATCTTAATTACCACTTTAGGACATCACATCAGATGAAAGGTCATGGAACAAAAGATGGAGTAAATGCACATGGGAGGCAAAGGGCCATTAAAAAATAATAGAATAAATGTAGCTTTAAGAGAAAAAAAAAAAAAAATGGCTTAAGAAAGATGAAAAGGTCATTGAAAAAAAATAGAATAAATGCAGCTCTTAAGAGAAAAATAAAAAAAAAAAAAAGTTGGATGAAGAGAGAGTGGATTCGCTTAGGAAAAAGAAAAAAATTAAAAAATCCTAAAAATGAGGTTATGCGACGTCAGTTATAAATATTAGAGATTAATATATAAGTATAGACGTCAGTTATAGATATAGAAATTAATATATAGGTATAGATTCTTTTAAACAATTAGGGGCTCCTTGGTTTCTTAGAAAAGTGTGAAAAAATTTTCAAAAAAATTGTTTTAATCGAAAAAATTTTTGCCAATTTTGTGCCCGTTTATTTTGAAGAAAAACACATTTTTTTGGAATTATTTTTTTCCATATTTTATGAAAACTAGCATTTTCATTTTCTAAATTTTTTAGAAAAATAAAAATACTGGCTTTTTATAAAATATAATTTTTTATAAAAATATGTTTTCTTGAAACTAAACAAACAGAGAACCGAAAAAAAAATTCATAAAAAAATTTTTTAAAATTTTTTCTTCACACTTTTTCAGAAACCAAATAACCCCTTATCTTGGAAAAAGCAAGGCAATTAAGGGGGTGTTTGGTTCCTGTAAAACCAGCTAAAAGAAATATTTCGGACTGATATTTGTTTCAGACGTTTAGTTTGGTGCAAAAGAAAAAAATTATTTTACGGATGTGAAGGAAAACGCCGCTTTTCGTTTTCCGCCTCATCTCGCGGGAAAACGGAAACTTGGAAAAGAAATCGAGGATCACATACAGTAAAGAATCGTGGTCCACGAGAAGCTCGTGGACCGTGTGAGCGTCCATGCTGGACCACGACCACCATCTCTCTCTCTGGTGTGTGTATGTATCTCAGTTATTAATTGTCGCGATTAAAACGCATGATTACGCGAATTTTAAAAATTACGTATTAAACGGCACGTTTCGTATTTTTCTGAAAAGTCGGAAAAAAACGCCAAATCATTCTCAAAAATACTTGTTCGCGAATTATTCGCAATTCGCGAATGATTCGACTAAAAAACGGCACTCGCGCGCGCGATTCGCAGCCAGGCTCGCCGCTCGCGTCGTCGCCGCGCTCGTCGTCGGATCGAGGCGAGGGGTGCGCGTCTCGTCGCTCTCGTCGCCGAAATCCGGTTGTCCTCCTCCTTCTCCGCCGTCTGGCCGGCACCGGACAAGAGCGCCGCGACGGCAGATGCCCTCTCGCGCGCCCCCGTCCGCAGAAAAAGAGGAAGAGAAACAGTAACAAATATCGGGGCTTTTGAGCATATTTGTGCGCGTCCACGAGGCCACAAAGTGGCCTCGTGGACCACATGAGAGGGAGCGCCACGGTGGACTCCCTCTCATTAATCATTTTATATATATATATATATATTAATTATATATATATATATATATTATATATATAAAATTTTATTTATAATATATATTCATTTATTTATTATATATAATTTTTATTTATAAATTATATTATTTATAATATTTTAAATACATAATTTTATATATTATTAATATTTATTTATTTATTATAATTTTGATATATATTTAACTTATATAAAAACATAAAAAATATATATAGTATATAATTATTATATATTTATTATATAGCCGAATTTTTGATTCCGAATTTTTAATTGGTAAACATATAATATCCGTATAAATTACGTATCCGAATAATTACGCATCCGTTTTTAGCCGTATTTTTCAAAAAATTTAAAATTAAAAAGTGATTTTATCCGAATTATATCCGTACCGAATTTTTGCCGAATCCGAATTAACTAACTATGGTATGTATCAGAGAGAGAGAGAGAGAGAGAATAAAGAATTATTATATATATTTTATATTTTTATCATATAATACATATAGTATTATATACATACTATAATATAGAGTAGAGCTACTATACTATCAAAAACATAAAGTAGTTGGTGCTTCCAATTTTTTAGCTTTTAGATCAACCCCATTGATCATTTCCAACCATTGTATTAATATTATTAACCAATGAGGACCACTCAACTCTTAAGGGGACCGCTATTATCCCAACGGTAGAATTTTTAATCTAAAGACTAAAAAATCGAAAGCACACCAACTATTTTATGCTTCCGATAGTATAGTAGCTCTACACCTATAATAATATATATTATATTATAGAGTCCGGCTATGGTGCTTATAAAAGCATCAAGTACTTGGTGGTTATAATTTTTTTACCGTTGAATTTATGCTTTTGATCATTTTCAATCGTTGGATTATACTATTCAATCAACCACCCACTCAACCCTCGGGGCCCCGCATCATCCTAACCGCACATCCCTTAATCTAATGGCCAAAAATCTATAAGCACCAATAACTTGGTACTTTTAAAAGCTTAATAGCTCAATTCTTATATTAAATACTTATATCAATTTATCATATAATATAATTTTAATACATTTAATTTACAAATAATGATAATAATAAATAATATATTATGATAATTATTATATATCAATAATATATAATATATAGAATAAGAGAAAATATGTAATAATTTTTTTATTTATCTTTTCCTTACTTTTTCTTTCAACCAAACAAGCAATGGAAAACTATTTTTTATTTCCTACAAACCAAACACTAAAGAGCGTAAAATTTATTTTCCTCCAAAAAAATTTTTTCACCAAAAAGTTTTTTTACAGTTTATTTTAATTATTAAATTGAGATTTTAATTATTTTAATTTTCTTTCAACTTTTCAGCTAATAGTAGGGCTAACAATTGAACTTGTAGTTCGCGAGCCAGCTCGTGTAGCTGGACTTTTAGCCTGATATTTTAACGCGCCAGCTCATGTTTGGCTCGTTTATTAAATGAACAAATATAAGGCACCCCCAACTCGCTCATGTTTGGCTCATTGATAGCCCTACTAATAACTAGGCTTAAGATGGGGACGTCATGGTCTAAATCAGATATATGATATATCGGGAATAGGTACGAGTATAGATTTTTGTAAAAATAAGAGTATTTTTTTATTTGGATGAAAATGTGAGTATAAGCTGTAATTAGAAAAATTGTGTTTTGATGGTTATTGAGAATAAAAGAAATAGTTGATGATTATAAATAGAAAATAATGATATTACCCATCTCAGTATATTTGAATTTAAATTTTTAATTTTTGAATTTAAATTTTTAAATTTAAAATTTAAAATTATAACTTTTAAAATTTATAATTTGAAATTAAAATTTAAAATTTTAGTTTTAAATATCAAATTTTAAATTTAAGACCAAATTTAAATTTGAATGATATAAAATATCTAATATAAAATTTAAAAATTTAAAATATCAAATTTTAAATTTATAATTTAAATTTTAAATTTTAAATTTTAAAAATTTTAATTTTAATTTAAAAAAAAAAACTCACTCTCTCTCATCTCTTCTCTCTTCTCTCTCCCTCCGGGGGGGGGGGGGACAAATTGTTCCACCCACCTAAATGGCGTCTTGGGTGCAAGAGGGGGATAAGGGGTTATCCCCTTCTTGTACCTAATCCAAACACCCCCATTGGGATAAGATTGGGGATATGAATTGGGGACCCTAATAAGTGGCTTAGAATGTGGGTAATATGATGGAGAATGGGGACCCAGTGAATTGGGGACCCAACTAGGCTTAAGATGGGGTCCTCATTGTCTAACTAGCATTTTGGATCGGATCGATTGATGATTAGGACCATCACATAACAACTAGGCATAAGCTTTTGGAATCTATAATTAGGACAATCAGATGAAACAAAAAAGTATATGAATGAAAATATAAGAATTAGAAACCTTAATAATAATAACTAAATTTAAGTATTTTTGAATTGATGATTTGGACTTTAAGATGAGCAGGTATAAGATATATATTAATCCCTATCTAGGATGAGTAGGACTGCATTTCACGTTGGCCTCAACTTGAGATAATCTCCACAAATTTTTATTTAGAAAACAAATACAAAATCGATAGAGTAGAGGTTTCAAATGGTGACCTACATCAATCTTAGACTTTAAGCTGTCAAATATACAAGAAAAGGTTTCATCAGCAATGCCTAAGAAGATCTTCTATGGCACGAAAAGCATTACTCCTTTGGAAGTAGTTGTTTAACAAGTGGCTTGTTTAATTAGATGATTGAGCGCTGTTGGGAGCCGAATGCCCTGATCCTTTACCCGGTCAATGATCTCTCTCAGGAAGAGTGTAGGGATGAGGAACAGCTACGATTAGTGACCCTCAAAATTTGCGCCCTTCGACTGGATCAAGTGATTCGGCTGATGAGGGATCCGATCAGCCGAGTTCGAAATCTTTTGCTGTAAATTCGGTTCGGCTGAAAGAGCCGAATGTACGGAATGCACAGTATTTTTGGTCTGCTGAAGAACCGAATGTCCTTATATATTAAACCGAAGTTGAAAACTGATACAAAGGAGTGTGCCCGTGGGGCATACAGACTCTAGAGATTTAACTTAAAAACTACTCCTAAGAAAGACGGTAAATGCGAAAAAAGAGAAGATTACATGTAGACTACTCCTAAAAATTGATAAATATAAGAAAGGAAAGTATTGAAAATACGGTGGTCTTCTCGTTCAATGGAGAAAAAGACCCCTATTGCAGGCTTTGAAATTACTATTTATAGTAATGTCTTCTTAGCCCATATTATTGGTCGGTTTTCAATAGTGGGAGGAGTGGTGTAGTCATGATCGTGGAAGTTACACCCCACTTCTCAACCGTTTCCGTCTAATTTTTGTTTTGGCATCAATAAGCGCAAAAAAAAAATTTTCAAAATGTTAACAAAATGATATAATGATAGTTTTATATATATTATGATATCCGGATAGTTCTGTTTTATATTTGGTTTAAATTTGAAGTTAGCTAAATTGGAGTTAAATCCTAATTTAATTGGGATTGGATATAATTTAGATTTAACTAGTGAAGTTACCCGCGCATTGCAGCAGGCTAATATTATAAAAAAGATAAAAGATTGATAAAGTAACAATTTTAAAATTTTTGAGTTGTAATAAGACATCAATAAATATAAATAGTATGAGAAAAAAGAGTATAAAGAAAATTTATTTTACTGATTTTTTCTTTTGAAAGTGATTTGTTCAGATAACAGTTGACCATATGAATGCATTAATTAGAAAGTGAGCAAATGCGAAGATGAAACATCAAGCGAAGATAAGAGATGGAAAAGCGAAGCACAGGGAGTGAAAAGGGGGAAGAAAGTAAAGGTGAAGGAGAAATTGCCATGTGGCAAAGCTATGAAGAATAATATATAAGTATAGATGTCACGCCCCGGATGTCTCGATCCCCGGGCACGCCGACAAATCCGCCGTATACAAAGGAATTTTCCCTGTATACGAAGCGACAACTGTACTTGAAAACATAATACTACGAACAGTAGTATAGAGCTGCTCGAGAAAACAGAAG
The DNA here is from genome assembly GCF_001540865.1 of Ananas comosus. Classification (NCBI taxonomy): domain Eukaryota; kingdom Viridiplantae; phylum Streptophyta; class Magnoliopsida; order Poales; family Bromeliaceae; genus Ananas; species Ananas comosus. The sequence goes on from NC_033626.1 coordinate 9,507,398, forward strand.
CTAAACAAACTGAGTTTCATATACATAGTCGAAAACCAAAATACAAAAACCAAAATACAGAGTTACTTGCACTGGCGAGTTAAGTATACTATGTACATAAACTCAAAATAAAACAACTACCTGCAGTAGGGTGCCTCTAGCTCTGCTCGTCGGGTAGGGTTCTAACTCGCGACGCCCTTGCCTCGATCCTGATCTGCGGAAGGCGCAGCAGCCGAAACCTGTGGCTCTGCAAAACAGGGGTAACAACAGGGCGTGAGAACTACTGTAAAACAAGTAGTCCTCAGTGGGTGCCGCCCAAAACAATATCGGTCCACCCACTAAGTCTACAGTAGGGAGCAAAGGTAGTAGTAAATGCTGGAATAGACTCTATAGCTACTAGTCACTACACTATCCTGCTCTATGCTAACCAACTGTAGGAAAAATCAAAACTGGCTCAGTCTCACTAGGGACTGTGAACACACCCGTCCCGCCTGTCGGATCGAACCCGAGTCCTACTCCAGGAATAGCTGGTGGAGAAAACTCTCCAGGGACTGTGAATACACCCATCCCGTCTAATTAGGTAACACCGTAGCTCATGAGTAACCAGCGGAAAAAACCCTCTAGAGACTGTGAATACACCCGTGTCATCTACTAGACTACACTGTATCCCAAGAGTAACCGGCAGAGAAAACTCTCTAGAGACTGTGAATACACCCGTCTCGCCTAATTAGACTACACCGTATCTCAAGAGTAGTCGGTCCCGAAAAAGGTCCAACAGGATGGCTAAGACCCCACTCACGTCATGACCTCACTATCTCACCCGGGTTGCCCAAAACGGACCCACCCTGCCTGTATCTAGCTGCGCCGTACACCACCCCGTGGGTAGCCGGCTTAAGAACTGTCCAACAGAAACTGCGATACTCATCGCACTGAAACCTCATTCGGGATGGCATTCGCGGGCGCGACCCAACGAGTTTACAAGTATCTCTGTTAAGTTCACACGGCTCTCACAGGCTAAGGTCAAGTAAACGACTCTAACTAATCTAACAACCAACAGGTCACGTGCCCTCGGCACAATCTGACACCAAAACGGCGATACGGGTCCACCGTCAACCCCGACGGCACCCAACAGTTCGGAACAGCCTAACCGCTACAGTAAAAATTCACTCGGCATCCCAGCGCGAGTGTAACTGAAATCTAAACTATCTGGGATACTTGCTATGATGATACTGCAACCATATAAAATCATACAACGGCCCCTAGGGCTAAATCAGGTAGTTTAAACAGGTGACAGGTCCAAATCGCAGGTTTTCTCCTAATTCAAATTCCAAGTCCAACATGTATAAACTACTCAATTTATTACCACATGCTCCAAATTCAGATTTGCAATCTACAATATAATCTATGAATTCGAGTTAGAATAGAATATCCAAAAATCGAAATCTATACGTGCCGACGATTATGAGCTTAGGAGTAAAACCGATGTAAACCCACCTCGAAAGCTAATCCAGCGCCGGTGCGACGTCGAGGACGACGAAAACACCTTCTCGCCCGGCCTCCTCGCGATGTAACGGCAGCAACCGTATCCCCGGACGGTTCCGCGGCGCGACGTCGGCAACGAAAGCTCCAACCGAGTTCCACCTATTCGATCAATGCTAGAGAAAGAGAGAAGGAGAAGAGTAGCAATTAGCTCTCTCTCTCTCTGCCCCTACACGTATAAAGCAAGGGGTGGAATAGGTGATACAAACAAGGCAAGGTAAAATTACTAAAAAACCCCTCACCTACTCAAGTGTACCGGTACACGGGCCTCTGTACCGGTACACATGCCAACCCGAGAGCAGTCTGCGTGCAACCTGCTGAAGTGTACCGGTACACCTTGATGGCTGTACCGGTACAGCAAGTAGAAAAACTGCTATTTTGCAGATTTCTTCGCTGAAAGCTGCCTTCGCGTCGCACGGAGTCCGTTTTGCGTCTATTTGGCGCCAACGCGACTCAGACTTGTCCCGACACTCTACAGAGCTATCGACAAGCCACCACAGCTGAACTCCAGGAATCTCACAATAGAAGTATAGATATAGATTATTACTAGTATTTGACCCGTAGATGCACGGATAATATAATAATATAAAATAACAAAAGTTATTATGCGATGATAAAAGAAAAATATTCTATGAATTGGTGTGCAAACAATTTACATTTACATATTGATGTGCAAAACAAAATGATAACTAAAATTGATATGAAAAATTACAAATAACATTAATATTTTAACATATAATGAGATCAACTAAACTTTCATATTTGACACAAATTAGAGTAAGCACACATATATTAGAGTCCTACTGTCGCTTTTAAGATTCAAAAATATATAAATGTTGGTCTTCAAGAAAATATAAAGAAAAAAACTTTGTTGCATGAAGATGGAAAGTATCTGCTCCAATAACAATATAGATAAATTGTTAGATAAGTAAAATGATAAATATCATAATATTAGTGAATTTTTTCAAAAAAAGATCTAAATTTATTTAAAAAATAAAATGACAGAGTTGAATTGTTGAAAAACTGACAATTTTGAAATAGCATGAAGAAAAATAAACCGCTCACCTATTTTAAGTTCTGAAACACTTCTTTAAAAACCATATTGCTTGTGGTTTTGGATAACAAACCATCTTTATCACAAATTAGAATTTTCAATCTGTCCTTGCTTCGAACTCTAGATATTGCAACATATACCTGACCATAACTGAATATCTGTCTATGTAGATACAATCCAACATGTGATAACGATTGACCTTGACTCTTGTTTATCGTCATAGTAAAACAAACAGCCAACGGGAATTGCCTTTGTTGCATTTTAAAAGGTAACTTGGAGTCTGATGGAGTAATCACCATATGGGGTGTAAACACCTTCTCCCTAATATTGCTCCCAGAGATCACTTTTGCTTCTAGTATGTGTTTTCCCAATTGAGTGATCACTAATCTTGTTCCATTGCATAAACCTGAAAACTTGTCTATGTTTCTCAATAACATCACAGCAGCACCTTGCTTCAATTTGAGCATGTGATTGGGAACTCCTGAACATTTAATACTGTTTAAAAAATTAGGTGTATATACATCTTCAGGACCATCTAAGCCCACATCCGTCTTACAAACACTATCAGAGCTCAAATAAACTTTTTCTTCACCATGAAGCAATGAAAGCACGTATTCATTCACAGCATCCACAATTTCAAGAGTAGGAGCAAGAATCGCTCTTTCTTGTAAGTATTGCAAATCATGAATATTACTTAACAATGAAGGATACGTACTATCCACTATTGATGCAATTGGATTTGTTGATTCCTTTATGAGAAATTCATCAGGTATCACTATTAATTTCTTCACCATCATTCTCCTCACCGGCATCTCCATCTCCAACACTTAGTATCCACTTTGAGAACTCTCTCATCTCTTCTAGATTGTAATTAAATGAGCCTGTTTCTAGCCTCATTTTTTTGTCAAAGTAAGAACCTTAATAGAACTCCAAAGATAAGAAGAATTAATAGTTGCAAAAATAATATCTTGTCTTGTCCCTTTAGGAATAACAGGAAGAATTTGCCTGAAATCACCTCCAAAAATAACGACTTTACCCCCAAATGGTTGCTCACAACTTGATGGATTAGAAAACCGTAGAATATCTCTTAATGTCCTGTCAAGAGCTTCAAAACAAAACCTGTGTGCCATTGGAGCTTCATCCCATATGATAAGCTTCGTATGAATTAACAACTCTGCCAGATCACTACCCTGTTTTTATATTACAAGTCGACTCGTCAGTTATTACTAGTGGGATCCCAAATCTAGAGTCAACTGTTCTTCCCCCCGGAAGTAGAAGTGATGCTATTCCGCTAGAAGCAACATTAAGAACAATTTGACCCTTAGACCTTATGGCTGCAGATAAAGTTCGCCATATGAAAGTTTTTCCTGTTCCACCATACCCGTACAGAAAGAAAACACCCTTATTCTTTGACACGGCACTAATTATTGTCTCATAGACACCTTTCTGTTCATCAGTAAGAGATGACATCAAGGTTTTGTGCTCTCTTGTCATGGAATTTCTATCATAATAAAGTTCATCTTGAAGAAGCTTGTTTCTGGCTCCAAATAAAAGATATTCATTACGTAAAGGCATCGGAGAAAATTCTGCTAGACTTTTCCCGTTGCTACGCAACAACTTATCAATCTCAGCAAAAGTCAAAATTTTCAACTCATCATCTTTTATCTGCAAAGCTACAAATATAAAAATTAAAAGCTATAATTAGTTACAAATTCTAACTAACATATCTCCAATACTTAGTATCCACTTTGAGAACTCTCGCATCTCTTCTAGATTGTAATTAGATGAGCCTGTCTCTAGCCTCATTTTTTTGTCAAAGTAAGAACCTTAATAAAACTCCAAAGATAAGAAGAATTAATAGTTGCAAAAATAATATTTTGTCTTGTCCTTTTAGAAATAACAGGAAGAATTTGCCTGAAATCACCTCAAAAAACGACGACTTTACACCCAAATAGTTGCTCACAACTTGATGGATTAGAAAACCGTAGAATATCTCTTAATATCCTGTCAAGAGCTTCAAAACAAAACCTGTGTGCCATTGGAGCTTCATCCCATATGATAAGCTTCGTATAAATTAACAACTCTGCCAGATCACTACCCTGTTTTTATATTACAGGTCGACTCCTCAGTTATTGCTAGTAGGATCCCAAATCTAGAGTGAGCTGCTCTTCCCCCCGGAAGTAGAAATGATGCTCTTCCGCTAAAAGCAACATTAAGAACAATCTGACCTTTAGATCTTATGGCTGCAGATAAAGTTCGCCATATGAAAGTTTTTCCTGTTCCACCATACCCGTACAGAAAGAAAACACCTCCCTCATTCTTTGACACAGCACTAATTATTGTCTCATAGACACCTTTCTGTTCATCAGTAAGAGATGACATCAAGGTTTTGTGCTCTCTTGTCATGGAATTTCTATCATAATAAAGTTCATCTTGAAGAAGCTTGTTTCTGGCTCCAAATAAAAGATATTCATTACGTAAAGGCATCGGAGAAAATTCTGCTAGACTTTTTCTGTTGCTACGCAACAACTTATCAATCTCAGCAAAAGTCAAAATTTTCAACTCATCATCTTTTAACTGCAAAGCTACAATATAAAAATTAAAAGCTATAATTAGTTATAAATTCTAACTAACATATAATAGTTTATATATGATTTAATTTGATTTTTAATAGTGATTTTTAATAGTGACTTAATTTGATTTAATTTGACTTTTAATAGTGATTTTTAATAGTGACTTAATTTGATTTTTATATGACTTAATTTGATTTTTAATAGTGATTTAATTTAATTTAATAGTGTTAATTTGATTTAATTTGATTTTTAATAGTGATTTTAATAGTGACTTAATTTGATTTTTATATGACTTAATTTGATTTTTAATAGTGATTTAATTTAATTTAATAGTGTTTCCTAATCTATTTAACTAAATCCCTAGTCTATATTTGAGTTTAACACGTGGCAAGCATATAGAAAGCCACGTGTCCATTTCTCACGAAAGTTTCATAAAGGGTTCTATTTTAGTATATAGTAATAGATTTGACATATATGATTATAATTAGAAATGTAATTCTAATTGAATTAGGATTAAACTCTAGTTAGGAGACATGTATTATATACACATGCTACGGCCAAGTTAATGACGCCGTGACTCAAATTAAGCCTTGCATATTAGAGAGTTCTTCGTTCTCCAAGAAGCCGGCCCTATTAAGATGCCATGCTAATTAATTAAAGGTAAGGTTGCTTATTTCTGTGGGAGGAGTTGTGATGCACTAATTAATCAAGTGGCTTGTGAGCTCCGTACGGTGGCAGCAACACCATTAGCCGGGTGCATGCTGCTGTACATCCTTCCTTTGGTGAGCGGAGCCACTTATTTGGAGTTGCATGTACGAATGCGGATTTCGGCGTTTTCGATCTAATTAAGTTTGGTCTTTGAGAGATTTTCTTGTACTCCGCCTTTCGAAATTCATAAATTATTTGCTCCGTCTTCATCCGTGGACGTAGGCCATTGGCTGAACCACGTAAATATCAGTGTGCTCATTCCTCTTATCTTTTATTTCCTGCATTAAGTTATTTTCTGTATCTATTTTTCACCGTTCCGATTTTAAAAAACTGGTATCAGAGCCTTTCTATTCTCTTTGAGGATTAAGATAACGACGAAGTTCGAGGTTCAGAAATTTGACAGGACCAACAGTTTAGCATTTTGGCAAGTCAAGATGCGTGCTGTATTGACACAACAAGGATTGCAAAAGGCACTGTTGAAAAAAAAAAAAAGGATGTCCAATTCTTTGACGTCGGAGCAGAAAGAGGAGATTGATGACAAAGCTTTTACGGCAATACAATTATATTTATCCGATGAGATATTATGTGAGGTCTTGGATAAAAAGACCGCTGCAGGACTTTGGCTTAAATTAGAGTCTCTCCACATGATGAAGTCTCTCATCAACAAGTTATATTTGAAGCAATGTCTCTTTATGTTGCGCATAGTGGAAGGTACCTCTATTAAGTCACATTTAGATGAATTTAATTCTATTATTATGCATCTCCGCTCGATAGATGTTAAAAGGAAGAAGATGAAGCCCTTTTATTATTATGTTCTCTACCGACCTCTTATACGAATTTTCGTTAGACCTTCTTGTTTGGTCGAGATACTCTATGTCTCGATGATCTTAAATGCTCTTTACTTTCAAAAAGAGAATTGACATGCAGATAAGCAACGAGACAGGTGGAGCTTCAGAACAAGATTTGGTCGCTAGAGGGAGGTCTCGAGGGAAGGATTCCGGTAATAGAGATACATCTAGATCAAAATAAGCACAAAATCTTATTTGTGGTTATTGTAAAAAGAAATGTCACATAAAAGCTGTTTGTTTCAAGTTGAAAAATAAAGTGTAGCGGAAGAATAACGGTGATAAAATCAAGATCAGAAAAACACCAATACTTAAACAGAAGCAAGTGTTGCAGCAAGAGAATCAGATAAAAATAATATCGTTTCACAGTTACGGATAAGACACGCAGACAGGATGAGTGGCTTATGGACTCTATGTGCTCCTTCCATATCTGTACGCATAGAGAACGGCTCTCGACGTACATGTCTATTCAAGATGGAGATGTATTGATGGAAAATCACTCTAAATGTACAGTTATTGGAATTGGCACTGTTCAAGTACGGATATTCGATGGAGTAGTGAGAACTATATCTGAGGTTCGACATATTCCGGATATAAGGAAAAATCTGATCTCATTAGGTACACTTGATACCAAAGGTTTTAAGTGTTCTTCAGCTGACGAATTAATGAAGGTCGCTAAAGGGAATCTTGTAGTGATGAAGGCCAAGTTGTCCGACATGTTATATGTTCTACAAGGTTCCACTGTGACAGGTTCAGCAGCGGTGACTTCTTCGTCTATGTCAAATGCTGATAGCACCAGATTATGGCATAAGCGACTGGGCCATATGAGTGAATATGGTATGATGAAGTCGAGTGAGAGAGGTCTATTTGGTAATCAGAGTTTAGAAAAGTTAGATTTCTGCGAGTATTGTGTTCTTGGCAAACAAAAGAGAGTCAGCTTTAAGGTCGCAGTTCACTGGACAAAAGGTACTCTAGACTATATTCATTCTGATCTTTGGAGAACCTCTTGTACTTTTACTTATGGTGGTGCTATATATATATTGACTTTTATTAATGACTATTCTTGTAAAGTGTGGCGTTCTTTCTCAAAAGAAAAGATGAGGTGTTCAATTATTTCAAGCAGTGGAAGGCCATGATTGAGAAGCAAACTGAAAAGAAGATCAAGAGATTAAGGAAAGACAATGGTTTGGAATTTTGTTCGTCGGAGTTTGAAGAATTTTGCAAGAAAGAAAAGATCGTTCGACATAAGACCGTTAGGCATACTCCACAACAGAACGGGGTGACCGAACGAATGAATAGAACTCTTTTGGAGAGGGTCCATTATATGCTCTCTAATGCTGGCTTAGCTAAGAGTTTCTGGGTAGAGGCGATCTCTACGGCATGCTATTTGGTAAATCGATCTCCACATTCAGCATTTGATTGCAAAACTCCGGAGGAGGTATAGTCTAGTAGCCCTTCTGATTATTCTAATTTGCGAATATTTGGTTGTCCTGTCAATGAAGGCAAGTTAGAACATAGGGCTAAAAAGTGTATTTTTATTGATTATGCATCGGGGTTAAGGGATATAGATTGTGATGTCCTGAATCGTCTAAATTAATTATTAGTAGGGATGTCACATTTGATGAATCTGTTATGTTATATTCTAACCATAATTCTTTTGATGAGGCCCTGAGTGCTAGCAAGTAGGTGGAGGTAGAGACCGATGATATAGTTCAATCGCAGGATTCTTCTTAATTAGAACAAATTCAATCGGCAGACACCTCAGAAACTAAAACCCCACAAGTTGAGAGGCAGAGTATTGCTACAGGCAGAGCGAGGAGACAGATCAAACCACCGTAGAGATACGGTTATGAAGATATGGTTGCTTACGCTCTTTCAGTGGCACAATATACTGAACAAGAAAGTGAACTTTCCACATATAATCATGCTATTTCTGGTGCCAATTCTGTAGAGTGGTTGGTGGCGATGAATAAGGAGATGGAGTCTCTCTATAAGAATCGCATATGTGAGTTGGTAAAACTGCCTACAGGCAAGAAAATTATTGGCTGCAAATGGATCTTCAAGAAAAAGGATGAAATTCCCGGCGTGGAAGATACAAGGTATAAACCTCGTTTAGTTGCTAAGGGCTACAATCAGGTAGAAGGTGTTGACTTTAATGATATTTTCTCACCTGTCGTGAAGCATACTTCTATTCGTATTCTTTTATCGTTAGTAGCCATGAATGACCTGTATCTTGAGCAGCTTGATATTAAGACTACTTTTCTGTATGGAGAACTTGATGACCAAATTTATATGAAACAGTTAGAGGAATTCATTATTAAAGGGAAGGAGAACCATGTTTGCCTGCTAAAGAAATCGCTTTATGGCTTAAAGTAGTCTCCTCGACAATGGTACAAGCGGTTCGACTCCTTCATGACAGGTCACAGATATTTCAGAAGCAAACAAGACAGTTGCGTGTACTTCAGAAAGCTTGATAAGGGATCTTTCATATATTTGTTGCTCTATGTCGATGATATATTAATTGCTTCCAACGACATAATTAAGATAAGTAAATTAAAGGCTTTATTTAAGGGTGTGTTTGAAATGAAAGATCTAGCTGCTGCTAAGAAAATCTTTAATATGGAAATTAAGAGGGACAACAAGTCAGGACTATTGCATTTGACATAAGAGAAATATATATAGAAGATTTTAAAGCGTTTCGGGATGACAGACGCAAAATCGGTGAGCACTCTTTTTGCGGCGCATTTCAGACTTTCCGCCGAGTTATCACCGCAGTCCGATGATAAGCGGGAGTACATGTCTCATGTTCTATATTCTAGTGCTGTCGGGAGCATCATGTAGCCGGATATCTCCTACGTAGTGAGCATGCTTAGCAGATATATGACTAATCCTGGTAAGACTCATTGGCAAGCTGTTAAGTGAATTTTGAGATACTTACGAGATGCCACTAGCGCTTGTTTGGAGTTTGGAAAGTGTAAGGATGGTGTGGTTGGATATGTTGATTCGAATTTTACAGGTGATTTGGATAGGAGGAAATCACTTTCAGATTATATATTCCCTATTGGCGGATGTGTAGTTAGTTGGAAAGCTTCACTACAACCTATTGTCGCCTTGTCTACGATGGAAGCAGAATATATTGCTATGACAGAGGGTGTGAAGGAAGCTATGTGGCTAAGAGGCTTATTTGGAAAGCTTCTTTCTTATTGGAATCCGACAATTGTTTATTCGGACAGTCAAAGTGTTATTCATTTATCGAAAGACCAGATGTTTCATAAGAGGACAAAGCACATTGATGTAAAGTTTCACTTTATTTTGGATATGATTGGGAAACGCATGGTGACTATTAAGAAAATTGGTACTGAGAACAATCCGGCGGATATGCTTACTAAGTCTCTTACTATTGCCAAATTAAAGCATTGTTTGGACTTGTTGGCAGTTAGTAGCATTTGAGACCCTATGGGCGTTTGGAGAAGAGGGAGCACGGAGCGTTAAGGAGTATTGAGGCGAATTAAATTCAAGGTGAAATTTTGTGGCGACCTCGACATAGCGGTGGCTAAACTACAAATTAAACCAAGGTGGAGATTGTTATATTTGGTTTAAATTTCTAGTTAGCTAAATTGGAGTTAAATCCTAATCTAATTAGGATTGGATATAATTTAAATTTAATTTGGCATATATGGATTATAATTAGAAGTGTAATTCTAATTGAATTAGGATTAGACTCTAGTTAGGAGACATGTATTATATATACATGCTAGCTACGGCCAAGTTAACGACGCCGCGATTCAAATTAAGCCTTGCATATTAGAGAGTTTTTGGTTCTGCAAGAAGCCGGCCCTATTAAGATGCCATGCTAATTAATTAAAGGTGAGGTTGCTTGTTTCTGTGGGAGGAGTTGTGATGCACTAATTAATTAAGTGGCTTGTGAGGTCCGTACGGTGGCAGCAACACCATCAGCCGGGTGCGTCCACGCTGTCGTACATCCTTCCTTTGGTGAGCGGAGCCGCTTATTTGGAGTCGCATGTACGGATGCGGATTTTGGCGTTTCCGATCTAATTAAGTTTGGTCTTTGAGAGATTTTCTTGTACTCCGCCTTTCAACATTAATAAATTATTTAGTCTGTCTTCGCCCGTGAACGTAGACCATTGGCCGAACCACGTAAATATCGGTGTGTTTTTTTCTCTTATCATTTTCTTTACTGCATTAAGTTATTTTCTGGATCTATTTTTTTTCCATTTTAACATTCTGCACCTAATAATATAGGATAGTGTGAGTTATCTATACGATGGACACACTAAAATTAATAATCGGACTTAAATAATTTAGGCTACAGGCTGGACCGTCACGTTCATGAACAACTCAGTTGGGCTCGACTCGATATTAACTAAACTAGCTGATTTGAGTTTGGCTTGTTCATAAATTAGTAAAGTTTGAGATTAGCTTATATAATTATTAATTAATTAACTAAAGATAAAAAAGATGAAGAAATGAGGCAATATTTGAAGAAAAGGAACAAAAGTTAATAAGAAGATGTAGCATGAAACAAGTAAATTAAATTTCCCCTATCTTATAAAAGAAAAAGATAAAAAAATGCATAACTAATTAACCTAAACATTAAATTGTTTGAAATAACTACTTAACAGTTTGACTTTACTAATTGGCCTTTCATTTTATTTGATTTTAATTAGTTGTTTATTAGTTTTGGAAAATTATTACAAGCACCATTACATTTGTACATTCGTACACCGTATTTTTATGGATCATTCATTTCATCAGCTGATTGTTTGATATTTACTAGTCAATTCAATAAGTTATAGTTTATTATTATTATTATTATTGTTTAACTTAAAGATTGAGCAACTGAATTAATAATATAAAATATTGTTTAATAAAATATATGGCATACAAATATCTGAATGCATCAGATCCATGCATGTAATTACTTTTAGTAAAATTAAATTTTTTAAAAATTTGTTAATTATTTCCAAATTAATGCATGACCTAAAGTTTAGGTCAGCTCTACACAATTTTAGATAAGCATGCATGTATTACACAGAGGCAACTAGCTAGATTGCTGTAATATTATGAAAATGATGTTGCACAGTACATTAATTAATTAAATGCCAAATCAATAGTTTTTGGATTTAAATGTTTGCCCAAAACTTACAGGTGTAGTCATAATAATTGTTCGAGTTATATAAATAAAAAATTTATGAGCCTAAAGCAACCATTGCATGTATTTGGATTTCCCCGGACCACCACTTTTGATACAGTGTAAGATTCAGCACTGATATATATATAATTAGCGACTACGATTGAGATCGATGCATGTCACACATATATATATGCGCTGCGTAGCCAAATAATAACCATATGTTCTCATTTTATGATTCTAATGTTAATAGTACCTTTCACTTTTAAGTTAGTTTATGTGTCAACATATCAATGTAGTTATGATATTGCTACATGACCAAACTCTCCATTTGCTTATGTACATTATTCTTAAAATTTAACTGAGAGATGTTAACTGATTGTAGTACGTTTTAGTGGACTTAGTAAATGTAGTGGATTAATTACGTGGTGTAAAATAATTTTGTTCAAAGGTTTTTGATGAACTATATACGTGAAAATGATGCATGTATAACCCTTTAGGGCTTGAGAATTCTATTTTTAAGGATATTTAATTTGCAAATTAAAGAAAACTATGTTTTAACAACAAAGAAATGGCTGTTTATAGAGTTAAGCATATTTTTCGCATGCAATTAGTAACAAACAAAAATCGTGCTCTCTTTATAATGTGTAAAAATATTTCTCTCGATTATTTTAAGTTATTTAATTGACTAAAATCATTAACATAATATCAAAGATTAATGAATACCTAATTCTATGACTCTGAGAGATTGAGACAGAAATTTCATACTGCATAATTAACATTAAATAAGATTACATGTCTCTAAACACTTACTTTTTGAAAATAAATTTGAAGTACAATAGCTAGCTTGGACAAAACTTAACTTTATATTAATTATTATATATATGCGCTGAAATTGACTTACGTGATTAGCTTAGGTAAGAAGAAAGACTTTTTTGAATGTAGCTGTTCTCTGCTAGGTTAAATTTTTAGAAGTAACTGTGAATATTTGATTAGTACTACGAGGATGTATCACACTTGCTACAATATATCAAACTTTTTAGATTTATTAATATGTAGCATGGCACTAGCCATATACTAAAGAAAACATGCTCTAAAAGTTGGCTTAACACATCATAAACATCGTTTGGAATTACATAAAGGTTTTATTATGTGCGATAAGAAAGTAAAATAAAAAAAAAAATTCTATTTACTTCTGTGTGTAATATTATATTTTATATATTATAATGAGATGATTATAATATATATTTTATAGTACCATTGAAAAACTTATATCACTGCATGTGTCTCCATGGACTTCAACATCAAACGGTCCCGGATGAAACGTATGCAGTTAATATGCCACCAACAACTTTTCTTTAGTATGAGGGAGGTAGTTGTTACACCACATTAATGAATCGTGTGGCAACTTTTGAGCCTCAACTTAATAATTTAATGCGTTGACTCTGTACAGCTAATCCGCAACTGACTCATCATATGGAAGGTCAGTTGGTATTTCCTTTTTTTAATGTAGGTTTGTGACGCATCACGGTACCCAGGGTTATCACTTCTAAGCCTATTCTAATTCTAGCACGCTCTTTTGATCTTTTGAATCTAATTTATTTTTTATTGGAGATTTGTGATTCCGTACTTTTTAGATGGTCATCCATTTTAAAATTACTCTAATCCTAATATGTTTAATTCTCTTAACCTATTGAGCCTAACTACCATCCAAAATAAAGATTTAGAAACTCACAACCATCTGACAATATAAAACTCGTCTTACTAGTCTTAGCTGGCTCGCTCTACTCTCAAGAAAAGTCACCCATTTTAGAACTACTTCAATTCCAGCACATTTAATCTTTTTAACCTCTTGGCGTAATTACCGCCCAACATACTATAACCGAGTTAAAAGTTTTAGTCATATTATATCTTATATATAGAATTACCTAAGCTCTCTCTCACAGAATACCCTCCTTTAAGCTGTGACGTCATGTCAGGCTGAAACTTACAAGTATCATACGATGTGAGACTCATCTCGCTACCTTTAACCAATCTTGTGAAAAAACCGCACTCTACCGATAATAGTCATCAACATAAAAATCTCGCTCCTCCCACTATATAATCTGGTTCAATAGATACTTATTTCACACTTCCAACTGGTTACTGGCTCTGATACCAACTGTGACGCTCCACTTTCCATGAAGTCATCCATCCTAGAACTACTTTAGCCCTATTACACTTATCTCTGTTAACCTCTTGAGCCTAACTACTGCCCAATATATTATAGTCGGGTTAAGAGTTTAATCCTATTATATCTTATATAGAGGACTCTATGGAGTCTCACAAAGTTTTTGTATTTAGTGAGAACGTTTAATAAATACTTAGTATCTGTTTGATAAAGCATCTTCAACAATTACTTTCTGTTGCACAATCAGAAAAATCGAACAAATAGAGGCTTAATAAGATTCAGAATCTCAGTTTTACTTGGCCACTGTAATGCCAGTTTGACTCTACTGCATAACAGATCTCGTTGTATTAATTAAAAAAAGTAATACATTAAAGTATTTTTAATGGTCTCTTTGCATTGTAGAATCAGATAAATCAAATAAATAAATAAATAAATGGAGCTTGTGAATGCTTTTAAGACCTTTAACTCTCATTTTTACTAACCGGTATATATAGTGTTCGACTCTGCTGTGATTAGAGATCAATATATAAAAGTTTTCTCGGAAGCCTATTTCTATGGAATAATTAGAAGATCCAAATTGGACTTCTGTTTCTGAAAATCAAAATCTTATGTGTATTTTCTATTATAGGATAAGTAATTCATTTGTTTAATTAGTTTTTCCATATTTACGCAATGAGAATTTTTTTTTCTCATATATAACCTTTTTAAATCAGAAAATTTCTCTTATTAAAACTTAGGATAATTGTTCCTGCAAATGATTCGTATTTTTCAAATTTATCCCTCTAAATCTTAAGGTTTCATATTTGTTTCAAAAAATACAAAATTTAAGTTATGCAAATATACCCCTCAGATTTATTGGTAGTTTTTTAACAGTTAATCGCTACAGAATTTGCCTCTCAAAAAGCTATCTTGTTTTTTCTCCTATTTTATCTCCATCGGGGTTCGCCAGATCTGATGACAGGACTGTGACCGCCGTCAACACCGCCATATCTGACAAGATGGTCATTTTTTTTTACCTTTTTTTCCATTTTAGGAAAAAATTCTCACAATTTTAGGGTGTATTTGGTTCCTCGTAAAATCATCTCGAAAACAAAATTTAGGTGGACAAGTAAGATTCCGACGTTTATTTGCTCGTAAAAAATTTTTTTTGAAATTTTTTTTTATGAATTGTAAGAAAAACGGGTGTTTCTGTTTTCCACTCGAAAGAAGCGGAAATGAAAACTAACACTCGAAAAATCGTGGGGTTGGGAGGGAAGGGGGGCAGCAGGCACACGGTCCATGTGGTTATATAAATATTTATTATATATAAATAGTGATATAATTTATATATATATATATATATATATAATATATATATATATTGAGAGAGAGTTAGGTCTGACAATATAATTTGTTAGTAAAAAATCTATTTTTTGCTATCAAGTTTTTTAACTTAGATGATAATTGTAGGTTAGGATGATATTAGTTCCTTTTAAGGGTTAAAGTGGTTCCACTGGGTTATACACGCTCCCAATTTTCATTTAACTCCTTTCCAACCCGGTTGAACAATGATCCGACAAATCGAATCCACCACAGTCCCGTTTTAAAAATTGATAGCAAAAAAGATCTTTGACTTCACATAGTATTCTAGCCCCAACTCTCTCTCTCTCTCTCTCTCTCTCTCTCTCTATATATAGTATTTTATTTTTAATATAAATATATTTTTATATAATATTTATTTATAGATATTATTTATAAATATATAGTAATTTATTTTATAGTATTAAATATATACTATTATATATTTTATTACATACTTAATTATTGTATAATATATTTTAGATATATTTTATTTATAAATATAAACTATAATAATATGATAATTATTAAATATAAATTATATAGAATAAAAATATATGTATATTGTCACGCCCCGGATTACACGTTCTCCGAGCACGCCGACAAATCCGCCGTATACGAAGGAATTTTTTCTGTATACGAAGCGATAGCTGTACCTGTAAATCATACAATATTACAAACAGCAGTATAGAGCTACTAGAAGAACCAGTAATAAAACAAACCGAGTTTCATATACATACGCCAAATCCAAGATACAAAACTACTCGCACTGGTGAGTTAAACATCTGTATATACATAAACTCCAACCATAAACAACTAGCTGCTGTAGGGGCACCTCTAGCTCAGCTCGTCGGGTAGGGCTCTAACTCGCAACGCCCTTGCCTCGATCCTGATCAGCAACAGCAGCAGCCGAAGACGATGGCTCTGCAAAAACGGGGTAACAATAGGGCGTGAGAACTACTGTAAAAACAAGTAGTCCTCAGTGAGTGCCACCCTCAATATCATCGGTCCACCCACTAAGTCTACAGAAAGGAGCAAAGATAGTAATTAATGCAGGAATAAAAGCTACAGCTACTATTTATTACACTAATATGCTCTAATCTGACCTACTGTAGTAATGTCGGTCCTGACCCAATCTCTTTAGGGACAGTAAACATACCCGTCTCAGGGACTGTGAACACATCCGTCCCTCCCAGTTGAGACTATCCAGCTACCTCCACATTATCCAGTCCATGGAGAGCAAATCTAACTGGCATGAACGACACCAACGCGAAAGCACAACGCTCGTCTCCGAAGTGGCACTCGTGGAAGCTACCCAACCGAGTATGCAGCGTATCTCTGTCGAGCTCAATCAGGCTCTCTCAAGCCAAAGTTTAAGTGACCGACACTAACTGGTCTAACAATCCACAGTCACGTGCTCTCGGCACAATCCGATGCCAAAAAGGCGATATGGGTCCACCGTCAACCCCGACGGCACTCAACAATCCGGAACAGCCTGAACGCTACTGAAAAAAAATACACTCGGCATCCCAGCACGAGCGTAACAGAAAGCTAAACTATCAGGGGTATCCGCCGCCTCGACACTTCGACAATACAAAATTACAACGGCTCCTAGAGCTAAATCAGGTAGTGTAAACAGGTGACAAGTCCAAATCGCTGATTTTCTCCTAAGTAAATTTTCAAGTCCAACATGTATATTTATGGTTTACTAATCATGTCCTCCATACTGATTTCATCCATGATACAATCAACAAAAATGAACTACAATATGATTTACAAAACTGAAAATCATATATGTCGACTAATACTGTGCTTAGGAATAAACCGATGTAACCCACCTCAAGAGCTAATCCCTGACAACAAAGAACTCCCTCAGCTGCGGAACAACTTGCTGGATCAACTGAAATCCTCCAAGTCCAGAAATCGAGCTAACTCCAAGCTCTACAATCAAAATCCATCAATTCTATCCACGTATAACAACAACAAGGTAAAATAAGGGTTCGACCAAGCTAACCTTCACCAAATCCTAAAATTTTGGGCTTCGTGGATTCCTCTTGAAGTCCTGAATCCAAGAACCAAGTTTCGTCGCAATCTGACACTCCTACGTCGCGTACGAGCCGAAACGCCAACGGTCGACGTAGGAAATCTGCAAAACAGCATCCTTGAGCTCGGAAGTAATAAGGAATTGATAAATATCTCACCTCAACAGCGACTCTAGCACCGGCGCGACGTCGAGAACGGTGAAAACGCACCCTCGCCCGGCCTCCTCGCGATGCTACGGCAATAAACAGGCGCTCGAACGGCTCCGCGGCACGACGTCGGCGACGAAACAACTCCACCCGAGAGCTCCTCCACACTCGGTCCAAGCTAGAGAGAAAGAGGAGTAGAAGCCAGAGAAACTCTCTCTCTCTCTCTGCTCTACAACGTCTAAATAGAGAGGGAGAAAATGGGTGACACGAACGAGGTGGAAAAAGACCAAAACACCCTCTCACCTACCCTGGTGTACCGGTACACGGGCCCGCGTACCGGTACAAGAAGCCAACCCGAGAGCAGTCTGCGCGTAGCCAGTGCAGTGTACCGATACACCATGCTTGCTGTACCGGTACAGCAAGCAGAGAAATCTACTATTTGCATATTCTCTTGCTAAATGCTGCTCTCGCATCGCACAGAGTCCGTTTTGCGTCTATTTCATGCCAACGCGACTCAGACTTGTCCCGACACTCTCCAGAGCTGTCGACAAGCCTCAACCGCCAAATACCAGGGATCTTACATATATAATAGTTTTCTATTTTATTTATTCTTTTTTCTTTTCAACCAAACAAATCTAACGAAAAACTACTTTTTTTTTCCTACAAATCAAACACTAAAGAGCGTAAATTTATTTTCTTCCAAAAAAAAATTTTCACCAAAAATTATTTTTCACAGTTTTACGTGGAACCATACACACCCTTACCCAATTTATCAAAATGAAAAAAAAAAATCTATCAATTCTTCACCAAAATCCCACCTTTGGTTTGTTGGTTTTACTTCGTATTCTCGATTGTTATCCTCTCGACCTCCAAAACCCTAAATAATGGAGGAATAAACCTATCCACCACCATCACCACATCCTCCTCTCGGCGCCTTTCGTATTCCGTCACTCTTTCGAGCGCCAAAAATTCAAACAATAGAGGAATCAAACTTACCCGCCACAATCACCTCGTCTCTATCGTGCTCTATTCTGTCGCCTTCGTTTTGTAGCGGCACAATGAAAAAGATGGTGTTTATAATGAAAATTATATGTATTAAATACTTAACTTTAATTAGTTTATGAGATAACTTGATATTTTTATTCCTCTTATATTATATTATTGTGGCTTTTGAAGAAACATATGGCAAAATTGAAAATATAAACAGTTCTCTAATAGTAAAAAACTAAAGGGATTTCTAAAGGGACTTCTAATATTTGAAAATATTAAAAGTTTTGCAGGAAAAACACATGAAAGTTAAATTTCGTGGAGATATACTTATAGTTCACTATGTTTGTAGAAATCTATATGCATTTAACCCAAAAATAAAGGAAAATGAGAAGTCTATAATCCGATAAGAGTTGGTGGGAATAACAACCTTTTTTCGAGCACCGTAATCCCCTCCCTTCGAGTCTAAAAACTCGAAAATATATTTTAGCAATTAAATATAATGATGGGACATGAAAACAAAAAAACTTGTCCTTGATGGGCTAGTTGTAAGATCTACAACCAAAAGTTGGCTGTAGTTCCCATATTGCTCATCTCAAAAATAGTAAAACATCCATCAATAATTGGATGATTATGGATTTGACTCACTATTTTTATTTTTTTTTTTGAGAGATAGATAGCATGCTACTCACTTCGTTTATTTTATTTAAAAATAAACTTAGCTAGAAATGTGAATCAATTAGGATTCGAACTTGAGTGATTTATAATTGTGACGTATATATTAGAGCCTGTCCAACTCAAAAATTTAAGCTGATAGGTTTAGCCCAAAAATATTTTTTAAAAAATTATTGCTCTTTCAATTATTATTTGATGTTGACTATTTTCTAAATTGAGGCTATTTTCACAGAATTCATTCGCTTTGTTTTTTTTTTTTNTTATTTTTTTTTTTGAGAGATAGATAGCATGCTACTCACTTCGTTTATTTTATTTAAAAATAAACTTAGCTAGAAATGTGAATCAATTAGGATTCCAACTAGGATCCCAAATTGCGACCTCGGAATCCGTTTTTTTTTATTTTTCCTATCTCCTAAGTAATAAGATCATAAATAGTGGTGAAAATAGATCGCATAATACTAGATCCGATTTGAATATAAATTGAGAAAACCGAAAACAAATGAGGATTTTACCATTTAGATATTGAGTTAAAACTTTTTTTAAATTAAGATCTGGATTTGAATTGGAAGCCTAATATTTTTAATTGTTTTGTATATTTGTTTAATTTGTACAAATTTTATAATGTCATTAAAATAATATTATAATTCTAAATTTTTCGATTGGAATATTGATCTTGGTTATTATCTTTCAGATAATAATGACTTCCTAATTGAAATTTGGAGAATATTGAATGTCCAATAGATCATAAATTCAAATCTTACATATAGAGAAAATTATTTGAATATAAATTGAGAAAACTGGAAACAAATGGGGATTTTACTACTCAAATATTGAATTGAAAGTTTTTTTCGTTAGGATCTGAATTTGAATTGGAAGCCTAATATTTTAATTGTTTTGTATATTTTCTTAATTTGTACAAATTTTGTAATGTCATTAAAATAATGTTATAATTCTAAATTTTTCGATTGGAATATTGATCTTGGTTATTATCTTTCACATAATAATGACTTCTTAATTGGAATTTGGAGAATATTGAATGTGCAATATATCATAAATTCAAATTGCACATATGGATAAAATTTTATTTTGAGTGGTTTATAATTGTGACTTATATATTGGAGCCTGTCCAACTCAAAAACTAAAGCTGATAGGTTTGCCCAAAAATATTTTATTAAAAAATAATTGCTCCTTCAATTATTATTTGATGCGGACTATTTTCTAAATTGAGACTATTTTTACAGAATTCATTTGCTTTGTTTTTTTTTATTTTTCTTATCTCCTAAGTCATAAGATCATAAATAGTGGTGAAAATAGATCGTATAATACTAGATCGGATTTGAATATAAATTGAGAAAACTGAAAACAAATAGGGATTTAACAAATTGGGGTTTTCGAATCGACGATCCATACCGTTAAACATGATTTAGAGTATTTGAAATTTCTAGAAAATAAATTTCATAATTTTTCGAAATCATTATAAAATCCATCAAACGGGTATAAAATGAACGGTCAAAATCGAACGATATCCTAAAAATAGATGATTGGATCCTTCAATTTAAGATCGGAGTTATTGATCTTTATTTAATGAGTATAGTGAATAGAATTTTTATCAAAAATTTAATCCTCATTCCTGATTCTTTTTACAACACGATTAAACTAAGACAAATTTCATATATCGCCCGGTTAGAAATTGTCAATTTTTGTGATCTTGTGATCGTATAGTAAAAATGATAGCGAAAATTATTAAAAATTTGCATTTCTAGAATATTTTAAAATGCTCTAAAATGTCTTTAACGGTATGTGAATCGTTTGAATTTGAAAGCTCTATATATTGAAAACAATTTATGAGTACGAAGGTGATCGTACTCATAAGAGTTATAATAACTGGACTCATTTTTACTATTCAAAATTTGAGTTGAAAGTTTTTTTTATTAGGGATTATGAAATTGACATTTGAAGAGCCTATAAATTTTTAATTTGTTTCTATGTATATTTGTTAATTTGGAGTAATTTTTCTAATTCATTAAAATAATGTATATTAATTCTAAATTCTTTTCTATTGGAATATTGAATACTTGGTTATTATCTTTCACAATAATGCACTTTTAATAAGAATATTGGACAATATTGAATGTGCAATAGATCATAAATTCAAATTCATCACATATGGCATTCAAATTTATTTTGGAGGGTTATAATTGCGACGTTTATATCTGGGAGCCTGTCAACTCAAAAACTTAAAGCCAACTAGGTTTACGCCAAAAAGTATTTTTAAAAAATAATTGCTCTTGTTAATTATTACTTTGATGTGGACGGGTATAGATATAGATTTTTGAATCAAGTAAGTAAGAAAAAGTAAAAAAAAAAAAAAAAAAAAAAAAAATAGATATTGACAAAAAAAAAATTTTATAGTTTAGCAAATTTAAAAAAATATAATTTTATCAAAATGAAAAATTAAGATGCTTACGTGAAAACAAGCTAAAATTAGGAAATCTCCACCAATCCACTGTCACTTATTAGTTTTGACTTCATTCAATAATTTGTTTAATAATTTTTAATACTAAAATTTCTTTAAAAAGAGGCTAAACTCTAGAAAAAAATTATTATAATTCTATGTATAAAAATAGAAGTGACACATAGCCATAGTTAGTTAATTCGGATTCGGCAAAAATTCGGTACGGATATAATGCGTATAAAATTTGTTTTCTAATTTTTAAATTCGTTGAAAAATTTGGCTTAAAAAACGGATTTGGTATAAAATATAAAATATAAGATATAAAATATAAAATAATTTATATTTAAAAATAAAATTATAAGTTTTTTATTTATATTTTCAATAATTCAGCACTAATTCGCGAATAATTTGCGAATAATTCGGCTGGCCCAAAAATTTTCGAATAATTTTTTTTTCTTTCAAAAAAATTTGTAAACAGACCGCTTAATTCGAATTTTCAATAATTCGTGAATAATTCGTAAATAATTCGCGAATTTACTAACCAGACACATATCCTATACAAATGGGTAAATCATACGAAAATTCTCAATGGATTTATTTTTTTTTGCTGTACACAGTGTTGGGTCCGCAGCGTGCCACGTAGCCAACTATTTTTGTAGGGCCCACACTCCAAAACGCGGTTTTGGAGAAACAGTTTGTAACGATTTGACTTTCTCGCCAAGCGCTTTTGTCAACGCGAATCTCCTCGCTCCAACAGGAAAGAAAACAGCGAACCCCTCGTGCGCATTTTAAAACCCAATAATAATAATAATAATAAAATAATAATGACTAAACTATACTTTTGGTCCTCGGACTATTAGTTTCGTAATATTTGATCCTTAAATTTTAATTTAACATAATTTTGGTTTAAACTTTCTGAATTATTACAATTAAGTTGCACAACTCAAATTAGATGGTTAAATATTAATGCATCATTAATGTGAAAGTAATGTAGTTGTATTGTGATTGATTATATAAAAATAATAATTAAAATGACACATTACTTTGACATCATCGATACGTCAAAATTTAGCCAACGAAATTAAGTTGTGAGACTTGATTGCAATAAATAAAAAAGTTTGAGTCAAAATTATAAATAAGTTAAAATTTAAGAATCAAAGTATCTGTAATTTATCTAAACGTGAATTGCAGAAATACGAAGTCTACAACATTGGGGGTTCGTAATCTTTACGATCCCCCAATCCAACGGACCAAAAGAGTTTAATTACTAACCCTTTTATTAGTGTTTAATTAAAAAAAAATGATGATACTAATTTTTACAACTTGGCCCTTAGCCCTTGGAAAGTTATAAGATTACAGCGATAAAGGGTTGTAGGGCTAGCATTGCTCAGGTAAATTGCATGGAAGGGCCCTAATTTTTAACATAAAGTCTCTATTGAATTCCTCATCTTCCAATGTTGCATTAAAATTTGTAGGTGAATGCCCCAAAAAAGGGGTGTTCACCAAAAAAGGGGTGTATATTTTTCTTCTGTAACCGTATAGTTTATAAATCTCTAGGAGTTTTTAGTTTTTTTTTTTTTTATAAAAGATAAGAGAGTATTATAATCTCTTAGATAAAGCGATGTAAGATTTACATTGCTTTTCGGAGTGTAGAAATAGCATTCGTTTGTTGCAATTACATTCTTAGTCTTTAACATGCTTTTCAGTTCAACCATTTACTTTCTAATTATTGTAGTTAGGTTCTTAATCTTCCACAAATTTCAATCGGGTCCCCAAGGGACCTTTTAATTGTTACAACAAAAATTATTTTCATTGACCATCCCTAGTGCAGGTGGCAAATAATTTGATGGCTAGTATTGAGGTCCCAAATTAGAAGCCTAATAGCTTCACAAATGCAGCTAAGTTCATTTCTTAAAGAGAAAATGAACAAAAAATGAATGAAATAGGTACATTGCTTGTTGAATCGTTGACACTAATCAGTAACCCCAAAAGTTCGAACGGTTAGAAATATAAAATTAATTGACGTAAAACATACAGACACAACGCCCATGGGTCTCGATTGTGATTCGGTCCAACCAATCTCACGTCATTTCGAACATGACTCGGCCCAACCCGACCTCTCGCTATTCCGAATGCGATTCAATCTAACCCAACTTTCTGCCACAAGGCAAGATACTGGTTCCTTTAAGCTGACAATATTATTTTGTTCTCTCTTCAAAAGAAAAAGAAAGATACGGTCAGTGAGGATGCTTAGGTGGGGAGTGTACTTGGAAGGAATCTTTTCTTGTGCAAGAAAAGGGAGGAGGAAGGAGAAGGGCGAGATACGTGAAAGCTATTATGTGGGTTTGGCCTAGCTTTTAAAAATCGCTTTTGGACTGAAAAATAATTTTCGGCCCAATAGAGCGTTTGGCAACTCATTTTTAAAATCTGATTCGGCTTATTAGAATCAGAAAACTGATTTTGAAGGCCCCAGAATCAGAAGCAAAAAAAAAACAGCTTCTTGAAATATGATTCTGATTTTGGATTTAAACTTCAAATTTTTATTTTTATTTTAATTTCAATATTTAAATTTAAATTTAATTTTAATTTCTTACTCTTTCTCAGACTTCATCCTTCTAAATCTTTCCAAATTTTACCCTTAAACTTTTCGCAATTTTGAAAAAATAGATCCCTTCACACCACTCCCTCTCACATTCTCCACAATCCTTCTAAAAATTCAAATTCTCAAATCTCAACCATTCCTTCACAAACTTTTACAAAATTTAACATTTTAATTTTAAAATCCTTTAAAATTTCCATCTTCCAATTTCACATTTCACACATTTCTCAAATTTTAAATTTTCTCAATTTAACATTTACAACTTTTAAAAATTCTGGTAATTTTACCTATCTCACCCATTTCAAATTAATTAATTTTTAATTTTTAATTTTTAATTTTTATTTCTAACTCTTTAATTCCTTCACAAATTAAATTTTGAAATTAAAAATTTAATATTTTTCTCTCACCAATATTTACTCTCTTACTCTCCTTTACACATTCTCAATCAACCTTACCTCCCCCTCTATCTCTCTCTTACCACCATTTAAATTTCTCACAAACCTCCTCTTCCAACCAATTTAATCTCTCAACCTTCTTACAATTACTCACATCATTTTAAAGTCTTAAATCTTAAACTTCTCAAATTTAAAGTTTGAAATTATAAATCTTAAATTATATATTTTTATATATTCACACATCTCTCTCACTCACTCTCTCAAAATTCATGAATCTACCCCTACTCACTTTTAAATTCTAACTATTTCTCATCTTTTAATTTTAAATTTCCTATTACTCTCTAATTTTAAATTTTTAAAATTTTAAATTATTTTTGAAATTAGAATATCAAATTTTAAATTTTGTATAATTTTGAAAATTAAAAATTTTAATTTTCATTCAAATTTAAATTTAGATTTTAAATTATTTTAAAATAAAATTTAATAAAAATATTAATTTATACAAACATCAAAAAAAAATTCCCAAATAACTTTTCAAAATCACTTCAGAAAAATCACTTTTATCTAAACCATACCAAACGCTCTACAGCTTTTAATCAAAATCACTTTTCCAAACCAAAATCTCTTTTTCATAAATCACTTTTTTAGAAGATAGGCCAAACAGGCCCTATCTCAGCTGGCTCGGACAACCAAACTTCACCTGCGATCGGTCGCGCCACTACAACAGAATTAGATTATACGGATATATTTTTAAGACACTTTTATATAAGTGTCCCATTATGTCAAATAAAAAAAAAAAAAATCTGTTAAGACTTAAATATAAAGTCCAATCCAATCAAAAATAAAAAGTTCTTCTATTCAACCAACCACACCCAGCCCACTCAGCCCGATTACAATAAAAAAGAAAAAAAAAAATTGATCACCATCTCCCCTTCTTGTCCTCCGCCGTAGCAGCCAACTAGGTAGGATTCCGGCGGTTGGAGTTCGGCCACAAGAATCTCGTAGAAACCGAGAAGGCTACGATCGCAATATATCCCTTCGCCACAAATCACTGAAAGAGTAGGTGCCCAATATCAAAGTGGCCTTATCTACAGCGATCCCACATATAGCAACACTCTTAAGTGTCGATAATTTAGCCAAAAGTATTCAATATTGGCTCGACCGTTTCTCACATCCAAAATAAAAGCTTACGGGAAAAAAAAAATAAAGAATTTAATACAAAAAAAAGTGAATTTAAAAGCACTACAACAAAGGGTTGCACTAAACTAAAAAAAAAAAATTACTTTACATAAAAGTAAAAAATGGTCTTTTTATTTTTTTTGACTGGACTGGAATGATATTGCAATACAGAAATGTTGAGGGACTAATTTAAGTTACTATATATACATATCAAAATAGTACAGGAACTGTGCATAGATGATGCATTTAATTTGTCCTAGATTTAAGTTATTAGGTAGCTTAGTATTAGAAATTAAATTAAACATTTGCCTCGATATGGATACGGATCCCCGAAGAAGAATAAAATCCACATCTGATATTTTTCAGGTACGCTTTTTGATCGGATCATGTATCAGATTCAGGTCTGAGGTGACTACAACTGTCATTAGGAACTAATATCTTGGCTTTGATTATTATTATTACTATTATTATTATTATTATTATTTAATAGAGTGAAATCTCATTGTTGAAATTGTTTTCTTTCTATATTTTTATAGAGAAAGAAAGGTAGCAAGCTGTGTACTTCGTTTTAGTTTCTTAAAATAAAACTAAATTCAGCTAAAAATATAAAATAAATTAAGTTTTGAATTTAGAACCTCATATACTAATGATTAAATTATTAATCAACTGCATTGCCATACTCATTATTGATAAAATTATTAGTTGTTGGCATGTAAAGGTGGGTACAAAATGTTTGTAACTTCGTACCAAAATTGAGTAGTTTGGGGCCCAAATTAAAGGGAACTCAAGGAGTCCTTTCATGATGACCATTACAATAGGGATTGAATGGCCCTTCACTTTTTCACTAATAAAATTAAAAGTAAGATAAATGGTAAAAGGCAAACTACTAAAAAAAAAAAAGACAAAAAAAAAAGAAAATTACCTTTCTTTTATCTTTAAAAAAAAAACACCCTACAAAAATATTACAGTTTTGCATAAAGGACGCATGGGAACAAAAAATCTTAGCATAAGCGGTAAAAAACTTACTGATTGACAACTGAGGTCTAAAGTTCGAAATTTAATTGCATTACATTTCTAGAAAAATTTATTTCTAAAAAAAAATAAATAAATTGGCAGTACATTTAGTAGATCCAGATGTAAATTTTAAATCAAATGAAAAGAAAATTAAAGATCTAGAAGTTTAACTTTTTGCTTTCGAACTTGTTAAAATAGCTAGCTGACCACTCTAGAAACTTAAACCGCTAGATAATAATAATTTAATATTTTATATTCAACATATACGTATTTTTGCAGTCGTTGCTATTAATAAAGTAGATAAAATGAAATCTTTTTAGTATTTGTGCGGTAAACTTGATTATATTCAGTATATTTCTTCTAATAATAATAATAATAATAATAATTTCTGTCACTTCCCGATCCGGAAGCTTAGTGGGACACGCCACGTACTTGCGACAAACACAAAGATAATTAATTTGCAACCCTTGTAGGCATCGGGACACAGCAATCTAGAATAATAGCACATGATAAAAAATTTGTATAGAAAGTGCCCAATGAAAATAACATAATACATGAGTTTCCATATCCAACAAATAAAATCACAATTCCAATTAGAATATTATAAATCCATGCACCTACAACTTATTTGTGGGAACTCTACAATTCTATTTTAATTTGACCATCCAGCTAAAAGGCTAACTAGTCAGTCTCATGGCCTCACGTTGTATCACGCCTATTCCCACTAGATGTACCTGAAAAATATGGTACATAATAGAATAAAATAGTATAATAAACTTTTCAATAGGTACAACGAGCTGGCGGAGACAAGCTATTAATTACTATCAATCTAACCAGAAAGAGTACAACAGAAACAGAAATAGAAACAGTAATATAAATAAACGATCAGAAAAATGAGCATTCCAGTAAGAATAACTAATGCTATAACTGTTATCCGGCGAATAGTCAGTGAATGAAGTGAAAGGTACAATTGGAGATCTAGTTTATGCATCAAACTTAATATACGAAGTCTCAAATTTATCTTTGATCCAACCAGCAGGGTATGTTCTTTTCGATTCGGTGCCATAGAATCTAATCGCAACTGTCTAAGCTCAATGTGAATCACTGCCTAGCAGGTCGAGTCGCAACCACTCTTTAGAAAGAGCCCACCCCACCACAAGATTGCAATCTTATACGACAGTAGTAAATAAATAGCATAGAACACAGTGACAAGTCGCCATGCTTATGATCAAGGCTCCAACACAATAACAAAAACACTAGTCCACAACTACAAGTTGTCGACAAAAATAATATCCAAGAGCCAAACCAAATTGTATAACCAAAACTAAGTGTTTGTATAGAGATATCATGATAGGAATAATCCTCAACGAAACATGCTTACTACTCATGCATATATAACGAAATAATAATTTAGATATATTATAACAAGAACAGATGCAGTTATAAAATTAAACAAATTATATCAATACCACATCTCAATATAAAGATTGAAAAACTGACAGGAAGGATTATCCCAACTTAAAGACCAAAATCATAAATAAAGAAGGATAAAAGTCAAGTTAAGTAGTAAAAACTCTAACCACACAAGTCCAAAAAGGAATTCACTTACTTCAAGTCATTTCCAAACCAAAAGTAAGCAAGTATTTCCATTAAATATCTACTAAACCATTTTTTAATATAATATTTATAATGGTTTATACTTACATTTGATGTTAAATTTATTAATTGTTAGATGAGAAATGGTGAATCTTATTTATATTTAATACTTCGTTTTTAATATAATACGATTAATCCCNAATTGATAAGGATGCATGAGGTTAGAGTTACACGTGGCATCCTTATCCACTACTAGTCTACCAACTCAAATAAAAACAAAATTAAGGATACTACACCCTTATTCTCAGATCAACAATACGAGATTATTATTTTTTCTATTAATTTTTGAACAATACTACTGTTACATCTAAAAAAATATATATTAATCTTAAATTCTCTCATTCATGAGTTCATATTGTGCCCTTATATATTTTGTCAAAAAATTATACTAAAAATCTATAAAAAAAATTCTAAATGTAGGATAAAGGAGCGTAAAAATTTTAATTTCTTTTTGGGTCTAAAGTAAAAGTAGTATTTATTTTTTTAAAAAAAAGGACGAAGGGAACAAGGGTGAGAAATATATAATAGGAAAAATAGACCGTATTATTGTTATTTTGCAAGATAGTCCTTTCTACTTTATAAAATTACAAACTATTAACTTTGGACCATATATTAATCATATGGTTTTCTACTGGTTTGTTTGATCCTAAATTCGAACTTTGAATTAATTTAAAACTCTCTATTACTATAGAAATTTTTAATTTAATTTTTGATTATCTAACTGTAGCGATCAAATTTTTTCCTTCTATTTTCTTTTATTACAAATTTTTCGGATAAAAATTCTTCATCTGAATTAATTTTATCCGTAAATATCGTCTTATTTAACATTTAATATAATTTGATTATTTCCCTCTCCTCTCATTAACATATTTAATTTGATTATGATTTAGAGTGCACTCCCATCAATTCAAACCCTTTATCACGATGGGTCATCACCAATTCTTAAAACTATGTTAAAAGGCTCGAAGCAATCCAAAATTTTAATATTCTTATACATACATATCCAATATATTTTGGAATAATTGCATATGATTTCTTGCAGAAATATCATATAGAAAGTAAATTTTTACAAAAGTTGAGTGATCAAATTTGTGACTCCAAAAATCTTTTTGTTTGCAAATATATCTTTCTGTTAAAAAAAATATTGATAACGATGAGTAAAAAAATATAATAATAATAACTACGGTTAGACAAAGAGTAAAATGACTTATTTACCTGAGTAGAACTACTATGCTAAGCATAGAGAATCCGGTGCTTCCGATTTTTTGGCACTTAGATCAACTCCTTTGATCATTTCTAACATTTGGATTAATACTATTACTCTGTGGGGACCACTCAACCCTAAGGGTACTATTCAACTCTGGAGGAAACCGCTATCGATCATTCCAACCGCATAATTTTTGATCCAACGGTCAAAAAGTTGGAAGCATCAGATTCTCTATACTTTCCATAATATAGTAGCTCTACACTATTTACCTCTTATATATATATATATATAATTTGTACAATATTGAGTTCTACCACCTTTCCCTCCTCTTCTCTTTGCCTATGTCAGTAGCGAGGCCTATAGTGCTGAAGGCATGGCGAGGGCTTGGCGCAACGAAGATGAGATATATCGCACGGTTGGTTGTGAAGGTAAGGGAAGAGAGAAAGAAAAATAGCTTCTTTCAGGACAAGTTTGTCAGAGCAAAATTATAATTTCACGTATCCACCGTCAGAAAATTAATTGTGGATTAAACTATAGGAACAAATATAAACGTATCAAAACTTTTCGATGGATATATTTGCAAATAATAAAATTTTCGAAAAGATAAATTTGATTATTTAAATATTATAAAATTTTACCTGCTATTCGAGACCTTTGCAAGGAGCTTAAACCAGCATCTTTATCACTCACAAGTGAAGAAATTTAGAACAAAAATAAAAATTATTCTATATATTATTTTCTATTTGAATATATTTTTTTGGATTGTTATCAACTAAATAAGTTTGCTGGTGCTAATAGCTTTCAATTGCGATGGTATTCTAGAAGAACTATAATGGCTCGAATTCGAACTCATAAAAAATGACGTGACGGAAAGATTTTTATGGAGTGTTAGGACGTCTATGAATAAGACTCCAATATAAATAAATAAATAAGATTTTTTCTTTACCTTTTTCCCAAAATATGAATTTCCTAAAAAAAAAATTCATTTTTTCTTTTTATCCTGAACACAAAAAAAAAAAAAAAGGCAAAACCTACCTAACATGGAGGTGCTGAGATGTCATATCTAAAATACCCAGGGGCAAAACGGTCAAATTAACGACCAGGCCATTCACACTGCTACAAAGCTAGTAAGTGGCGGGTTTACTTTTTCACTTCACACTTTATTACAGGACGGAGCCTACCTCATCCAAGTGAATTTCCAATTTTGCCCCTCTTCTCACCTATAAGAACCTAACTCCCTCCCCTCATCTCTCTCCAAGAAACTGCTCCATAAAAGTACAGATTTTGGGAGCAAATTCACTCCCAATGGCTTCTTCTACCGAGATTTTCGGCGCACTTCGGTATCAAAAATCTCCACGTTTTCATTCTCCGAACTCTCTGCACCTCCGCAGCCGCGCGAACTACCTCTATTTTCCCCCTGCTTCGCTTCCTTTGAAGCAGGGGAGGGGGTACGGCCCGCGAAAATCGCGAAAGGTCGCGACTTCCGCGACGGCAACCGAGGATAAGGCGGTGAGGGTGGAGACGGAGAAGCCCGCGAAGCTGAGAATAAGCGCGACAGTGACAGTGAGGAGGAAGAAGAAGGAGGATATCGTAGAAATGATCACGAACCAAATCGACACGTGCGCAGATAAGATGGGCCGCAGTGTTGTCTTAGAACTCGTTAGCACCGAAATCGATCCAAGTACGCTTATGATTTCTACGGGCTTTGAAAAAAAAATTTGATTCAAGTTTTGATCTTTATTATACCACTGTTCATGCTTAGAATCGTACAAGGTACAGGTTTTCATTGTAACGGCTCCAGCTATTTGTTGACTTTTTCTGCACCTTTGACTTAGTTTTGATGCATGCATGTAGCGCTATCTCATTGAGCATTTAATTTAATAACAATATTGTTCTCCAACACGGTGTGCATAGTCGTAACATATCACACGGATCATACTGATTCAGCTAAAATATAAATTTATAATAAATAGTTTGTAGAGATTTATTTTTAAATAAAATTTTAGTTATAATTAGCTCTTCTTTTTGTGTATTTAAGTTACTAAGGGTCCGAAAACAAGCAAACAGGCCGAGCTGGTGGACAAGTCCGAGAAGAAGGACGTAAAGGCCCGACAAGTCGTGTACATCGCTGAGTTCACAGTCGAGTCCGACTTCGGCGAGCCGGGTGCGATCACGGTCCTCAATCGGCACCACAGGGAGTTCTTTCTGGAGAGTGTTGTGGCCGACGGCTTCGATAGCGGGCCGGTCCACTTCACTTGCCAATCGTGGGTCCAGCCCGCCAGAATCCAGCCCAAGAAGAGGGTGTTCTTTACTAACAAGGTCAACTCTTGCTCCTTCCTAGATGCACTAAAAAGCTGTCTGGTGCACGCGGCTGCAACTGCACTATAGTTTTAACTATGTTCATATTTAAATTCAGTATTTGATTTGATATAATTGAATTCAACTATTGCATTAAAATTATGAGTTGTAAATTGGCCGCAATTCTAACTGCAGTCGTTGAAAAAATAATAATAGTAACTAATCGTATCTACTTAATCATCTTTTACAATTCTAAATCTTTGCAGCACTTTCTACTAATTCATCCAACTAAATGAAATATATATAGCCGTAACTATTATGTTTTTAATTGCATGCATTTTCAAGTGTACTATACTCAAAATTGCATTCAAGCAAATGCCCCTAACTTCAATTGCAAGTAACTTTGGATTGGCCCTTACAAAAGAAAACTACTCAACCAGTCAATTTAATTACTTTCTCCAAAATTTTAGGCTTCTATACCTACACTCTCCACATTGCTTTTTTCGTAGTTCGTTCATAGAGCTCAGAAAGGTTAAACATGTTAACAAACAGATCACCAAAAATAATACACCATAAGAGCCAAAATATTTTTTAAAACACTATCTTCTAGTTGTACGGATGTATCAAGTTATGTATTTTGAGGCTAAAAAATTCTAAATATCGAACTAATGAATCTTTCGGCCTTTTGTTATGTGAAAAACAGCCTTATTTGCCGTCAGAGACACCCCCTGGGTTAAGAGAGTTGAGAGAGCAGGAGCTAAAAGAGTTGAGAGGAGATGGGACGGGAGAACGAAAGCTCACAGATCGGATTTACGACTACGCCACTTATAACGACTTGGGTAACCCGGACAAGGGGACGGAGTATGCTCGTCGAGTGCTCGGAGGAGATCGAGTTCCTTATCCGCGGCGATTGAGAACTGGGAGGCCCCCGACTATTTCAGGTAAACTAATGGCTTAAGATTTATAAGTTATAGCTAAGCGAATAAGATCTTGTTTGGCTCCGCTTCTTCTGCTTTAGCCATTCATAATTCTAAGTCCAAATTAGCTGTTTGGTTAGATTCTTATAAGTGTCCACAGGTTGGGCAATCATAATATAGCACCGGATTTTATGTTATTTACTACGTACCGTACTATTGTGTGGTCCATTTTAGTACCACACAGTTGGATCTGATAGGTTCTAAGTTTTTAAGGACACTGAAGGTTTCATTTCATCTCGTTCATCGCTCAACAAATAGCAAAAGTGGTTATTTGTAACATGAATTTAAGATCGAATTGGAAATTGTCATTCGAATAAAATTAGAGGCAAATAGCTAGATTAAGTTTACAAATTCCCAGCATATTTTAGATGTGTGAAGAGTATATCATCATGAACACGTTTTAAGAAATGATTTATTGAGCAACTATCACAATTTTGTGTGGGAACTAGTTGAACGCACACAACATCAATATCTTAACACAACTTTTGCGAGATGTCCTCAGCATCCACTATTATGTTGAGAATTAGATGGTGGAGACAATTTAGAACAATTTAACTAGAGAGCAAGCGCAGTCCGAAAGCGTTTTTCCACTCCAAAACCCTTTTTTTGTCGAGTGATCACAAACGCATGGCAGTGGAGCTAGGTAGGAAGGGTTTTTTTTTTTAAGAAAAATATAGTACACTATCCACTTTATTCAATAGAAAAATAAATTTTGC
The DNA here is from genome assembly GCF_001540865.1 of Ananas comosus. NCBI lineage: Eukaryota > Viridiplantae > Streptophyta > Magnoliopsida > Poales > Bromeliaceae > Ananas > Ananas comosus. Next base: position 9,541,103 of record NC_033626.1, read on the forward strand.
ATCGAGATGGAGACAGTTGAGACATCACAAAACAAAAGGGAAAAGAGCACGCAAAAAAAAAAAAGGGTACACAAAAAGGATCAAGAGAAAAAAAATTAAAGTGTCGAATGTCTGCCAAAATTCTAACGCGAGTTTTTAATTACTTCTGTTTTTAAAAATAATATTATTTCTTTCCAACCAGATAGATAACTCTCCAAGTTGCCAAATGTCTAGTGAAATCGTCAATCATCTTATGTACATCACAGTATATATCATGTGCTTTGGCCCTCCCATGCACCATGCTAACACCTTGGGCCCAGCATTCATCCCAACAACCACTCTCTCAAACTCATGTAGCTTATTTTGTCCGGAACTTAAATTAGATTCACTCCATAACTAACAACCAGGCATTTGCATTTGCATTTGCATTTGCTGCCTCTTGCAAGCAAAGCGCAGGACCCAACAATCAAATCATCTACAGGAGAGTCTAAATAGATAGGAGTTTTTGTGAGGAATTTTTAAGGAAAATATAGGCAGATTCAGAAGCATGTACAACTGATAAATAAGAAAGAAGATAAGAATTTAACTGTGGTGGATTTGAAATAGTTCTAGGATTAAACCTCTTAATTCGACTATAGCATTAATTTTGAACGGTGGTTAAGCTTAAAAAGTTAGAAAAGTTAAACGTATTAGGATTAGAATAATTTTAGAATGAATGATTCTTGTGAGAAATGAGATATCTCAGTCTCGTGGACCTAGAAATACATGACCCTAGGATTACATGTTTATTAGTACTGCTACGTACAGATCTCCTATAATGTAGGCCGCGTATATATTGTTAATATATATATATATATAGAGAGAGAGAGAGAGGAAAAGTAGGACTACGATACTTTTATGAGTATATAGCTCTTTCTACTTATAAGTTGTTTTCGATGATAGAACTTCCGAATCAATGGTTCACTTCATTAAATATGATCTAGAATATTTGAAACTTTTAAAAAATAAATTTTATAATTTTTTAAAATTATAATATAGTTCATAAAGTGGGCATAAAATAAATGGTCAAAGTCAAACGATGTCTTAAAAATGGATGATTGGATTCTTTAATTTAAAATCCGAGTTAATTATTAATCTTTATCTAGATAGTGAATAGAATTTTCTATCAAAATTTCAACCGATTTTAATTTTTTTTATACCGTTAAACTAACAAGTATCTCATACCGGTCGTTAAAAATTATCAATTTTGAAATCTTTTGCTCGTAAGGTAAACGATGTCAAAAAATTATAAAATTTGATTTCTAGAAGTTTTAAATGCTCTAGATAACAGTATGGATTGTCGATACGGAAACTCTATCATTGAAAATGACCTATGAGTTCGAAAGCAATATCATACTCATAAAAATATAGTAGAGGGCACATCATCGAGTTTCCCACCGTTAGATTTAACCCTTTGATTATTTTTATCCGTTAAATTATACTATTCAACCATTAATTCACTCAATCTTAGAGGGCACATCATCGTAACTGTACATTTTTTCATCCAATGACCTATAACCTAATAGTACCAATTGCTCGACACTATTGATAGTATTCCGGTCTAATTTATATATATATAAAAGAATTTGATTGAGCACATCCAGCCACTCATAAATGCGACGTTACGGGGGGAACCCACGGCGATGGTAGGGTCGTCTGCTCGGAAGGGAAGATGCATTCAACGTCCGGCAAAAGACAGCTCAACATCGCGTCAATTATGCAACAAAAAATTATGGATCCTGTGCGTCCTGACACCAACAAGTGACGGTCGGATTTAATTGTGCGGGCCCCACGTAAACACAAACGGTACTGTGCATGGAGATCAGGGATTTAATTGAATTGTACTGTAAACGAAACCGCGGCCGCAGATTCGCACGGTGGGTTCGCGTACCTGAAAGAGACTTGACGGCGAAAGTCGACGTGTCCGCATCTGGGTCGTTAAGATTTTTTGTGGTGTTCTTTTGATTGATTTTTTAAAAAAAATTTTTGGGTGCCAAAGTGTTTTTTTTTTTTAACTTATTAGCATGCAGAAATTTTATTTACAAATGCAGTACTATTTTAAGGATCCGATGCATTTTTAAAAAAAAAAATTTTAAAAGGGTGGTGATGAGCTAGTAATACCGAAATCTTTATCACTATCGTGTTTTAAGTTTGATATATATATATTTGTATACTATATATAATTGAACTTTTATATTTTTAAAAATATCAAGTTATTAATACTTTTAAGTTTTCTGCTCTTTTTTTTTTAGAGATAGGTAGCATGCACGCTATCCGCTTCGTTTATTTTATTTAGAAATAAACTTAGCTAGAAATGTGAATCAACTAGGATTCAAACTTGGGACCTCGGGTACCAACCACCAAGCCCTTTGTTATTTGCTCTAGAGACGATCAGTAAGTTTTCTGCTCTTAAATTAACAGATGTACGATTAGAATGATAGTGGTTTTATAAGGTTGAGTGGATAGTTGTTTGAATAGTATGATCTAACAGATAGAAATGGTCAAAGGGATAGATCTAACGGCGGAAAACTCAATAGCACAAATCGCTCGGTGTTATCGATAGTATAGTAGCACAAATCGCTCGGTGTTATCGATAGTATTAGAGACATTTTTTTGGTTTTTTTTTTTCACTTTTTATGTTGGAGAATTTATTTCTTGGACTTCATTTAAATGGATAATAAGCAATTTTTTGTATACAAATTTATTTGATGATTGAAACAAAAATATTAATAATTGCCATGCAAAAGAGCTTATTATCACGATCTTAACGTTTTTGTTCGCAAAGACCGTGCAGCGCCCGCCTTCCTATTTGAAAATGGGCAAGTCTAACTCCTTATTAGGGCTGGCAAACGAGCGAGCCGGCTCGCGTTCGACTCGTGTTCGGCTCGATATTCGACTCGAAATTAAATGAGCCGAGCTTCAACAAAATAAAAGGCTCGAAATTCATTTCAAGCCGAGCTTGAGTATTACTCGGCTCGTTCGAATTAGGCTCGAAAAGCTCGAAAACCTCGAATATATATATATATATATATATAATGTATTTTAATTATATATAGGCTTTAATTTAATTTGGGTCATTATTGTTGGCCCATAAAATAAACCCAACAAGTACAACCGTACAATTGAGCCCAACACTAAATTTACATAACATACTCTTTCTTTCAGACTTTCACTGCTGCACATAACCCTAAAATATGATAACATTCATATTCCCAAATCCCTAATTTTTTTTCCCCTCTCTCTCTCTCTCTCTCTCTCTCTCTCTCTCTCACAGACCCTCACCCAGTCAGGCAGTCACCCTATCTCACATTTCTTGCAATTATTTTGTATTTTGAACTATTGGATATGTTGCATCAAATTGTAGGTAATGTTATATAAAAATTAAACTATTGATTATATATTGTCGAGAATTTCAATCGGCTCGTTTAGAGCTCGAGCTCGGCTCGACTCGAAATTAGGCTCGCTCGAGCTCCGCTCGAATTAATTTCAAGCCGAGTTTGAGCCTAGATTTAGGCTCGAAATTAATTTCAAGCCGAATTTGAGCTGACATAAGCTCGCTCGAGCTCGGCTCGTTTCCACCCCTACTCCTTATTGCTAGTCTGGACCTTCGCACCCTACGACTAAGAATGCAAAAAGAAGAGAAAAGAGAAGGACAGAGATTTTCGAAAAATTAAATACTTCACTATTTAGAAAAATAGGACTACAATGCAAAACTCCTCTTGTATCTCAATCTTCTACTTCTACTTTGGCCTTAGCCAACCCTTATACTTATAAGCTCCTAAATACATTGAATTTAGTATACACTAACTCACCATTAAGCACACATTAAAACACACATTAACTCACCTACTATCACATAGTAATGAGCTGCCCATGTCTCTTGGGTTTTCGCCGGCGGTTGTGGAGGCATTAATTGCAGCAATTACATAACCCTTCTTCTCAAATAAAAGACCGCTGATTTTGGGCATTCTTAACAACCCGTTCCACTAGCAAAGATAGGCCAGGAACTTGGCCGCATTGAAAAATCGTTGAATCCCTGATATTATGCTACATTTTGACTGGTTTGGTTCTCAAATAACATGGTAGGAAAAGCGCAAGTGCAGTATTTTTTAAAATTTAGGCCTAAAGTGGGTAATAGTAATGAAAAATGTATGAACCAAGTCACAAAATATCTCGATAATTAAAAAGCCGTTAAAGTTTCTGATTATATGGATATTTCGAGTAACATAGTATTAGAATCAATTCTAAATTTCTATCGTTCTATATTTAATCTCTACCTTCAGCAGCTAATTTTTATTTATAAAAAAATCAATCTTTTGAGTAGCATGACCTGCTCTGAAATTATTTACATTTCTTTTTTTTTTCTTTTCTCTAGACATTCATACAGAGAGTAGGGTGGAGGAACCCCAGCCGATGTACGTACCGCGACGAGGCATTCGAGGAGGAGAAGCAGGAGATGTTCCGTGCGGGCGAGCGCAGGGCGAAGCTCCACGGCCTGCTGCCGTCGATCGTCGCATCCCTACGCTCGTTGGAAACCGGCGACGACGACTTTCGGGGATTTCATGAGGTGGACAGCCTCTTCAAAGAAGGGCTAGGTTCAAACCGGAGCTTGTTTGATCACATTCTCCACAAAGTTCCTTTCGTTAAAGAGATTCAGGAGTTCGCCGAGGGAATGCTCCGTTTTGACACTCCCCACATCATAGCAAGTAAGTTGAAAGAAAAAATATGGTTGATGCATGTTTTATAATGCCACATACTTAAATTTTTTTTTTTCTCACAAGTGCCTGTTTGATCGAACTTCTTGGTTAGTTCTTTTACACTCGAAACGTAATTGTTGATGCGATAAAAAGTTTTCTGCATTTCGGGTTCAACACGAAAAAGAACTAAAATTTAAAAGTTCTGGACTAAAATTTGTAAGCAACTTTACTCGAACAGCAATTCTTTATAAGCTCCAGGAGTGAAAATAGGTCGTCATAGGTGTAAAAGCGAAGGATTTCAAAATAATATGTGAAAAGTTAAATGCAAATACACAAATTTTATATATGTATTATAGCCCAATTTGAAATGAGAATGCGAGTTCTAAATATTTTGCTTTTACTATCTAGGAATAGTCAGTAACTTTTTTTTCTAAAATAAGACCATTGAATTTCTAAAATCTAGAAAAAACACAAGTTTGATAGTACAATTAAATGTTTTGTAATTTAGAATTCATATTTCAAAATAAGTTATAGATTGCACGTTTGGCCCTTAAATTGAGGCATGCAACACTTTGATCTTTAAATTAACTTTAATTTATTGTAATTTTTAACTCGAACTTTCAGGATTGTTGCGATCAAGTCCAACAATCCAATTTCGTTAACTAAATATTGACTCACCGCTTATGTAAAATTGATGAAACATCCTAATTCTTCGCTTATTACTGATCACGAAACTGCTGTATTATTTTCACATTAACAATTCATTAATATTTAGTCTACTGAATTAAGTTATAAATTTTAATTTGCAATAATTCTAGAGTTCTAATAAAAAATTATTATAGTAAATTAAAGTTTAACGAACAAACTTGGCATCTCCATGATTGTTTGAGGACAATATGTGCAATTTATCCCAAAAAAGAAAAAGAAAAAGAAAAGTTACTGTAGTGGTTACTGTGGTACTATGGAGTGTCTACTTGTGTCCAAGTTTCAACATTTTAATGGATAAAAATAAAAACTACATCATCATGAGCTTTTCGGGTGAATCATTATAATGCAATTTAGTAGGTGGTGACTAATTGGTACGCTTTATCATTTTGTGTAGGAACAATAATATCTAGGTTCATAATTTTAAATAGATCTAGTTATTAAAGATAACTATTGAATTCAACAATAAAACTTAGTAAAAATAATTTTATAGATAAAAAAAAAAAAAAATACTTCAAATATCGTACTTGTGATTTTGTACTTTCTCACTTAGTACCTTATGATTTAAAGTGTATCACTTTCGTACCTGTAGTTTTATCTTTCTCTTTTTGTTATTCCTTTTACTAATTTTTTTTGTTAAATTAGTGACAAATTTAAAATTAAAGAATATTAAAGTGAATANTGGTTTTATTTTTTTCTTTTTGTCACCCCTTTGTTAACTTTTCGTTAAATCATATATAAAAAAATTTCAGATAACTTTTTGTTAAATCGAATACCTGTAGTTTTATCTTTCTCTTTTTGTTATTCCTTTTACTAATTTTTTTTGTTAAATTAGTGACAAATTTAAAATTAAAGAATATTAAAGTGAATATTAAATAAACTACTGGTATTCGATTTAACAAAAAGTTATCTGAAATTTTTTTATATATGATTTAACGAAAAGTTAACAAAGGGGTGACAAAAAGAAAAAAATAAAACCACAGAGTACTAAATTGATATACTTTAAACTACAGAGTACTAAAGTGAAAATGTGCGAAATCACAAGGGTGGAAATTAAAGTTTACCCTAGATAAAATTACTTACAGGTGCTGCAATACAATTCTATAATTTTAATAAAATTGCTGCTGGCTAAATTATTAAGTTTGATAGTATTAGTAAAATAGAAAATCTCTATATCTAAAACTTTTAATCTATTTTTTGAGTTGCAAATTATGGAGATGTTTAACTGCTTAATAATGTGATACGACTACTCATTTAGATGGTCCAAAGCTCTAACCAATTAGATGGTCCATAGCCTATATATGTTTTACAAATTTCAAAAGTATTCTTTGTGGTCCATTAGTACGAAGGATAAGATTACGCCAATTCTTCGATAGGTGTTCTTTTTGGACCAATAATTTTCTCGCACCATATTGGCGTACTTTGGAATAAGTTTTGGCTCACTATACTTCGATTGTTTTAGTGGTGTTAGTCCTCAATTAATGTGAAAATATTTTATCGATTATTCATGCAACATTGAAATTCAGTGGTTTACATGATTAACCGCATATGGAACAATTTCACATTCAGAAGATCTTTTCTCAAAAAGAAGCGGAGTTTGGAATCTTTTAGCCAATTTAGATTTGATCGTATCGTAAGATATTTTTGAATACATTGGTGTGAGTTCCTTAAAATGTTGTATTTATATTTTGATTACAGTTATTTATGATGGGAAGAATTTTAATTAATTCATGCGCACATTTTAAAAATATTATATTAGCCAATTCATTTTTAATTTGGAAGGAGCCTTTGATAGTTATTAATCGTCACCAATTATCACTCACGTAAGTCGTCGAAAATTACTGTAGCCTAGGTTGTACATGATCCGGGAATTGGCACGTGGCAACAGCTCATAAGATTACTACACCCAATCAATGCATGCCATGTCATTATCCAGGATTTTCTGGGACCCACCCATTTTAACAAATTTTATTTAGATTTCTTTTAGTGTTCATTTTAACTTTTAAAAGTTAGCATTAATCACCCGAGCAAGCACTTCATTGAAAAAAATATATATTTGGATTCATATTAATGTTATAATAAAGATGAGATAATTATCTGTAAATACGTTATCGCAGATGACAAGTTTGCATGGATGCGCGACGATGAGTTCGCACGCCAAACACTCGCCGGCATTAACCCTGTCAGTATAGAGCGGCTCCGGGTAACTCTCCACGACTTCCAAGAGCATAATTTTCGTCATTTGAAAAAAAAATTTACCCAAAATATCTTCAGATGTTACGAGTGTGCTTAACAAACTTTAGGGATATGATCTATTAAATATAAAAACATATAAATATTATTCTCAAACAACTTAAACTTTGAGGGACCGTTTGGTTAGATGTAGTTATAAATACAGTGTAGTTAGAGATACATGCAGTTAGAAATACAACAGCTATAACTACATGAATCTTATTTAGTTGGATGTAACAGAAAGCGCTGCAAGTATAAATAATTTGTTTAGTTGCATGCAGTTGAGAAATAATTTTTAAAATTTTATTATTTTATATATATGATGGTGAGATTACCTCCAATGTAAAAAATAATAATAATAATTTTTGTTTAAAAAATATTGAGGAGGTAAGTATATCTTTTATTTAAAATTACTCTCTCCATCTGCTGTAGTTGGAACTGTGGGCCAATTTGGGCGTAGTTCGAACTGCTACAGTTGGGCCTCCTCCTGCAATTCCTCCTGCAACAGTAGGAGTTAAATATATCAAATCAAACACGAAATTTGTATTTACATACAGTTACAACTATAGTGCAGTTACAACTACATGCAACCAAACGGTCCCTTAGAGCACAACGGTTGATTAACATAGTATCAAACATGAGGAAAGTGTTAAATATAAAAATATATAAATATTGTTATCTAACAATTTAACCTTTTAGTCTAGAGTGGTAACTTAAAGTACAGCGATTGTTTCACATGATCGCCTTTTCAGGTGTTCCCACCTGTTAGCAAACTTGATCCGGCTACCTATGGGCCTCCTGAATCTGCCATCAGAGAAGAACACATCATCGGCCATTTAGAGGGCATGTCAATTCAAAAGGTGATTATTCTATTTATTGAAAATTTTAATTTTTATTATCTAATTTTTATTTCTATATATGTTTTTTTTTTTTCGTATATTCATTTTCTTTTAATACCGTGGCAGGCGTTGGAGGAGAACAAATTATACATTTTGGATTACCACGACACCTACCTTCCTTTCATCGACCAAATCAACGCGCAAGACGGCCGAAAGGCCTACGCAACTCGCACGCTATTCTACCTGACGGATCTCGGGACCCTGAAGCCGATAGCGATCGAGCTCAGCCTCCCTCCGATGACCAAGAACTGCCCTCGCGCGAAGCGCGTCCTCACGCCGCCCGCCGACGCCACCACCAGCTGGTTGTGGCAGCTGGCCAAGGCCCATGTTTGCGCCAACGACGCGGGCGTCCACCAACTCATCAATCATTGGTAAATGAAATATAATAGGACATACTCTTTCTGATGTCATGTCACTTTAAAGATCAAGTACGATGGATGGAACCGTCACAGATTTGAAATCTTTTTTTTTTTTTTCTTTCTTTTTTTATTTATGATCGAATGTTTGTAACCGAGTTTGAAATATTTGGGGTACATAGGTTGAGGACGCACGCGTGCGTGGAGCCGTTCATAATAGCTGCGCATCGGCAGTTAAGCGCGATGCACCAGCTGCTGAAGCCTCACATGAGGTACACCCTGCAGATCAACGCCCTCGCGCGCCAGACCCTCGTCAACGCCGGCGGAGTCGTCGAGTCCGGCTTCACCCCCGGAAAGTTCTGCATGGAGATGAGCGCCGCCGCGTACCGGGATCACTGGCGCTTCGACCAGGAGGGCCTCCCCGCCGATCTTATCAGAAGGTATTGTTATTGTTGTTATGGTTATTGGTCTTGTTGTTGTTAATATTATTATTTATTATTAGCTAACTAAAGTTATGTTTTAGATTAATAAATTTGACTCGAAATTTTAATTTTAAATTTTAAACTTCAAATTTTTAAAATAACTTAAATTATGTAAAATTTTTTATAAATATTTATTTTTTTGACTTTTCCTTTCTAACTGTCAAAAATTTATATTTTTCTCTCTCAATATTTTCTGTTGTTGCATTTAGTCCCCTTCCCCGTCGCGGTTCTATCAACTATTTCATCAATTTCTTATAATTTATACCGAAAGTACCCTTCAAAATAATAAAAATAAATTATTTTTTTTCTTATAAAAGAAGTGTGGATAATTTGGTTATTTTGCGCTTTCTACTGACGTCGTACCCTCTGAAAATTTTTCTTAAATTTCAATGAGCCAAAATATAGAATTTTAAAAGTCAGAAAGAAAAGTGAGAAAACGAATATTTACATGGAGATTTAATCTCCAGTAATTTAGCCTTTTGTTGTTTTTGATAACATTAAAAAAGAAAAAAGCAGCTAAAGATTTTTTGAAAAAGGAATTAATGTATGTTAACAAGTGTAGGGGGATGGCGGTGGAGGACCCGCGGGAGGCGAGCGGGGTGCGGCTGGTGATCGAGGACTATCCGTACGCGGCGGACGGGCTGCTGCTGTGGTCGGCGATGGAGCGGTGGGTGCGCACCTACGTCGCCGCCTACTACCCCACCCCGCACCGCCTGCGCGCCGACGCCGAGCTGCAGCGCTGGTACGCCGAGGCCCTGCGCTCCGGCCACCCCGACAAGCGCCACGCCCCCGGCTGGCCCCCGCTCGCCGCGGTGGCGGACACGCTCTCGACCAACTCTGGCCACGAGGAGTACCTCATCGAGGAGCTCCGCGGGGACTGGACCGGGGACGCAGAGATGGCGCGTGCGGAGTTGGGGTTCACGGCGGAGGTGCGACGCGCGGGGGAGGAGATCGCACGGTGGAACGCCGACCCGGCGCGGCGCAACCGGTGCGGGGCCGGGGTGCCGCCCTACGAGCTCATGGCGCCCACCTCCGGCCCCGGGGTCACCTACCGCGGCGTCCCTAATAGCATCGCCATTTATTTTTAATTTTAATTTTAATTTTAATTATTATTACTTTACTTTTATAAATTTCTTTCTTTTTTTTTTCCTTGATACTGTTGCAAATAGAAAATGAGAGATGGCAATCGCTTCTCTTCGTAAGAGATCCCCACATGGCTCAGCAACGCGGCTGTGCTCCTTACCCCCGCCCGCCTGGATCTTCGGTTCAACTCCCTCTCTGGCCCCATTCCCTTCACCTTCTCTGTTGCAGACCTCAGATTTCGATTGCAACGGCAATAATGTTTTGTCATCGCTTCTATCTCCATCAGACTCATGCAAAAAATGAGTGGCAGGTGTGTAGCATCATACGTTCATTTTTATGTTATTCTCCTGCAATTCTTATACAAAATCCNTTATGAGAAGTATGCTTTCCAAATCACGAAGATTTTCGAGCTTTTAATCTGTTTTTGATTATAGGCCATCTGATTCAGCTATTTGTGTAAAGAAACTAATAGCCTCATAATAAATCGTTGAAAATAAAAATCTCATAAAAAATAATAATAGTGAACTTAAACTTCAAATCGGAGACTATTGATCTTGCCCTCGATGTTAAATAAAAATTTCTATTAAAATTTTTAGGACCTTAGATCAATTTGTAAATAACGGCGAAAAATTTAAATAATTTGGTTTCTAAGTAATTTTAATAGTATAAAGCGTGTCTAACGGAATATCTAGCCGAATCGGATGTTTTATCATCGAGCATAATTTGAAAATATGAAAGCCTTCGCACTTTGAAAAGTATACAAGCTGAACTCGATTATATGGTGTATGAATCATTCAAAATGTAGCCTTAAAATGCATCAGAAGAGAAACAGCGGACGCTTTTGAGCTCCACAACTGCTAAATAGTTCGCCTCAAAATTCGTACAAAAAGCTCCAAAAACGTTTCACAAACTGATGAGTTTGAATGATTAAATTTATTCAGTAACATTGTGATCCGTAGACAACCGTCGATAAAATACGTTGCCTAAATAAGTTTGTTGAGAGTCTGAAACATTTGTGAGTGCAGCAGTACTTATTTTTCATCATAGATCTTCGCACAAGTCGCTCGGTAAATTGGACGATACGACATTTTCTGGAACAATTCCACAATATAATGAAGCATGAATGCATGGTGTTTTGGAAACTGGTTGCAGAATAGGGTAGTACAAAATAAACTACTAGAGGATACATATGGAAAAATTCTAATTAGTACAATGTAGTGCTATAATACAGTTGCATAAATGCAACTCAAAAATAAGAACAAAATTTATATCTGAGAAACAACATCTTTCATCATCTCATGCCCTGCTACGTTCCAATGTTGCTCACCATCTATCCTTTACAACGGCAAATATACAATTTCTCTTGTCATATATCAATTGAAAAATAAAAATAAAAATAAAAATAAAAATAAAAATAAAACAAATAAAGCAAAGATGCAAACGAATACAAATTAGAAGGTCGGTCGTATGAGATAAATGTGTCCCGCCTGCACGAGCTCCCCCCTAAAAATTCGCCAAAGTCATTCACCAGAGTAAAATTTAGCAAACACGGCTCAACGTCGAGTCAGTCTTTCAGTGTTCATTTTTCAAAATTGAAATTCAACTTCCGTTCGAGACGGATAAAGTATAAATGCAAGGGGGGGAAAAAACAAGGAGAGACTTGTGTTCTGCAGCGCTTCACTTCTTCATTGTTAAAGACCCACATACTTTCAGTCTCTGCATAGAAAAGAGAGATTGTAACACGGAAGATCTTTGATGATTCGAAATAAGAGTCTGATAAACATTTCAAACATCGGAAGGAAAGGATAAATATACCCACACCTCTTGAACTTCCATGCTTTTATAGGCAGACCTCTAATTCAAAATTTTCGAAACCTGCGACCTCAAATTCATGTACTAGTATAATCTACACTTTCACCCAAAACAAAATTAGTTTCCAAACGGTTTCTCGCAGTGCGTCTAACATGTGTATCTCAGTGACCAAGGATTAAACCCCATTTTGAGCAAAGCGCTAACAAAGTCCTAATTTGTTCTGTTACTGCATGATGAAAGGTGTTTCATTATTCATATTTAAACACATGAAAGACAAGCAGCAAGAAAGCTCTTAGAAACTAACATTGTTCAATTGCACCATTTCATGAAATTTAAGAGGCTGATATAAAAAATTAATGAGTTTAGGGAATATGCCAGTAAAAACTTAGTTAAATGGGATTATCCATAGACATTAAAAGGAAAATTTAGATTAAAGTGATTTTTGAACTACGGAGATTACCAAATTGCTTCACAACTTTAAGTTGATCCTCTCAGACCATTTAAATATATCCGAATAAACTTGATCACCACCTAGGTCCTCTCCGGTGGCTCCTGCTGCCACTCGAATGATATCCTCAATCAAAGCAAAGTTGCCCATTATGTCGACATGGGCGCCACTCTGTGTCCCCCGGCCCTCCAAGAGATTAGCAGGGGGTGCATGATCATACTCCCTAATATATGTTTTGATGCCAGAAGGATTGAAGCGGGTTCTTCCCCGCCACGCTTTTGCACACATGAAGCCTGAACTTAGAACAGGCACAGTCTCATCCCCATTGACCAAGTAAACACCGCCTTGTAAACAGCTGCCGTCGTGTCCACCCTCCGCTGAGGTATCAATCTGAAAGGGAATGGAGCACTCGGTAGATGGGGATAACTTATAGACATATGATCTCTCAGTAAGGATGCCAACTCCATACATTGAGAATATCTCCATATCAGGGGCATTTGGTAACCTTGTGAGGAAAATGGGGAAAAAAAAAAAAGTGAGAAAAGAAACTTCAAATTTGTAAGCGTTTTCTCAGCATGCATTCTATGTTCACAAGCAGAGAGAACTCGTAGAATATGACAAAACAATCTGCTCATTAAGTCTAAAAAATTCAGATATAAAGGACAGATATTGCACTCTATTGTAAGACCTATTGAAAGACCACAGAGCATGCCAGTTTGCAACTATTTAGTCAGATGTAACCTTACATTCCATATGCTATAATACCTAGACAAGTTAGCATGTTGATCTACACTAAATGCCATGTAACTTAAAATGGAGTCCGGCTACTATACTCTTATGAGTACAATCGCCCTCGTACTCATAAGTTGTTTTCGATGATAGAGATTCCGAATCGACGATCCACACCGTTAAACGTTATTTAGAGCATTTAAAACATCTAGAAATCAAATTTTATAAATTTTCGACATCATTTACCTTATGATCAAAAGGTCACAAAATTGATAATTTTTAACGGCCGATATGAGATATTTGCTAGTTTAACGGTGTAAAAGAATCGAAATCGGTTGAATTTTTTATAGAAAATTCTATTCACTACATAGATTAAGATCAATAACTCCGATCTTAAATTGAAGGATCCGATCATTCATTTTTAAGATATCGTTCGATTTTGACCGTTCATTTTATACCTGCTTGATGAACTTTATTATGATTTCGAAAAATTAACAAATTTATTTTCTAGAAGTTTCAAATACTCTAGATCATATTTAACGGAGTGGATCGTCGATTTGGAAGCTCCAGTATTGAAAACAACTTATGAGTATGAAGGGCTCTATACTCATAAGAGTATAGTAGCTCTAGCCCTCAAAATGAATGCGTTGGCAAAATAGCTGCTGAAAAGGATAACATAGAGATTTTCCGCTCAACAAGCCGATAGGGATTTTGCAGTTGACAAGCTGACTTATCTTACAGACTGACCTTTTTCTCAATGAACACCTAGGAACCAGGGCAAATGCATGAGCACTAGTTAGGCATCCATTAGAAGGTTTCCAACAAGGACAGTCTTCGGATGTTGAAAATCAAGACCGCCATAGCCTGCAGTCTTGAGGTTTATTACAACCAATTTGAACCCCCAGATCCTAAAACAATTCAAAAATAACCTAAAAAGCCAAGCAATTTTCCCTTTTCTCCACTATTTCCTTTTCCTAAAATTTGATAGCCTAGGAAAATCATAAATCATACCATTTTTTAATTAATAATGTAGTAAGTTCTATATTAGATAACAATAGTATCAGAATCCATGCAAAGTATCAGAATCAAGTTTTATTCAAGAGGCAAAAGAAACTCCACAAAAGAAATTATGTTGCGAAAATTCAAACTAGATTAGTCGGGAGTATAAGTATAAACTCTCACTTTGTTTCTAGGGGATTTGACCAATATTTGTAGTGGTTATACTTTGGGTCATCCAGATTATCAGCAATACCATATGAGAAGTGAGCACTTCCACGCTGCATCATCTTCGGGGCAACAAAATGAAGAAGATCCAGAATGGAATCAGTTGTATACACTTTGTAATCAGCTACCGCTTTAATTCCGCCCCATCCCAATTCATGGTGCTCTGTCCAGACATCTCGGCATGATGCATTTGAATGAGCAAGATTGTTACCTTTGACAGCATCCTGAATGAGAGGGGGGGGAAAAAAGATTAGACAGAATAGTATGGTATTTGAAAAATTAATATAGCACATTTAAAGATATCAAGTATCTATTTGAAAAATTAATATAGCACATTTAAAGATATCAAGTATCAAATCAATGCCAATTTCTAAAAAGATATCTATTCTATTCAACAAATGTCTGCGAGTATACTTTCAGAACAACCATCATGTCCAAATAAAGGTATCCCAAGCCTCTCGGATCAGTTCTTTTATATGGTATGGACAAACAGTAGTTCTTAAGGCATGAAAGACAATTATAACATGTGAATATTCATATTATAAACAAACGAACAATCTTGCCAGGATCTCACCAAGTGTACCAAAAATCAACTTAAAAGACAAGCATCCCGCAGAAAGAGTTAGAAATTTATCACCAGTCCAATATAAATCAGATATGGTAGCTAACATCAATAAAACTAAAAATTCAAAGTGGTTATCAATAGAGTTGATTATGTGGATTAAGCTAGCAGCATTCCTAGAAAAAATCAATATGTCAACTCAGACTGACTTATCAGCATCAAACTCGGAAGATTGACACTTCTTTTCATAGACTTCAGAGCTATTTCAATGTGATACATCAAGTGACTTCAAAACATGGTGTAATAAAACCTAACAAAGCTTTTAACCTTATGTCCAGAAGTATCAAAATCTGTTATGTTTTTTAAATTAGGCTTAAAAATATTATCATAATAAATTATCTAGATTCTCGATAAGAATGTCCAGCTATATAATCATGTAACTCCTAACTAGCAACATCTATTTTTTGCTCATTTGATACAAAGCTGAGAGACCTTGAGAGGATACACATCCAAACCCACTATATCCTACAATATCATATTATACAGCATGGCATATAATGACAAAATTTAGTCTGAGCAGCTAGAAAAGAGAACGAGGGTAGAAAAACTAATGTACAATAAGTCTTCATATTGCAATTTTCTTTGAAATAAATAAAGTTAATACTTACCCGAAAATCAATGCGCTCTATCGTAGAGGCAGGTGCCTCTGCTACATCCTTCCCGAAAGAAATAATTCTTCCATAGTTAACTTTTTGCGAGTGAAAATCTGCCTTATCAGTGTCAACATCCTTAGAAACACGAGAGTCATTATTCTTTTGCTTCTTGGAGCTACAGACATAGCCCTCTTCTGGAGACCAATCTAGTCCACCCCATATAGTATCACCGCCTTTAGGAATCATTGACATAGTAGAGTCCCATGTACGAGTCATACGCATGACATGTCGCAATGTCTGAAGACCAAGAAAGTCTGAATCTAACACCCCAGGTGCAATAGCCCTATACATGGAGAGAAAATGATGATACTTTCTTCTTTTCCACCAAACTAACATACCAAACTTTTACTGGAAAGAGCAACAAACAATTAGAAGAAAGACTCGTCACTAGACAAATGACGTTACCCAAGTAGATGAGAAGAAACAAATATGTTTTAACACCACTTAACTAATTTAACGCCACTTAAACAAGCTTTACAACACACATCTTACAGGGGGGAAACACGTATAATCTCTTGAAAAGAGGTGAGTACTCGTACTTTTTAAATAAGAGAGAATAAACAAAATGTTGTACATGCTAAGGTCCAAACTTGCTGTTCATGTCAACCATGGACATTGGTACTTGACGTTGAGAAGATTCAGTCAGAAGTAAGAAAAATCCAACCAGACTAATTGCTGACTGAGCAAAAGCAAGTACAAGGACTTGCCATATGAGCACAAAATGTCAAATGGCTGGAAGCGACATGCAAACTAGGAGAACCTCTATGAGGATTCTCATACAAGCCAAAGAACAGAGATATTGTTCTCATTTAGGAGGCAACCTTCATCGCTGTGACGACAAGCCAACAAGCTAAAATATAATCTAGTGCAAAGAATACATCTTTCAAGTCCAATAAAATGATGAATTTAAGGCACCTTCAGATACAAGTAACTAATAGTATGTTAACGATAGAAACATTTCATTAGGAAAGGTTAAGCTGAAAGGAAAAATTTGACGCTGTGTCCACATTAACTTTCCTCATGTTACTAGTTATCCACCGGAAGTAGGAAAAAAGAAAAATAGAACTGCTGAAGATGCAGAAGTGACGCGACGTAGTAATATATTGTCAAGGCAACGATTATAACTAGTAATCTTGTTGTTCCAAATATTCATATAAGATTTTGTTTTTAGCTGGAAATAAATAACTACATAAGGCTAATATAGAATGTCATTTAGTATAGCCATCCCTAAGTGTACCATTCACCACGTACCAGTACATATTAGTGCAGAAATTGTATATTTTAAAGCTACAATTTACATAACATTTACTATATGATATATTTGATCCTTCAAGACAGAAAAGATAAACGTGAGCAGAAAGGAAAAAAAGAAAACTTGTGTTACCCTCTAGGAGAGCGTACCTATAATTAAATGGACGATACATCAAGAACATTCGAGAAAAAGGATACTTTCTATATTCACTAAAACAATCCACCTTCAGAAGATTATCAATAATAAATCAGCAGCCAGAACAATCTTCCTATCTTCAGTAGTCGCATTAGCAAATAGACAAATAGGCCAAAACCTTTTTTTTCTCCCTTTCTATGCAAGGACCAAAGTATTTACATTTCCATTTAGAGAAATCGCCAAACAACTTATTAAACAGAATAGAAACGAACTTGAATTCTTGCAGTTTTTCATTGAATCGCCTCTTTATTGGGTAGTCTACATTTGCTTCATTCTGTTTTTTATGCGGTACTAGGGGTGTAAAACGGGTCGGGTGGCCCATGGGCCGGCCCGGCAGATCTAGCTGGCCCGCAGGCATACCGGGCACGGCCTGCAACCACAGGGTAGGATTCAACCCGGTGCGGCCCAAACCATTTAGGACCGGGCCTAAGGGCTGGCCCAGCCTGTTTATTCTTTTTTTTACTTATTTTTTCTATTGTTTTTAGTTTTTTAAATTTATTCTTTCAAATATCAATTTAAAATAATCAAGTATTAATTTAAAATAATCAAATTTTAAATATTTATTTAATAAAAAATATATATTTTTTATAAAATTAATAGTAATTTTTTTAAAATAAAATTTAAATATAAAAATTGTAAAAAGGGTCAGCCAGAGGGCCGGCACAGCCCGTGCAGTTCGAGCTGTTGACCGTGCTAGGCCACGGTCCAATGCCCGACCCGGATTTGAATCCAAGCTGGGTGGGGCCACCTTGTGGCCCGGATTGGCCCGAAAAATTCTAGGCCTTGCCAGCCAGCACGGCCCAGATTACACCCATATGCGATACCCAATGCTATGTTATGGTCACACTCAATGCTACCTATAATTAACTTATTTGATACCATCTAACTTAATTCTGTAACCAAATTCCTACTATATCTAGATAACAGCAGTCAAAGCAGAATATTAGCCTTGATGAATAATGCATTAAACTGAAGATAGATTTCAAGAGAATTGGTATTCCTTAATTATAAGTGTCAAACAGAAGTAGATATTTAGCTATATGCTCAATTAGTGAAATTCCAATGTTAATCAAGATAGCAATGCTAGTATAGAGATAATAAAGTGTTTTGAAGTATCACACATCATAGACTAACATTTAAGTTACAAAGCTATGATTTGTACCTTAGGTTACCGTTTGGTTCGAGAACAAGTTATTTTTGTTTATTCTTGGGATAGGTATAACTTCTGGGATAGGTAGAAATTAATTCAATTTTGTGTTTGGACGAGAATCGAGATATTTAGAGGAATAAGAAAAATTATGTTTGGTTGATTGGGTTGGAATAGTAGGGATAAGAGTAATTATGATTGAAAATAAAATTAATTTATCTAAATAATAAGCATCTAGGTATTAGTAAGATAATATTTTAATAAGTTAATAAATAAATTAATCAAAATTACTTTATAAATTAATTAAAATTACTATATAAGATGACAAAGATGACATTAATTAGCAAATAACTATAAAAAATAAGCCAATATGTTAATATTAATTAATTATTTAATCATTTATATTTTTAGTTAATATATTAATTATATAAATTAAAATACTAATTATTTAAATAATATAAATATTAGTAAATAATTGAATATATGGCTAACTATTTAATTAGATAAATAATAATAAATTATAAATAAATTATTATTTAAATATTTATTAATCTAATAAGTTAAATAATTAATTAGTTAATTACAAAAAAAATTAATTTCATTAATTAATTATAATTTATAATTATTTATAACTTAATTAGTAAAGGAATAAGGTAGAGAATAGCTTGTTCCACCCAATAGGTGGAACTATCTTCCCTCTTAACGGGTTATTCCGGAATAACCCATTAAGAGGAGAATAGTAGTTCTTGGCAATTTTTAACACCGTTTGGAAGAATAAGAGGAATAAATTCCTTATTCTTCCTTTATTCTTTGAACCAAACATAGCTGTCATTTGGTTGCAAGGAAAACATTTTTGGAAAGTTTTTTCCTAATTTCAAGGAAAATTAGTGTTTTCGTTTTCCGAATTATTTTTTAGGAAAACGAAAATACTAGTTTTCCATAAAACTTCGAAAAAAACTTTCCAAATAAGCTAGTTTCCCTTGGAACCAAACAGGCAAAAAACTGGAAAAAAGATTTTTCATAGAAAACTTTTTTCTTGAAAACCTTTTTCCATACTTTTCGGAGGAACCAAACAGCCCCTAATAGTTTCACGGAAACATAAGGATATCAACTAGAGCAAAAGGATAAGTACTTAGGATCGCATATACCCAAGCATTTTTACAATTATTACCTAGCAACAGCAACATCTTTGGCTTCAGCCGAGAAAAGACCAGCAACAGCCTTTGGAACACCTAAGAAGGGGCCACCAATATTCATTACAGCTTTGATATGTTTTGAACACCAGTTTGGACCGCCGCCGCCACCCGTAGGAGCAGGTGCTTCAACCCATTTCATAAAATGCAAAAAGTACAAAACTCCCATGGAATGCGGGATAACCACCACTTTATTGCCACCATTTGTTGATACCATGAGTTCTATGTTACTCTTTATTCTGCTTAGGGTCTGATCACGGACCTGTTTGCATTTGCTCGTGCAAGCACATGACGTATGTCAAAAACCTTGGGAAGGAATTAATAAACTGCTACAAAAGGAGAATGCATACAAATGGAGAATGCAAAACTGAGCAAGAAAATACACTTAAAGGAGAAAATTAGGTGGTGTTTGGGTGCAAGTATTTGCAATAACACTGCAATTATAAGTACATGCAAATCCACAACCACCATTTGGTTTCATGCATTTGAATCCAACTGCTGCAATTGGAACTGCACAAAGAGGTTCAAATGCAGCATTTGAAACAATGCCAAAATTGGCCACATTTCCAACTGCAACAGTTAGAGAGAGTGACATTAAACAAAGTAAGCTTATCTCCCTAATAATCTTCCAAACATAAAATGATTTTTTTATATATAGAAGGTAATCTCACCATACCATATATAAAGTGATAAAATTTTGTAAATGCATTTGTCAACCATACATAACCAAACAAAATATTTATAGTTGCTGCACTTTCTATTGCATCCAACCAAACAAGATGTATAATTATAATAGTTGCATTGTCAAGAGCATGCATTTTGAACTACACCGCACTGACAATTACTTCCAACCAAACAACCCCTTAGATGTGACTGAACGAAATGAAAGGGTACCAATCAGGTATTTAGAAAGTTCAAGCTACCTCAGTGTTTTGAAAAGATAATCTCCAGTCATATGCAGCCATATACATTGTCTTCTCTTCATATCCAATGCGAGCCAAATTAGCAATCAGCACTGCCCAGACAAAGTATCCTGGAGCAAAATAATCTGCCGCAACAAGCCCTGTAACAGGCCTAACTCTTATACCTGGAGGATCCAGCCCAGTTTCATTGTCCAAAGACATATGTTCAACCCAGCATAGAGGTCTGAGGAAGATTCATGAACAACAAACGTTATAATTGATACCGATAAGATGTCTAGCAAGTTGAATTATGCAAAAGGTCGTCAGAGCAACAACTAATGTTCCTTTTAGATATAGAACAGATTCAGACAAAAGACTACCTAGACAAGACATCTAATAGTACATGCAATAGACCCGGGTACTTAAAAATTGAAGAAAATAGCAATTTAGCTGGCAAAGATTCATCAGCAGGAATGTAATAATTTACTCAACAATGCCATGAAAAGTCAATTAAATGAATAAATTGCTATATGTGATGATTGCTATATCATTGTTCGGATCTCCCTTCAACACCATTAGCTTGTCACTAAAATCTAGATCAACACCCTCAATCCTAGCCACTCATTCCAAACAAAGGTCTAGAAAAAGAAAAGAGAAGACACTTCATACCATTTTCCTTGACTCTTGAATAACGGAAGCAAGGCTTCGACAGCCCATGTCGGTCTGCACAGGGTGAAACACACTGTGTCGATAGGCCACTCTTAAATAAATCCAGATATATCTGATTAATCCACCTTACTTTTTTTTTTGCTTCTTATGTGAAATGAGACAAAGTGCTTCTTAAAGCCTAATTCTCAACTCTCCGTTGAAGAACAGCCTAAAATATACAGCACGCGACAGCATGGATGCATGCTTCACCACGTGCCACAGCACGTACATGCTGACATATGACCTACATGCCTACATAGCACTGCATGGCAGACCTTGTGGAGAAAGATAACAACTAAATAAATTTGTCTTCTTCTCTAACAACTGAACTTGAATGGAAATGAAACTCAACCTCATATAAGACAAAATGAAAAAGATAAAGGTTATATTGTAATTTTTTTTTTTTTTACTGCCCCAAGTCAGAAGAACTATTTTCTGGTTCATGCAGTTACTGAAGAGATATACGTAAACGCTAGATCCAGTCCCTATTAACTTTAGTGAAGCATCCATTTACGTATAACACATGTCACTTTGTGCACTTTTGATGAAGAAAAGTTTTGTTCAAGGGGGCACAATAGAAATTTTGAGAACATTAAGCTTGCTCATTACTATTACTAGCATTAGGAGAATAAGTAATCAAGCTATAACATTAAGATACCAACATTAAAAACAAATAGACAAGAACAAAGCCCTATCAAGTTTTGAACGACACGCAATTCACAGAGTCACATCCCAAAAGTAGCTAACTTTTTCACAATTGGCTAAACTACCTGTTTTCTAATTCTACTATAACAATCAAGTTACCACAAAATCCCAAGCTAACATAGCAAACTATAAACACCACTTATGAGGAAATCTCCAGCAAAGTAATTTCCAGATTCGTGTATACTTCCTCCTTCGTAGTTCTACAAATTTCAGTCCCCACTCCCCGGAAATCCCAATCATCACTAATACAAACTCAATCACAAAGGAAATAGGGTTGAACAGAGAGGACAGATATATACCTCTTGTATACCTCTCCGAAGGTTCCGCCCCAAAGGCGCTTTCGGAATAGGCCATCGGCGCACTGGTGGCCCTCCCAGAGCTCGAGCCCCCCGGTGACGATGCCGGGGACGAACACCACCGGGTGCTTCGCCTTGAGCCCCTCCTTTTGGAGCTTCACCCCGGGGGGGTCCGGTAACGGCCCGGTGATCGCCTCGGTCACGTACTGCGGGAACGACGCGGGCATGGCGTTGTAGAGGAAGAGGAGAAGCCACCACACGGAGCAGATGCACCCGATCAACCAACAGCAGCTATCCACGCACGACCACCTCTGCCCCTTCGTCGCCTTCGCCCTCGCCCTCTCCTTCTCCTTCGAGGGCTCGGCGACCTCCGCCCTCGCCGGAGACTGCGGCGCCGCCGGCGGAGGCGGGGGTGCCTGCTTCTCGGCGGAGTCGGAGGGCTTCCTCCGCCGCAGCATCGACATCGCCGCCGCTCGGAAGGTGGGGGGCCGCGGCGGAACCCTAGCGCTCACCGAGTGTTTCGAAACCCTAACCCTAACCCTAGGGAGAAGGAGGAGGAGGGAGACGGGAAGAGGCCGCGCTGGTTTCGCGGAACTCCGGTTCCGTCGGGAGCTTGAGAGAGAGAGAGAGAGAGAGAGGGGGGGAGGGGAGGAAAAAAAATATATCAGAGAAAGAGGGGGGGAAGTGAAAGTATCGACGTGTCGTCGTCGTCGGACACGTGGCAGGAATCTAGAGGCTTCTGATCGGAATCTGGTGGGGCCAGCTGTGAGCCGACGATCAGGATCAGCTGTAACGTGCCAACCAGCGCTCTCATTCGAACGGCAGTGTTGACTACCGAACCAACGTGGGAAACCGTGGACCGGGTCTATAGACCGGGTTCTCCAAAAACACAAAACTAATGCGCAAATAGTAATGTTGGTCCCCAAACTACAAGCCGAGTGATGCTTTCCTCCTTCAATTTTAATTTATTATAATTTTTAGGTAAAATTTTCTAGATTGTTATTATGCAATGCAATTTAGTTACCTAAACAATAATACGTTATTGATGTGATAATGATATAGGAATATTATAGTTTATGATATGAAAATAATAAAAATGTCACACTGCTGCTATATCAGTAATGTATCATTATTATAACAATAAAATTGTATGGTATGATTCAATTACAACAATATATAAGTTCGAATCACAAACTATAGCAAATTAAAGTTCTAGAATTAAAATGTCATGTGTTTTATAGTTTAAGGACAAAAGGTGCAATTTACCCAAATAATAACACCAAATTAAGTAGCAACAAATGGGAGATGATTTTAGCGGATCTAAAATTATTAGTAATGAGCACATTTCCTTGGATTTAATCAAACTAAATTGATTGATTTGACAAAACTGATTTGCTTCTAACAAACTCAAATAGGTATACCCCACTTCAGGGCATATCAGTAGCATTACTCTATGGTTATTTGGATAATAACACTTTTGGTCCTCAAATTATGAGACGCATGATATTTGATCCTCAAATTTTAATTTCTTATAATTTTTTACTCGAATTTTTTGAATTATTTAGATTAAGTTCCACAATCCAATTTAGATTGGCCAAATATTAATAAATGGCTAAATTACAGAAAACCCTCTGCTAAAATCTGATTTTTCACTTTTCCCTTCCTGTCATTTAAAAATCTATACTTTGTTCTCTTATAAAATGAAAAATGTTTACTTTACTCCCTACCATTAGTGATCCGTTAGAGTTCCGTTATAAAATATTTTTTTATATCGAAAATACTCTCCGCCCTCTCTACTGTTGCTTCGCCCTCCAACGCCTTGCCGCCTTGCCCTCACCTACATCTCCGTCCGCGCCTATAATGTAGTGTTCTAGAGTTTTGGATAGGATTGGCTTCAGTGTTAGTGACTGGTCGACACATCTGAAGAGTGTCGGACTGAGTCGGAGTCGTTTCTACGTGAAATGGGTGCAAAAATGGACTCAGCGCACTCAAATAGGCAAAACTGAAGTTTTGCCAGTTTAGGGCGCCCAGAACTTGGTTTAGGGCGCCCAGATCTTGAGTGCTGATTTGAGCAAAATTGGAAGCCAATTCGGATCCTATTCTGGGCGCCCAGAAGTGGGTCCAGAAGTTTACTTTGGAAATATCGCTGGCGTTGACACGTGTTTGTGGTAGGTGAGGTCCGCCGGATCAAGATAAGGGTGCAGCACACCGTGGGCGGAGGAACTGAAGAGGGCTGTTTGTGCAGGCTGGAAGTTCTGGGCGCCCAGAACTTGATTTAGGGCGCCCAGAACTTGCTTTTTCTGCAGCAGTGTAGGTTTGTATCTAATGTTCCTAAGGCTTATATGACCATTTAATAACCCTATAAATAGGTGGGAGACGCCCCTGGTAAGCTCTTTTCCTCTCTTTCTCACAGGGAAACTTACAATTGCATTCCAACCCCTCCAAATCACTCAAATTGCATCAAAAGTCCACAACTTCAACTTGAGGAGTGCTGATTCTGCAGTTTTCCAGCGACGACCTTCAGTGCTTTAGCTCGTGTGCGACGTAGGAAAGCCGGATTGCGGTGAAACTTGGTTTGTTGGATTCTAGACTTCAAGAGGAATCCACGAAATCCAATATTGCAGATTTTGGTGAAGGTTAGCTTGGTCGAACTCAAATTCTTCTCTACTGCTGTTGTTTTGGGCAGATTTCTTTGATGCTATCTTTGGAGGCAGGGGGATTTTGGATCTGAGATTAATACTCCATCATTATTCATTGGATTTGAAACTTGCCTCACTTGAATTAGAGATTATTAGGTGAGTTTTGACATTGGAGTTGAGACAAATTAAGCTTAAGTGCTGAAATTTGGTGAATTGATGGATTTTGATGGATTTTGGGTGTAGATCCTTCGAGTAGCTTTGTTGCTAGTTGTGGGTGATCTCGGCTGAGGCTTCCAGCAATTCGTGACCTTCTTGCTGCCAGAAAATTGCACTAAAGGTGGGTGTTTCATCGGTTTCGCTCCATAAGTGCTTGTAGTCGACATGTATGATTTCGGTTCTTGTATATCATGTTGTAGCTCAAATTCATTGATTGTAACATGTATGAAATCTGAATTGGGAGCATGACTATTAATTAGATGAATATACATGTTGGATTTGGAACTTGACTTAGGAGAAAACCAGCGATTCGACCTGTCATATGATTCTACTACCTGATTTAGCTCTAGGAGCCGTGGTTTGATTGTATCACTGCTGTTTCAGCGCGGTGGATATCCGGGGTAGTTTAGAATGTATTTACGCTCGTGCTGGGATGCCGAGCTTATTTTTACAGCAGAGTCTAGGCTGTTTCAGATTGTCGGGTGCCGTCGGGGTGGACGGTGGACCCAGATTTCTGTTTTTGGTCTCAGATTGTGCCGAGGGCACGTGGTTTGGTTTTTAGACCTGTTTTGACCCTAGCTACTTGACTTTGGCTTGTTAGAGCCTGATTGAGCTCGACAGAGATACGCTGCATACTCGGTTGGTAGCTCCCACGAGTGCCACTCCGGAGATGGGCGCTGTACTTTTGCGTTGGTATCGTTCGTGCAGGTTGGACTTGCTCTCCACAGACTGGTTAGTGTGGAGGTAGCTGTATAGTCGCAACCGGGCGGGACGGGTGTGTTCACAGTCCCATGGACGGGTAGGATTACAGTCCTTATTTGAGATTGGGTCTGAGTTGACACTGTTCTACAGATGGTTAGATTTAGAACATGATAGTATAGTGGCATATAGCTGTAGATTTGTTCCAACTTTCTTTACTATTCCTGCTATCCCTGTAGACTTAGTAGGTGGACTGATGAGTTTGAGGGCGGTACCCACTAAGGACTACTTGTTTTTACAGTAGTTCTCACGCCCAGTTGTTACCACTGTTTTTGTAGAGCCGTCGCCTTCGGCTGCTGCTGTTGCTGATCTTGATCGTGGCAAGGGCATCGCGAGTTAGAGCCCTTCCAGTCGAGTCACAGAGCTAGAGGAGCACCAGCTACAGATAGTTGTAGTTTTTAGGTCTTTACATATAGTTGTTGTTTCTTGCTAGAGCGAGTATTTGTATACCTTGGATGACATGTATGTATTGAACCACAGTTTTTTTATATGGTTTATTTTTCTAGCTGCTCTATACTACTGTTTGTAGTATTGTACAATTACAGGTACTTCTACTTTTTCGCTTCGTATACAAAAAAAATATCTATGCATACGGCAGGTCTGTTAGCGAGCCCGGGGGAACGGGTAATCCGGGGCGTGACACATAAACACCCTCTTTACCCTCCTCCGCCGCCTCGCCTTCACCCTCGTTACCTTTGCCCACCTCTCCATCCACATCCACATCGATTTCCTCCCTACTGTCGCCAAAATAGAGAGGCGACGAGGGTACAGAAGAAGAAAATGAGCAAATGGAGAAGAAAATAGAGAGGAACTTCGGCCGATCGAGGCGGCGGAAAAGCAAGATGAGAGAGAAGACGAAAAAGGTGAGGGGCAAAATGATCATTTTGTCATCACAGTTCACACCGTACCCCCTGTAAACATTTTTCATTTTATAAGGAGCCAAGGTGTAGATTTTTAAATGACAAGAGGGGAAGTGAAAAATCGAATTTTGACATAAGAGTTTTACGTAATTTAGCCTTAATAAATTGTTGATGTAAAAATGATATAGCATCTTAATTATTATTGCATTATCAATCACAACACTTCATATCACTTGTATATTAATAATTTGTCAATATTTAGCCAATTAAATAAGATTATAAAACTTAATTGTAATTGTTGTCGCATTTTTATTTTTATTATTAAATGTGAATTTTAATTTTTATAACCCTCGCATGAAGATGACATAATCTATACTCTAACATTTATGGTTACAAAATGCATTCACTTAACTTGCATTCATTCGTACAACCATGAGATCTAACGTGTATATTTAGTGCTCCTGCCGTTCTCTTCCACTCCTATAACTCTTCACCATTTAACTCTTGTAACTTTCACATTTATTTAGAAAGTTAATATCATATAACTTCTAATTCTATGAGCCTACATATATAGTGTGCATTTCGTTCTTTGAAACGATGAAAAAAACAATAAGTTATTTCTATTCTTGTGAGAGAGAGAAGGCCAAAGAAACGTGTTTTTTTTTGTGGAATTTTGGGCTCATCTACTTGTGTAAAGTTGATATATGAAACCACACAACGAGTGTCGAATCATTGTATCCCGAAGGGAACAAGTCAGTGCTCTACTGCATCGGTTCAAAGGCTTTGCCAAACGCAGAGAGTTTAAATCTCCTTAAAGAGAGCGAGATTTTCGTGTCTCAGTTTGATCAACTCGTTTATACTTTTTATATTATTTTGTAGTTAATTTTTATTTTTTGAATATATACACCAACAGTAATAGTTTAAAACTAGTGTAGAGATCCGCGCGATGCGGCGGGTAGATAATAGAAATAAAATTTTAAATTTTTTTTGAGATAAAAAATTGTAGTGAAAATTAAAATTTTAAAATGTACATGTGTCCATGGTGGCGAGGGGCGGCGAGGCGACATTTGACGCGGTCGAGAAGGAAGCGGGCGACGCCAACGTCGAGGTCGGAGGAGGAGGGCGGCGGCGGCGGAGGCGAAGAGGTAAAGGAAGAAGGCGATGTTGCATGCGGCGGTGGCAGACGCAAGATGGGAGGTTTGAGAAAGAGAGCGGCGGGAAGTTGAGGGGACGCGGGATGGGAGGAGAGAGAGAGAGGATGAAAGCAAAATTATAGGATCAAAATATTTAGGAGTTACTATATATGTAACTTGAAATAATTTTAAAAATGAATGAGATTTAAAAAATATAAATAATAGAATTAATGTTACAGTTACTCAATAAGATATAGTTTTAGAAAGAAAGTTGGTGGGTCATTAAATAGTAACAAATAATAAATTAATTTGTAAAATATAATGAGAAAAAATATGAAAAGGCTATTCTTAGTCAGAAATGACAACAACTATATATGGAGCCTATTTTGAAAATGAGAGATGGACCATATTTGGTATAATTTGACAATTAATTATCATAGTTTATAATAATTGATCAAGCAATTATGAGGAACCGTTTTCTAATTTAGAAGGTTAATTGCTAATAGAAACAACTAGTATGAATTTGACAATTAATTATCATAGTTTATAATAATTAATCAAGTAATTATGAGGAACCGTTTTCTAATTTAAAAAATTAATTGCTAATAGAAACAGCTAGTATGAAATGTAGATGGTTATGTAGAATTTGAAATGCAAATTAAAAAAATTTTCTAAAAAAGGAAGTCATGCCACCTCAGCTTTTGTTATTAGGGATCAATAAAAAGTAATAGATATTCGAATTAGAAATTACAATAAAAGAAAATTCAAAGATCAAAATGTCACACTCACGATAATTTGAGGACCAAAAATGTAATTTATACTTTCTATGTTTTTTTTAACTTTAGATTATCATATTGCCTTCTATGTAACTCACGGTCTGATGTGGTATTAATTGACAAGTTACTAATTTTACATTTATAGAGATGAAATTTTCAAACCTAAAAACCTTTAATATTGATATGTACAATTAAATCTATTATTTGTATGATTTGTTAGGAAAAATTCATAATTTATCAACATGTTATTTGGGTATTAATAAGTCTAAAAAAAATATGGCAAGTTAAGAACTTTATAATCAACCACACAAGAAAAAGATCAGGAAAAAATTGATGTTTACTTTCGAGTAAATCTCCTAAGTGTGATAAATTATATTTAGAAATTTAAATGCGAAAATATGCTAGCTAGCAATAGATTTTTTAATTTTTGTCATTATTGGTTAACTTATAGTATGTTTTTTTGATTAGGTAAAGATAACAATTTCTTATAAAGCAATCAAACCAAAAAAAAAAAAGAAAAGAAGCTAGAGAGATTACAACTTTCTCACCTGTTTGAGCTGCAAACAAAGAATTTTAAAACAAATGCGAACAAGCATTCCATTTTCCACTCTCACACTCTTGTTTTAATTTAATTCAACTAAACAAAAAATAATACTAATTGATTGCTTATGCTTAAGGGTTTGTTTAGTTTCCAAAAAATATTTCATAAAATAGTTTTCTAACTGAAATAATATTTTTCATCCGTTTGCTTCTTAGAAATGTAGTTTTTTTTTTTTTTGAAAAAATCAGATTTTATAAAAAAAAAAACGATTACTTTAATTTTTAAATTTTTTTATACAGAAAATAAAAACTGCAAAAAAAAATAAGTTTGATAAAATAAATTTCAAAAAATTACTCTTTATATTTTTTTTGAAGAACATGTACCCTCGATCCACAAAACACGTACGTTCCAGGACGTTCGTAGGCACTAATGAAGTGCCACGTCATCTAAGCGGGCAATTAAAAGCGGGTCTAGGGCGACGCAGCGAATGAGAGCGTTTCTTCGCGGCACGGGCCCACCGCGGTGTATGAGTAGTATACGACTTAGTTTGGAATTACATAAAGATTACGTTACGGGCTGTAAAAAAATACATTAGAAAAATATTCTATTTATTTCTGTATATAATATTACATTCAGCATATCACGATCAGTCAGTTACGATATATACATTAGCATCTTTATTCTCGTATCCGTTTCGAAAAGCGTGCTATGAAAGTGGGCCTGATGTTGACTGTATTTACGTGAATTGCCACGGAATGGAGGGTCGAGGTGACGTGTCGCCAGGGACAGGAACGCTGGAACGGCGCGTAACGGTTCGGGCGCGGACAAGTACGCGGTAACGGCGCGTAATGGGTCGGGCGCGCCGCCGCTGAACGACACCGGGGAACGGGAAAAAGTGAACGGAAATGTACGGCCAACGGGTTACGGTTGTTAAAGTGCATCCACAACGTTCGACAAACACGGCAGTTTTGCTATAAATGACTAATTGCATATTAAATACAACAATTTTGAATACAACTTTTTGTATTATTCAAAAAAAAATAAATGTATTTATATTTCATACTGAAAATTATATGTCAAATAATGTATACCTAATTAAGAGCAAGAATTTAAGTATCGTGAAACGAAATCGTGTCAAAAATTTACTGGCGCTGTATAGTGTAGTGCGTGTCAGACGGTGCCGATGTGTGCCGGTTATAAAAATACATGTGTGCCGATATATAATTACATACAATGTTTATTTTTTAAAAAAATAAAATATTTTAATTGCTTATAATATATATTTGTTAAGTAGTTTGAATTTTATTAAAAAAACTACTTACTGTCACGCCCCGGATGTCTCGTTCCCCGGGCACGCCGACAAATCCGCCGTATACAAAGAAATTTTTCCTGTATACTACAAAAAAATTTTTCCTGTATACGAAGCGACAGCTGTACCTGTAAACATACAATACTACAAACAATAATATAGAGCTGCTCGAATAAACATAAGCTAAACGAACTGAGCTTCATATACATAGTTCAAAAATCAAAATACAGAGTCACTCGCACTGGCGAGTTAAGTACTATGTACATAAGCTCGAAATAAAACAACTACCTGCAGTAGGGTGCCTCTAGCTCTGCTCGGCGGGGAGGGCTCTAACTCACGACGCCCTTACCTCGATCCTGATCCGCGGAAGGCGCAGTAGCAGAAACCTGTGGCTCTGTAAAACAGGGGTAACAACTGGGCGTGAGAACTACTGTACAAACAAGTAGTACTCAGTGGGTACCGCCCAAAACAAATATCGGTCCACCCACTAAGTCTACAGAAAGGAGCAAGAATAGTCGGAAAAGCAGGAAGTAAACTCTACCGCTATCAATCACTACACTATCATGCTATACATTAACCAACTGTAGGAAATGTCAAAACTGACCCAATCCAATCGGGACTGTAAACCTACCCGTCCCTGGGACTGTGAATACACCCGTCCCTGCCCAGTTACGACTATCCAGCTACCTCCACACTAACTGGTCCGTGGAGAGCAAGTCCAACCGGTATGAGCGACACCAACGCAAAAGTACAAAGCCCATCTCCGGAGTGGCACTCGTGGGCGCTACCCAACCGAGTATGCAGCGTATCTCTGTCGAGCTCAATCAGGCTCTGTCAAGCCAAAGTCCAAGTAACCGACTCTAACTGGTCTAACAACCAACAAGTAATGTGCCCACGGCACCATCTGACGCCAAAACGGCGAACCGAGCCCACCGTCAACCCCAATAGCGCCCAAAAGTCCGAAACAGCCCAAACGACCCTGTAAAAATCCACTCGGCGTACCAGCACGAGCGTAAATGTATGCTAAACTACCTGGAGTACTCGTCTCGAGGATACTACGACAGTACAATTTTATAACGGCTCCTAGAGCTAAATCAGGCAGTTTAAACAAGTGACATGTCCAAATCGCAGGTTTTCTCGTAATTCAAATTCTAAGTCCCACATGTATAACCTACTCAATTTATTACCACATGCTCCAAATTCAGATTTGCAATCTACCATATAATCCATGAATTCGAGCTAGAATAGATTATCCAAAATCGAAATCTATATATGTCGACAATTATGAACTTAGGAGTAAAACCGATGTAAACTCACCTCAAAGCTAATTCCTGGCAGCACGGAACTCCCTTGGCTGCGGCACAACCTGCTGGATCGACTAAAAATGTCCGAGTCTCGAAATCAAGCTATCTCCAAGCTATCAACATCGAAAATCCACAATTCAGTCCAAATACACAGCAGCAGAGAAGAGAAGGGTTTCGACCAAGCTAACCTTTACTAAAATCCACAAGTAAGGGTTTCGTGGATTCCTCTCGCAGTCCCGAATCCAATGAACCAAGTCTCGTCGCAAACCGATGCTCCTACGTCGAGTACGAGCTGAAATACTAACAGTCAACGATGAATTTCAGCAAACAACACTTAAGCTCGAATTAATGATGCTTGGAGAAATGATGAAGCAATTCGACGGAACATTCACCTCGACAGTGACTAGCACCGGCGTGACGCCAAGAACAGCAAAGTCGCACCCTCGCCCGGCCTCCTCGCACTGCTCCGGCAACAATCGTATCCCCAAACGGCTCCGCGGCGCGACGTCGGCGACGAATCCGAGCTTCTTCCTTGCCTTCAACCGGATGAGAGTGAGAGAGAAATGAAGAAATGCAGCAAGAGAACTTCTCTCTCTCTACACGAAGCTATATAGAGAGAAGGTGTGTTGGTGATACAAACGAGGGAGGGAATTACCTAAATAGCCCTCTACTTACCTCCTTGTACCGGTACACGGGCTCCTGTATCGGTACAAGGGCCAACCCGAGAGCAGCTAAACCAGTGCACGCTGGTTGTACCGGTACAGCCACGCTGGTTGTACCGGTACAGCAAGCAAAGAATTCTGCTGTTTTGCAGAATTCTTCGCGATAAGCTGCCCTCGCATCGCACGGAGTCCGTTTTGCGTCTATTTGACGCCAACGCAACTCGGACTTGTCCCGACACTCTCCAAAGCTGCCGACAAGCCGCCACAACAGAACACCAGGGATCTCACACTTACTAATTTAAAGAAAAAGGCATTTTGGTATGTGCCATCGGTACGGAGATTATATCATGTCGATATCTTGTTAACACAATACGGCACGGCAGATACGATATATTTTGATGGGCACTTAAATTCTTGATTAAGAAGATAAAGTACATTTTAGCAATTATATATTCAAGTTTTTAAGTATTAAACAAGATTCGGATTTTAATGTGTTGGTGATATCTTTACAGCACAGTTTATTATTTTGGTTAAAAGCAAGGATTTAAGTGCCGTGACACGGTGTCGTGGCGGAAACTTGCAAGTACGGTACAGCACGGTACGTGCTAAGCCGTGCCGATGCTTGTCGATCAAAAAAATTCTTGTGTGCCGATACATAATAGCATGAAATATTTATTTTTTTTAGCAATAAAATATTCTAACTATTTATTATGTCTTTTTATCATATCTTTTGAACTTTATTGAAGAAATTACTTACTAATTTAAAAAATAGAGGGTTTTAAGTTGTGCCGTCGATACGGGCTCTGTATCGTGCAAGTATCTTGTTGGTACGGTACAGTATGGTGAATACGGTCTGTGCCGACGGGTACTTAAAATCTTGATTAAAAGTGTTTTTGCAAGGGAAGCTCCCAGCAAATTTACACAAAGTATCAGAACATGGTAGTAGCGCTTCTCCCGAAAGCAGATTCGGGTGACACATTAATGAAAGT
Organism: Ananas comosus; assembly: GCF_001540865.1. Lineage (NCBI taxonomy): Eukaryota > Viridiplantae > Streptophyta > Magnoliopsida > Poales > Bromeliaceae > Ananas > Ananas comosus. The sequence continues at coordinate 9,574,649 of NC_033626.1, forward strand.
ACCCATCAATTAGAAAAAGTTCCTTTGCAGAAGAAGCTACTAGAAAGTAGAAGCTTACTTGAATATTGTGCTATCTCAACAGTCTCAAATTGAATAATATAAAAAATATATAATAAATTTATAAGCAACGGACACATTAATAATAATAACTGAGTTACCGACCGTCCCTAGAGCAAATAGCAAAGAGCTTGGTGGTTGATACGCGAGACCCAAATTCGAATCCTAGTTGATTCACATTTCCAGCTAAATTTATTTCTAAATGAAATAAACGAAACGAGTAACGTGCTACCTATCTCTGAAAAAAAAATAGGCTAAATTACAGAAAACCCCCCTGTAATAACCCGCTTTTTCACTTTCCCCCCTGACATTTAAAAACCTACACTTTGCCCCCTTGTAAAATGAAAAATGTGCACTTCACCCCTACCGTTAGGGTTCCGTTAGGGGTTCTGTTAAAAAATATTTTTTTATACCGAAAATACCCCTCTGCCTCTTCTCTGATGCTTCGCTCCCTCCAGCTCGCCGCTTCGCCGCCTCGCGGCCTCGCCGCTTCGCCGTCCTCCACTGCTTCGCGCTCGCCCACATCCCTTTCGTTCTCCTCCGCCACCTCGCCTTCGCCCTCGTTGTCCCTGCCTACCTCTCCATCAACACCCATCTTAGTATCCTCCCTACTGTCGCCGAAATCGATGGGCGGCGACGGTGTAGGAGGAGAAGGGGAGCAGGTGGAGAAGAAATTGGAGAGGAATCGTGGCCGATTGAGGTGGAAATAGCGGCGGATCGAAGGGGCGGCTGAGGAAGCTCAGGAAGAAGACAACAATGGCGAGGGGCAAAATGGTCATTTTACACACCGTGACCCCCCTGTGAACATTTTTCATTTTACAAGGGGGCAAAGTGTAGGTTTTTAAATGTTAGGGGGGGAAAGTGAAAAAGCGGGTTATTACAGGAGGGTTTTCTGTAATTTAGCCAAAAAAATAATAACTGAGTTTAATTATTTTAAGTCGGTGGTTTAGATCCAACGAGTTATTATTACTGGCGTGTCCGATTATCGTTTGATAAATTTGAAACTATGTGTATTATTGGATTGGACTGACGAGAATGTGAGGCCCAATGAGTTATTATTATTAGCGGGAGAAATCATTACAAATATAATAATTAACTATCTTCATATGTGTATATTTGTGTATTTGTTGATAATATTAACATTTTTGTCCGTGCAGGTGTAGCTGAGATTTCTAATTTTTCTGAGGCTCCACTTGAACATGATTTATCAATAACACAATAAAAAGTAAATTTAAGTAGTGATGAAAAGCGTTAGCAAATCTATATCCATACTGCTTATAAAAAAGAGAGCTCTAATATCAATTTTTTTTTTTTTTTCAAAATACCGCTCTCTATAAAAATAATGTATATATTACAATTGTACAAGTTTTATTTTTATTTTGGAAAATACATTAACTCGTAGTAATTGGATCTTATCCAATAGCCAACACATCTAAGTATCTTTTATTTTTTTATACCTAAATTGCCCTTAAGCTTGTATAAAGGCCCTCTCAACCATAGGCCATCACCAAATAACTCTTAAACTTTATACTTTTTATTAACAAAAATTTTAATTTTGATTATAAAATTATTTAATTTTAAACTTTACAATTAAAATTTTTATCAAATTCATTAATAATTCTTTAGTATTTAATTAGTCAATAATCATTACATTTTACAAACTTTTTAAATTATTTGGAATAACTTAAATAAAAAGTTGAGGAGCTTTTTTTTCTTTAAATGTTCCATAGTTGAGGCTTTTTAGCACCTTTTATTTAAAACTCTCAAAATTTTCGTTTGTAGTCATTTTTTTTATTTTAAAAAAGAATGGCTTTATCTTGTTGCCATTTTCTCTTTATTAAAAAAAGCTATATATATATATATATTTGAGTATAAATAAGAAAATTTAAGTATGTTAAATAAGAGCTTCATGAAATCCGAATCCAAACCCGAACCCAAAAATTCAAACCCGAAATAATTATTTTTCTTTTCAATATTTCAAAATATATTGTATTAAATCTAAATTTTTAAAATACAAATTTAAACATAACATCAATTTTTTATATACATATTATATATAATATAAAATAAATTCGGGTTCAGGCCAGGTTCAAGTCGAGTTCGAGCTCTGATTGGGTACAATCAAAATTTATATCCGAAATCGTATCCGTCGGGTTTTATTTTTGATATTCATGTCTGAAATCATATTCATTTAGCATCAAATAAATTTGCTCTGTTCGAATTCGAATTCAGATAAAATTTTGGATATCTTGTCTGGCATCGGCAGCCATGCCTAGCTAGTTCTAGAAGCATGTACTGTCTTCGGGTGAGAGATCATACAGAAGAAACGGAGAATGGACAAAACAAAAGCGCTTAATTTGGTGTGTAGTGCTTTTTTTCAAAAAAGTTATAAAGAAAAAGTCAAAATTCTTATAAACTGTGGGTACAATTGACCGCAAGGTTTTCCTTAATAGACGTGACCCTCACGAGTTCACTTTTTTTTTTTAAGAGTTATAAGTAGCACGACATCCGCTTCGTTTATTTTATTTAGAAATAAATTTAACTAAAAATGTGAATTAATTAGCATTCTAACTTGAGAACTCGGGTATCAACAATCAAATTCTTTGCCACTTGCTCCAGGAACAGTCGGTACGAGTTCACATTTCACCCCTAATAAAAGAGTGTTTATCAAAATGCAATGCACAAAACATACTGGCGCATAGGCCTGGCAAACGAGCGAGCCGGCTCGTGTTCGACTCGTGTTCGGCTCGATATTCGGCTCGCTCGAGCTCGACTCGAAATTAAATGAGCCGAGCTTGAACAAAATAAAAGGCTCGAAATTCATTTCAAGCCGAGCTTGAGTATTACTCGGCTCGTTCGAATTAGGCTCGAAAAGCTCGAAAAGCTCGAATATATATATATATATATATAATATGTATTTTAATCATATATAGGCTTTAATTTAATTTAGGCCATTATTGTTGGCCGATAAAATAAACCCAACAAGTACAACCGTGCAATTGAGCCCAACTCTAAATTTACATAACACATTCTCTCTTTCAGACTTTCACTGTTACACATAACCCTAAAACATGATAACATTCAAATTCCCAAATTCCTAATATTTTTCCTCCCTCTCTCTCTCTCTCTCTCTCTCTCTCTCTCTCTCTCACTCAGACCCTCATCTAGTCAGGAAGTCACCCTAGCTCATATTTCTTACAATTATTTTGTATTTTGAACTATTGGACATGTTGCATCAAATTGTAGGTAATGTTCTATAAAAATTAAACTATTGATTATATAATGTCGAGAATTTCAATCGGCTCGTTTAGAGCTCGAGCTCGGCTCGACTCGAAATTAGGCTCGCTCGAGCTCGGCTCGAATTAATTTCAAGCCGAGCTTGAGCCTAGATTTAGGCTCGAAATTAATTTCAAGCCGAATTTGAGCTGACATAAGCTCGCTCGAGCTCGGCTCGTTTCCACCCCTACTGGCGCATCATGTGCAGTTTGTCGAGATGCAGTGCACAAGACATATTAATGCATCATGTGCGGTCGATAATTTCTTTACACTCTCGCTCTTGGATTCGAATAGGCTCACTGTAAAAGTATATTTGGTTTGAAGGATTTGAAGCTCGGAGTTTGAACTAGAATGATTCATTCTCATTCTGGGCGTGTCTGGTTCGCTTCTTTTTCATCCTAGAATCGAAATCAAAATCGGCGAATTCGTTTGTGGGTGTTTGATACGTGGGAGTGTCATTTCGATTCTGATTCCCGAGGAATGGGAATTCCCAATCACCTTTTTTTCCAATTCGGCCTCCTAGGCCGATCAGATTGGAAGTTGAATCCGGACGGAAGGGATATTTATTCAGATTAAATTTATTTTTTCAATTTTTTTTAATTAAAATATGAGTTTAAATTTAGAAATTAAATTTATAATTTTAAATTTTAATTTGAACTTGAATTAAAAATTAAAATTTAATCAAGTATTTCGAATCTAACTTATGAATTTGAATTTAAATTAAATTTTAACTTATATAAAGTTTTATTCAAATTTTATTTAAAACTTAAATTAAATTTATGGATTAAAATTAAAATTAAAATTATAATTTTAAGTTTGAATTTGAATAAATTAAAATTTAGTTTTATATTTTGAATTACCCACTCAACTTCAAAGTGTAATTTTTTTAAAAAAATAGATTTAAAATTTTAACATTATTTCAAAATTTTGATGTAAATTTTTAATATTAAATTTTAATTTAAATTTAAATTAATATATTATAAAAATAAAGTTATTATATTAATTTAATTACATTTTTTATATCTAGCTAAACCAAACACTGACAATGGAAATGATTTATTCCGATTCCGATTCAGGGGATGAACCAAACAGAATTAGGTAATGAGTCATTCCGATTCCGATTTCAGCTTATTTCGATTCTGATTTCAATTCAGATTTTCAAACCAAACACGCCCCCGTTAGTGTTTGGTTAAAAATATGTTTACTGAGATGCAGTAGTGCACAGAACATACTGGTGCATCATGTGCAGTTTGTCGAGATCCAGTGCACAAGACATAATGATGCATCATGTGGAGTTGATAATTTCTTTACCCTCTCGCTTTTGGATTCTAATAGGTTTACCGTAAAAGCATATTTGATTTTGAAGGATTTGAAGCTTGGAATTTGAATCGGAATGATTCATTTTCATTGTTGGTGTTCAGTCTCAAATATTGACATTTTGATTCGCATTTTGGGAGAATCGAATTCTCATAAAATATTTCCCCCCAGGGAGGTAGAAATCAACTTTGATTCGGAAAGGAATTGAGAAAAGAAACTTTTTTCACTAGAAATTATTTAAATTCAAATATTAATCTATATCTAATTTTAGATTATAATTTATGTCTGAATTTGAATTATGGAGTCAAAAATTAAATTTTTTATCATTAAATTATAATTTTATATTTGAATTTGAGTAACGGATTCAAATTTTAGTTTTAAATTTCTTAAGTTCAAGTTTAAATTTGAATACAAGTTTGATATTTTAACCTAGTTCTAAATTTACATTTTAACTTTGATCTTGAATTTTAATTGTAAATTCAAAATTAAAGTTTGAATTGTAAGTTCAAGTTTGAGAATTCAAAATTTGATTACAGATTTGAGTATTAAAATAAATTTCATTAAAAATTAACTTTTTAAAATTTTAATTTGAATATAATTTCGATTTTGAGTCCTCTTATGAACCAAACAAAATAGAGTTTTTATTGCTCCGTTTTCGATTACGGTCCACTTTCATTCCAGCTAAAGAGGAGTTTTGGGTCCGAGCCCTCTCAATATTTTAGATCTTGTACTTAAATAGGCTTCAACCAGGCCCATATGCAAAATTAAATGCTTAAGAGACCTTTTGGTTCTGTGGAGAAGTGTGGATAATTATTTCTCTAAAAAAAAAAGCTTTTCATAAAAAATATCTTTTTTTTCATAGTTTTAATTTTTCAAATAAAAATTCAAAATGAAAATACTATGTTTCCTATCGACTATTTCTCCAAGGATCCAAACGGACACAAATTACTTTTTTCAGCCAGAAAACTAGTTTATGTGATATTTGTCGAAAAACCAAACACCCCCTAGATTAAAATGGCTATACAAATGTCACGCCCCGGATTACTCATTTTTCCGGACACACTAACATACACATAGGAATTTTTCCTATATACGAAGCGAAACTGTACATGTATATGTAATCATACAACACTACAACCAATAGTATAGAGCTACTGAAATAAAACATATATAAACAACAGAGGTTCACTATACATACATAGCATCCTGGTATACAAAATCACTCGCTTTAACGAGATACAAACATCAGTATGTATAATAACTCAAAAACTACAACTAGACTACCTGTAGCTGGTACTCCTCTAGCTCTGTGACTCGTCAAGAAGGGATCTAACTCGTAACACCCTTTCCACGATCAGTACAAGTAATAATAACAGCCGCAACCGAAGGCTCTGCAAAAGATTCACAACTGGACGTGAGAACTACTGCAAAAAGAAGTAGTCCTCAGTGGGTACCGCTACCGACCTCAATGGCCCACCCATTAAGTTTACAAATAATATACTCAATGATAGTAAAGAACTAAAACAATTTACAGCTATATGCCACTATATGTAGTGTTTCTGAGCTTTGGGTAGGATTGACTTCAGTGTTAGTGACTGGTCGGTACATCTGGAGAGTTTCTGACTGAGTCGGAGTCGTTTCTACGCGAAATGGATGCAGAAATGGATTCGGCGCACTCAAATAAGCAAAACTATAGTTTTGCCAGATTCGGGCGCCCAGAACTGGCCTTGGGTCGCCCAGATGTTGAGTGCAGAACTGAGCAGAACTGGAAGCCAATTCGGGCCCATATTTCGGGCGCCCGGATGAGGGTCCGAAAAGTTCACCTTGTGAGTATCGTTTGCGCTGACACGTGGTTGGTGGTTGGTGAGGTCCGCCAGAGCCGGATACGGGCGCAGCACACCACGGGCGAAGAGTTCGAGGAGGAAGCTTTGTATAGCCTAGAGGATTCGGGCGCCGGAGCTTTTTTAGGAGTATATAAGTAATTGGGCCTATTAATAACTGAATTAAACATTTTGAGCTGATGATCTGAATCTAACAAATTAGCGATATTAATGAAATATATCTTTACATTTGGTACTAGAACTGAAAGTGTAGGCCAGATATCACATACTTTCTCGTCTGGGTCTAAACAGTGAGTTGAGTCTGCATCTAACAAGTTAATCTTAGAAGTGCTTGTGTGGGAAGCACTTTTTTTTTTTTTTTTTTTTCCTTCCTTTAAGAGTGCATTATATATTATAGGTCCATATCAAGTAGGGATGTCAACGGGTCGGGTTTGGGTCGGGTTTTTAAAAACCCGAACCCGAACCCGAAAACCAAATTAAAATCCGTACCCGGACCCGAACCCGGCGGGTTTTAAAAATCTATACCCATATCTGTACCCGACCAAAAACCCGAAACCCGAACTCGGACCCGGATCCGGACCCGGCCGGTTTTAAAAATCCATACCGTTAAATGAAGATCTAAGAGATAAAAATTATTAAATATTTTATATATTATATAAATAAATAAAAATAAAGTATGTATGTATATAATTTATTCGAGTTTGGGTTTGGGTTCGGGTTCGGGTTCGGGTTCGGGTTCGGGTTCGGGTCGGGTAAATACAAAATCCATATCCGTATCCATATCCGTCGGATTTTTATTTTCTATACTCATAACCAAATCCATACCCGTTTAATTCGGGTAAACCCGCCCTGTTCGAATTCGGGTAATATTTCAGATATCCATACTCATTGACATCCCTAATATCAAGTGCTCTTGTTTGAGATCTCTCTTTTTGTTCATTCAAAGACATGACCGCAGAATGGGGCATTTGACTATTTCTTAGGCCGACATGAAAAGCACTTTTTATCTATTTGCGTTACACAATCATAATGTTTGCTGCCTTTTTGGCTTGGAATCATGGTCTAGTCGCATGCACTCAAAGCAAAGCTTTTTCTTTTTTTTTTTTCTTTTTTCTTTGAGTAATACAGTGCCAACTATATAGCAAATATTAACGCTTCAAAAAAAAACGTTATTATATAATCTCTTCAAATAAATTATTATGCTATTTTTAATTTTTCAATGCTTTCAACCATCCGAATTTAATATGTATTGACGCTTATAAAGTGTCGGAATATATCTCACAGACGTATAGTATAAACACTTATCGATGCTATACACGAATCCAATATAACTTTCATTTATCAAATAGAACGTCATAATTTGAAATTTATAGCCGGACAGGATCTTACCTCTAATTCTAGCACGGATCAATTTGATCAAACTAAAGTTTTTACAGAATAGTTACGATTTTGAGCAGAACCATAAGAAAATCTATAATACTTCTATTTCCGGGGCCCAGAAACTTAGTTATTTTCCATTGTTCAAGTAGTGAAATTATTCGAGAGGCACCAAATTCATGGTACACAATGATTTACACATTTGGAAACGGTATTAGGAGAAACAAAAGTAACACTATTATTAAGTACCTTATAAATCCCCTAATATTATTAATGCACACCTTTAGAACATCTCACCCAAAATGTATAATTTTAGCAACTTAAGTGGGAGAAAGGAAAAAAACAAAAGAACTTGTCTCCGTATATATAATTGTGTCTTCTAAGCTAAAGAAGATCACAATGTGCAATGCATTACTTTTTTTTTTTTTTCTTTTGCCCTTTTTCCCCTTTTAAAGGCACAGAGACATAATAGAGAAGATAACTAAGCATGATGGACTCATGGGGCCTCATGTTAGCTAAATTGTAGCATAATGTCAATGCATTACTTCTCTCTCTCTCTCTCTCTCTCTCTCTCTCTCTCATACTTTAACTAGAATACTTTCTCTCTCTCTCTCATACTTTAACTAGAATACTTTAACTAGAATAAAATTCGTATCTAAATTTATTAAAAAATACGGCCTAAAAAATGGACTCGTCGATTATTTGAATATTCAATTTATACGAAAATTATATCCACCAATTAAAAATTCAGAATAAAAAATTCGGCTATTAAATTAAACTTTTTTCTCCAGATTTGTACTATTAGCATAAAAAGTTATAATTAATTCTTAAGAATATAAAAATAGAAAGTTATAAAGTAAAGTAAATTAAGTAAAAAAAAGCAAGTAAAGCTCGTTGCCGTCTCCATCTTCATCTTTTTCATAATCCACGTATTCGAAAAGTTTGTAAAGCTTTCTAATAATTTACAAATTAACCAACTACGTTGGAGGAAATAAATTATCCAAAAATTCTGCGTGTTTTTTTAACTGAATAGCTCGGCATACGCGAATTATTCGCGATAATAAATCTAATCCATAAATTTTATATTTTACTTTTTTAAATATATATATATATATATATATATATATGAATTAACTGTCTCATTCAAATTTTTAAAAATTTATAAATAATTTATGAATAATTTGCAAATAAACTGACTATGCATCATCTCACATGTTCCCAGCTGGGTATGTGAATTTCAAGGTTTTTATTGATGCATGGTATTCGATCGAGAGGTGATTACAACATCCCACGTGAATCCAGAGGAGTCTATGATCCCATGCACGCCCCTTCTACTTAATTATTACACTAAAAAGATGAGCACTCATGGCCCCACGTGAGGTGACATGCATCAATTAAAAGAGAAAACCCTTGCCTTAGTGTAACTAGCTAGTACAATTAGAGCTATATTCAGATTAATATAATGAGTTGGAGTACTATAATTTTATGAGTATAAATATATATATATATATATATATATATATAGTTGAGCTAGAATGCTATCGGTAGTAAACGAGTCATTTTACTACCGATTTGTTTTCGATGATAGAGTTTCAAAATTGACGATCGGCTCCGTTAATTATGATCTAAACCATTTAAACTTCCTAGAAATCAAATTTCACGCACTTTCGATATTATTCTTTTATTCATCAAGTGAACAGAAAAATGAATGACTGAAAATGAATACTCTTTAAAAAATGATGATAGGGGTCTTGTAATCAAGATTAAGAGTATAGATCTTGTTTTAAATAGTTTAAAGAATTTTCTAACAAAAATTCAATTGATTTGAATATCTTTACGCCGGTAAACGAGAAAACGCCTCTTATCGACCATTAAAATTACAAATTTTGAAACCCTTTGATCATTAGGCAAATGATGTCGAAAATATTTGAAATTTAATTTCTAAACACTTCAAGTGGTATAGATCATGTTTAACAGAGCCGATCGTCAATTTGGAAGCTCTATCATCGAAAACAAATCGGTAGTATAACAACTCGTTTACTACCGATAGTATTCTAGCTCAACTCTATATATATATATATATATGTCCTTTTACACCATCGTTGAATCTATCTTTTTAATTATTTTCATCTGTTACATTATATTATTCAACCAACCATCCATTCAACCTTAAAAAATTACTATCATTCTAACCGAAAATCACTATCATCCTAGCCGCATATTTTTTCATCTAACACTTGAAAACTTATGAGTACAAAAGGCTCTGTACTCATACACAAGTAGTTCCGGAACTTTGACAATTTTATTTGCCACTTATTCTTTAATTAAAAGTAATTTTAGTATTTTTTAAAAAATAATTATGTGAAAAATTAATCAGTTATATTATTTGATATTAAAAGGTTATTGCTAGAAAGGTCGTGTATGGATACTATATTAAGATTTTTTTTTTTTGATAAGAATTAGTTTTTTTCATCAAAAAAATATTTATTGTTAAATTAAATTATATCCCAAAAAATTTAACCATCTGTTTTTAGCCGATAAATTATAATTTTTAGCTTTTTCATATTATATTTTCGTTAGTAATCAGATAAGAAAATAGAGACATATATATATAGAGAGAGAGAGAGAAAACGACGCTGCTACTATGAGTTTCGATACTATAGTCTTATTTTTTATTTTAAATTATTTAATTCAACGATCCATGCCGATAAATATAATTTAAGATATATGAAGTTTTTAGAAATAAAATTTTAATTTTTTTTACATCATTTACTTAATAAGTAAATTATATCAAAATAAACGATAAAAATTGAACGATCTTTAAAATTTATATTTATGATATTTAAATTCAAGATCCAGAATGTTGAATTTGATTTAGATAGTTTAAAATATTTTCTATTAAAATTCGAATAAATTTATATTCATCTACACCATTAAACTACAAACTCACCACAGTAATCATTGAAAATTAATAATTTTGAAATAATTTGATCATAAAGTAAACTATATTGAAAAAATATAAAATGTTATTTCTAAAAGTTCAAATACCTTGAACCAATTTTAACGGCGTGGATTGTTGATTAGTATATTTAAAAGTTAAAAATGAAACTATATTATCAGAGTCTTAGCACTATAGATATTATAGCAGCCTAGTACTCTCTCTCTCTCTCTCTCTCTCTCTACATATACTAGTTTAGAGAAACTTTTCCTTTCTCCCACGTATATAGGGGTGTAAACGAGCCGAACACGAGCAAGCTAGATTGCTGGATTGCCACCCCTACACGCATATATTACTGTAGTTCATAAAAAAACAGTGTTCCACAAAAACAGTGGTGTGGAACAGCTGGGAGAAACACCAATATAATTAGGCCAAGTACACTGTAGCATCATATATATGACAATTAAATTCATGTAACATATTTTTGATTAGTTAAATTATGAAACATGTGCCTCATCAAATGATCGAATGTTGCTTAGTACGAAGAATTTTTATCCAATTGATTAATTATTAGTAAATTAAATTTCTGGGACACTTGCTTTCAATAATTAAATCTGATGAATTTCAACTTAGTTCGACATTTTATGGATTAATTCCTACATTACTAAAAATTCATTCTTTTCCAATTTATTGTAATTGATAATTATTAATTATAATAATAAAATTTAATATAATTTGTAGTATCACAAAAGCACAAATTATTACAATAAAATATATTTTACAATAATTTAATTTATAATATAAATAAATTAATACAATAGAATATAATTATTGTAATGCAATGATTAACATGCATTTAACTGCAGGTGTGGGGTGGAAGCTGTTAGCATAGATGGTAACAGTGGAAGTGAGAAAATTATTTAAAACTAAAATTAAATGAATGGTTGTGATTTTTTTAGGTGAATTGATTTTTCTAATGAAAAGATATGTATTATCATTTAATATAAAGAGATGTATCTCTTTACGAAGAGGCATGCTTATTCACAAAGAAATTATTTTTTTGTAAAAGAATATGTCCTTTCAGTGATTATGAAAAGATATATTTTTTCACTGTTCGTGAAAGGATCCGCCCTTTTGTGTAAAGATAAAATTTAAGTTGTATCATTTCATTGTAACTATTCATCTTCTATAAATAGAAAATATTTGAAGGCTTCAAGTGCAAACCGATCCTTTTTCCTTCCTAATTTTTCACACTAATTATTAGAGGAAAGTTCTTAAGGGAAAGGGCTTCAAAAGTATTGTTTACAGTCTTTAATTTGCCGGCCTCATTGTATCATAGAGGTGATTTGTTATTAATCCGGCAGCATACATTCGAGTGAAAGTAAATATCATCTCAAAAAAAGTGTTTCTATATGTCTTAAGGCCTTAATTTACTTGATCTTCATTATATTCTCTGATAGAAGCATTTTGTAATTAAATTTTACTTTTTAACTTTTCCAAAACATAAATACCTATATATATGGTATCATAATTCCTATATGGTATCATAATTCCAAATTAGATCTTAAATATGTGAGTCTTTCGAAATATAAATACGAATTATATTTCTATCGCAATTTCAAATTAGGTCACTAAATATGTATGACTAGTGAATTTGAGTAATTAAAATAGGCATACCTAAGAATGTCAATATGTAATGCACCGAACTTTGGATAAATTGACAAAGTATGGATTAAGTCATATTAAACATAATTAAAATAAGTTTAGAGAGGTTTAGGCCGAGTTCGGATCGAATTAAAACTAACTTGGATAAAAATAAAGTTTCGAAACTCAACAAACTGAGCTCCGTACCACTTCGGATGCCCAAAATGCACTGTGAGCATCCGAATGATGATTCGAACGGGCATTTGGACAACTTTCGGACTCTCGACCCGAGAGTAGGTTTTATTGAACAATTAATAGTTTCGGATGCCCGAAATCCCCTTTAGGCATCCGGAACATCTTTCGAACGGCCTCTCACCGGTGCCCGAAACGACATTCAGATGCTCAATACGAACGCACTCCTGATCATGTGGAGCATTAAATAATCGGACGCATGATTCATGCTTCAAATGCCCGGATATTGAAGCTGGCGGATCCACCGGGCGCCCTATTCCTCGATAGGTGCAGTTACGATCGATTCGGGCATTCGAAAGTTTAGACCGCCGGGCACCGGAAATCTGGCATATAGGCTGTTTTAGGCTTGTTTGCAAATAAAATTTGTTGGGGGTTTCAGTTGCTATTATAGCACCCCCTATAAATTGGGTTTTCTCATTATGGACCAAATCCAAACCCATTTTCCCTCTCTTATTCTCTCATTTTCTTTTCTCTGTCTAGAAGAAATAAATGACCGCGCGCTCTATCATTGTTCGAGCTTGGATCTTGGATCCATCTCACTGAGAGAACTTGAAAAAAGTGGGAAACTTTGAGAGGAAGCTCTAGGGAGTAGAAGAAAACCATCTCTTTCACTCTTAATTTGCTTGCTAGAAGAGGAGAGGTGGTTTGAGATTTTAGGGTTTTATCTTAGAATGTTCCTAAATGAGGAATTTTTGAGATTCTAATTAATATTGTTAGAACTCTTTTTAGAGTTTTCTTGGGATTCTTCGGAGATCAACACTCATCTCCAAGTAGGATTCGAGCAAACGTAGGGAATATAACCGAAATAGGTTTAATCTCCCCTTTGTCTAAAGATTTTTTTGATTTTATGCATGTATAATATATAATATGTAAACTAATTGTATTCTAGGGACCGAGCAAATCAAGATGGTTTATGAACATTGACCTAGAAAAAAAAAGGATTTTGAACCCTTTTGAATATTAAGAGGTAATTATGAGACATGAATGTGTCAGTAAACAAGTATAGATACACGCATTCGCAAGAAACTATGTGAACTTTGAATATAGTTTGAAGTGTGGCATTTAACTTGGAGCAAAACCTTAGTAGGTGAAATATAGCAACATATAAACTCTAGGTAAACTTTGAAACTAGATAACAAGCGTATTCGTATTGGGCAATGTGGATAACTCTAGTAGAAGTTACAGACTTATGGTGAAATGCTAAAACGTATTGCGGCTTTTTAGAAAAGTCATGTGTGTTGGTTGATGCTGATCTTCCCTCGACACCCTATTCATAGTGGGTGATGCCAATCCCCTCGACACCCTATTTATATATAGAGGGAGATGTCGATCCCCTCGACTCCCTATCGTACTCGATGATGTCGATTATCTTCAACACTAAGTGCCTACCAATTGGAGGGATGTCGATAGCCCTCGACTCGGCATGTGGTGTATAATGTGAAAGACAACCAGGCTAATAAAATGGTTAAAAATAAAGAATGAAATGAGGTACGCTATAAACCAATAACATGAAATTTCATTGTAGTGTATTGTGTAACGTGTGGTGCGTGATCTAGAATAGAGCCAACCAAATAGATGATTAGGGATATGAGAAAGATTGGATAAATATGTAATCATTGATATAGTGGTATTGTGGCATATTGAGTATATACTTGCCGCATTGTAGTGGTATTTTTTTATTAACCGACAAGATTATTGCAAAATAGTTATTTTATTTACTATTATTGTTATATTAATGTCTCATTTGGACCAAGTGAGTGTAGAGCGTCACTTTCGACGATTGTACCTGTTGGGAATTTGTTTCAAGTTCTCATGCACTATTGTTTACCCATTTTCATAGTCTACTATCGCCGGTGAGGCGCGAGACCACGGCAAAGGCATTAGCAGAGTAGATAGATCGTAGGTAGTCAATCTAGTGTGCACCCTTCATTTTAGAAAGGGAAAACTTCAAAAACCCCCCCTGTGGTTTCGTGCATTCTCACTTTGCTACCCTGTGGTTTAAAAACGTATCATTTTGTCTCCCTGTGGTTTCGTTTTTATCTTTTTGTTATCAATTTTATTATTATTTTTTTTTAAAATCAGTGACAAAATTAAAATTAAAGGATACTAAAGTGACTATTCGATAAATATAGATGGTTATCTGAAGTTTTTTGTATATAATTTAACGAAATATTAACGAAAAAACTTCCGAAAAGATAAAAATGAAACCACAGGGGGGTAAATTGATACATTTTAAACTACAGGGTAGCAAAGTGAGAATGCACGAAACCACAGGGGGGGTTTTTGAAGTTTTCCCTTTTAGAAAATAAACACTTGCAACAATTTGGAGACAAATATTGTAAGCTCTTTAAAGTTAAAGTAGTTGTAATGTATTCAATTTAATAATAATTATTCTGATGTTCTATTGTATTCATATTGTGCATACTTTGTATAGATTGGTATATATTTCTGCTTTGTACGGATATGAAAAGTCTTGCTTGGGCCCGATTGGTGGTCTTGATGCGTGAGACAATAATTACGGATATCGGAGGTTCTATCCAAATTCGCATCCAAGTCAAGGTGGGGTTAACCAATGCGAAATGAGTACGGTTCAATTATGGGTTAAAAAAAAACAAAAACTCAACAAATTCAATTTTGAGTACTGGTTTTTATTATATCCAACTTGTACTTGAACCCAAATCCGAACCAAACAACAAATAATTTTGTGAGACGACAAGTAGTCCTATATATATATATGATATAATAGGGCTAATACTCTTAACCCGACTTAAACATTTTGAGCGGTGGCTAGGTCCAAAAGGTTAAGAGAGTTAAGCATGTTAGGACGGGAGTAGTCTTAGGATGGATAACCCCGTAGAAAGTCGGGATGTAACAGTTGGTATCAGGACCAATTACCAGCCAGAAATATGGGATAAATCTCGGCTGAACCAGAATTATACAGCGGGGAGAGCAAAACACTCATACTGTTGACTGTTGTGGATGGAACATAGCTCACCACAAGGTCGATTTAGGCTAGCGAGACGAGTCTTATATTGTCTAGTACTTGTGAGTCTGAGCCCAACGAGAAAGTCAGAGATTAAAAGGAGGAAGCATGTGAGACTCTAGGTAGGCATATATATATATATATATATATATATAGAGTCCGGCTACTATGCTATCGGTAGCACGGAGCGCTCCGTGCTACCAAGTTGTTTTCGATGATGCGGCTTCCAAATCGACGATCGGCTCCGTTAGACTTGATCTACACTATTGAAAGTATTTGGAAACTAAATTTCAAATTTTTTCGACATCATTTGACTAGTAATCAAAAGATCTCAAAATTGACAATTTTAATGGCCGATGTGGTGTGTTTGTGAGTTTAACGGTGTAAAACAATTCAAATGCGATGAAAATTTTATAGAAAATTCTTTTCACTATTTAGAATAAAGATCAGTATATCTGATCTTGAATTTAAAATTCTTTATCATCTTTTTATGAGATTTTTATTTTCAGCCGCTTCAATTTTAGACTACTTGTTTGATAGGTAAATGATATCGAAATAGTTGTGAATTTTAGTTTCTAAATACTTTCAATGGTAGTGTAGATCAACTCTAACGGAGCCGATCGTGATTTGAAAGCCACATCATCGAAAAAAACTTGGTAGCACGGAGCGGCTCCGTCTACCGGTAGTATAGTACCTAGCTCTATATATATATAATATATATATTATATATATATATATATATATATATATAATTATAATATATTATTATATATGTATATATATATTATATCAGAGATTAAAAGGAGGAAGCATGTGACGACTCTAGAGGCATATATATATATATATATAGAGTGAGCTACCTATAATCTATCGCTGAAGCACGGAGCCTCTGTGGCTTCTAGCTCGTTTTCGATGTTGCGACCTTCGTAATCGTTCGATCGCTCCATTAACTTGATTCTAGGAGTATTTGAAATATCTAGAAAATAAATTTTATATTTTCGCGATATCATTTGCCTAATGAACGAAGGGCGGCTCAAAATCAACGGCTGAAAATAAAATCTTACAAAATTAATAATATGACATTAAATTTTAAATCAAAGATATTTGATCCTTGTTTTATATCGATATACAAAAGTTTTCTATCAAATTTCACGGTGATTTGGGATATTTCCTATCAAATCACCGTTAAAACTTGCAAACGGCTCACTACGGCCATTGATAATTTATTGGTTTTGAGCGCCCATTCGATCACTAAGGCAAATATAACGAAAATAATAAAATTTTATTTTTAGTATGCTCAAAAACTCTAGATTATAGTTTAAGAAGCGCGATCAGACGATCGAAAGCGCAACATGGAAAACGGCTGGAAGCACGGAAGGCTCCTGCTTCGATAGCATAGTAGTGCCATCACTCTATATATATAATATATTATCTATATATATATATAATAAAGATCAGTATATCTGATCTTGAATTTAAATCTTTACTCATCTTTTTATGAGATTTTTATTTTCAGCCGCTCAATTTTAGACTACTTGTTTGATAGGTAAATGATATCGAAAATTGTGAATTTTAGTTTCTAAATACTTTCAATGTGAGTGTAGATCAACTCTAACGGAGCCGATCGTCGATTGAAAGCCACATCATCGAAAAAAACTTGGTTAGCACGGAGCGCTCCGTGCTACCGGTAGTATAGTACCTAGCTCTATATATATATAATATATATATTATATATATATATATATATATATATATAATTATAATATATATATATATATATTATATATATATTATATCAGAGATTAAAAGGAGGAAGCATGTGAGACTCTGAGTAGGCATATATATATATATATATAGAGTGAGGCTACTATACTATCGGCAGCACGGAGCCTCTGTGCTTCTAGCTCGTTTTCGATGTTGCGACGACTTCGAATCGTCGATCGCTCCATTAACTTGATCTAGAGTATTTGAAATATCTAGAAAATAAATTTTATGATTTACGTATCATTTGCCTAATGAACGAAGGGCCTCAAAATCAACGGCTGAAAATAAAATCTTACAAAATGTAATAATATGACATTAAAATTTTAAATCAAAGATATTGATCTTGTTTTATATCGATATAAAAAGTTTTCTATCAAAATTTCACGTGATTTGGATATTTCTACAACAACCGTTTAAACTTGCAAACGGCTCACTACGGCCATTGAAATTTATTGAGTTTTGAGCCCATTCGATCACTAGGCAAATAATAACGAAAAATAATAAAATTTATTTTTAGGTATCCAAAATACTCTAGATTAAGTTTAACGAAGCGCGATCAGACGATCGAAAGTCGCAACATCGAAAACGGCTGGAAGCACGGAAGGCCCTGCTTCGTAAGCATAGTAGCCTCACTCTATATATATATATATATATATATATATATATATATATATAGTGAGCGCTACTATACTTCTGGAAGCACGGAGCCTTTCGTTCGCTTCCAGGTCGTTTTCCATGTTCTGACTATAGAATCGTCGATCGGTTCTTAAACTTGATCTAGAGTATTAAAGTATCTAGAAAATAAATTTTATGATTTTTCGATATCATTTACCTAGTGATCAGAGGGCTCAAATCAATAATTTTAATGGCCGTAGTGAGCCGTTTACAAATTTAACATTGTAGAAAATATCCAAAATCACGTGAAATTTTAATAGAAAATTCTTTATACTATATAAAATAAGATCAATATCGTTGATCTAAAATTTTAATGTCATATTATACGTTTTGTAACATTTTTAATTTTTAGCCGTTGATTTTGAGCCTTCGTTTACTAGGCAAATAATATTGAAAAATCGCGATAATTTATTTTCTAGATATTCAAATACTCTAGGATCAAGTTTAACGGAGCTGATTGACGGATTTAAAAAGTCGCAACATGAAAAACGATCTGGAAGCACGGAAGGCTCCGTACTTCTAAAAGCATAGTAGCCTCACTCATAGGGATGCAAACGGGCGGATCCGGGGGCGGAAGAGTTCCCCCACCTCCGCTCCATTTCTTATCTGGCGGGGCGGATTCGGGCGGGTTATTTTTCATTTATTTTTGGCTCCACTTACCGCTTCAATTCGCGGGCGGATCGGGGCGGGAGCAGGCGGAGCGAATTTTTAACGGATCGGAGTAGATTGAAGGCAAAAAAAAGCTCCCGCCTCCCACTCCATTTACTTGGCGAATCGGGGCGGATTCGGGGGCGGGTTATTTTTCTATATTTTGTTCCCACTTACCACCCATTCGGGCTGATCGGGCGGCGGAGCCTCCACAACGCCGGACCATTTGCATCCATACTCACTCATATATATATAATAGATATATATATATATATATATATAGATATATATATATAATATATATATATATATATATATATAAGAATTAGGCTGGAATACTATTAATAGTAAAACGTTCTTTTTGCTATCAAGTTTTAATCCTTGGATGAAAAATTGTAGGGTCAGGATGATATTAGTCTGTTAGAGTTGAGTGGTCCCCTAGGGGTTGATGGTCCCCATTGGTTAAGTATTTAACCAATGGTTAAAATAATGAAAAAAGTTGATTCAAGGCTAAAAAACTGGTAGAATAATAATAAGATTTTTGCTACTAATAGTAGCCCCCAGTCCAACCCTCTCTCTCTCTTCTCTCATCCTCTCTCCTCATCTCTTCTCTCATCTCTCTCTCTCTTCTCTCTCTATATATAATATATATATATATATATATATATATATATATATATTATAATTGAGCTCCTATGCATTTTAAAAGTATCAAGCCATTGGTGCTTGTAAGTTTTCGGACCTTCGGATTAAAAGATGTGTGGTTAGGATGATGTGGCGCCCCTAGGTTGAGTGGGTGGTTGGTTGAATAATATAATCTAACGTTAAAAATGATCAACAGGTATAGATCTAACAGTAAAAATTTACAAGCCCAAGTGTTTGGTACTTTTACAAGCACATAACCGGACTATATATTATATATATATATATATATAATATATACTATATATATATATATATCGGAGCTACTATGCTATCGGAGCACGGAGCCTTCCGTGTTTCCCAGCTCGTTTTCGATGTTGCGACTTTCGAATTGTCGATCGGCTCCGTTAAAACTTGATCTAGAGTATTTGGAGTACTATAAAGAAATAAATTTTATTATTTTACGATATCATTTGCCTAATGATCAAATATTGGCTCAAATCAACAATTTCAATGGCCGTAGTGAGCCGTTTGCAAGTTTAACTGTGTAGAAATATTCAAATCACGTGAAATTTTGAAAGAAATTCTTTATACTATATAAAACAAGTTAATATCTTGATTTAAAATTTTAATGTCATACTTATTACATTTTGTAAGATTTTATTTTCAACCGTTGATTTTGAGCCCTTCCTTAACTAGGCAAATGATATCGTAAATCATGAAATTTATTTTTAGGTAACTTCAAACACTCTAGATCAGTTAACGGAGCCGTCGATGATTCGAAAGTCGCAACATCGAAAACGAGCGGAAGCACGGAAGGCTCCGTGCTTCCGATAGGCATAGTAGCCTCACTATAATTATTATATATATAATATATATAATATAATATACTAATCAACGTTTAGTACTCTTAATCCGGCTTAAATATTTTGAACGGTACTAGAACGGGAGTATCTTAGGATGGATGACTCTCTGGAAAGTGGGGGCATCACAAGTTTTATATTATATAATTTATACTATATATAAAAACATGTAGAAAATCTTATAATGATAGTCGAAATAAAAAAATAAAAAAATATTTTTTTGATATTTAATCTCGGTATTTAATTAAAAAATCTAATTTAAGGATAAGATTAAATAATAATGTTTAAAAAACAAGATTATCTACATGTTTTTATATATAGTATAAATTATATAATATNTCAATAATATATGCTAATATTTAATTATTATATTAATTTTTTATTGATTGCAACTAAAAATTAAATTTGAAATTTAATTCCAAATATATATACATATATTTAAATTTTCATCTCATATAACTTTAATTTATATTTATAAAATTTTAACTAAAATTATTAAAATATAATTATTGTCGGAAACAACTATATAAATTTGAATTAGAATATAACTGATATTTTTTAATAAAATATAGTAGATAAATTTAAATTTTTTATATTTTTATTATAAATTTTTAAATAAATATAATAAATAAATATATATTAATTTAAAGAAAAAACTTCAAATACCACCTCTGTGGTTTCACACGTTCTCACTTTATTAACTTGTAGTTTAAAATATATCAATTTAGTGTCCTGTGGTTTTATTTTTTTCTTTTTATTATTGATTTCATTAATTTTTTTCATTAAATCAGTGACAAACTTTAAAACTAAATGATAGTAAAGTGAATATTTGATAAACTTAGGTAGGATATCTGAAATTTTTTTGTATATAATTTAATAGAATATTAACGAAAAAATTGATGAAAAGATAAAAATAAAACCACAGGATACTAACTTGATATACTTTAAATCACAGAATACTAAAGTGAGAAGCAAAACCATAAATATGATATTTAAAGTTTATTCTTATTTAAAATAATAATTAAAATAATTATGACGTGTATTGCCAAGTGCAGTAATTAGTACATACCAATTTAGGTATGCATGAGTGTTGGGAAAGACTTTGTGTTCAAGGTGGAGCCAAGAGCAGTAATAAATATGTAGTTATCGCAGAAGCACCATTAATGGTCGCTGTTCACTGATTAGTTGTTATCACCGCCCCTTTTTTTCCGCGCCTCTGAGTATCTTCTTCTCCGGCCAATAATGAGCTGTTTTTAGTACTTTTTTTTTACATTTAGCTTCCTGAAAAAAAAAATTTATAAATAGTTGCGTAAAATTTATATTTATATGATTGATCCTATCTCCACTACCTAAGCACCACACGAGCATGAATGGCAACGTAAGTTAAGTTAAACATGATTAATCATTCATCGCGTTTGGACACGATGAATGATTCACCAGGTTCTATTATTTTTCTACCAAAATATTATTTAACATTTAGGAAGGATTCTGTGAACAAATCACGCTCATGTAGCATTCACGTGACGCTTGCGTAGCGGGAATAGGGTCAAACTTATAAATATAAATTTGGCTAAATTACATAAAACCTTCCTGTAATAACTCGCTTTTTCACTTTTCCTCCCTGATATTTAAAAACCTACACTTTGCTCCCTTGTAAAATAAAAAATGTGCACTTCACCCCCTACCGTTAGGGTTCCGTTATAAAATATTTTTTTATACCGAAAATACCCCTCCGCCCTCTTCCTTGTTGCTTCGCCTCCCTCTGGCTCGCTGCCTCGCCGCTGCCTCGCCGTCCTCCACTGCCTTACCCTCGCCCACATCCCCTTCGCCCTCCTCCGCCGCCTCGCCTTCACCCTCATTGCTCTTGTCTATCTCTCCATCAACACTCACCTCGATTTCCTCTCTATTATCGTCGAAATCGAGGGGCGGCGAGGGTGCAAGAGGAGAAGGGGAGCAGGTAGAGAAGGAAATGGAGAGAAATCGCGGCCGATTGAGGTGGGAATCGCGGCCGATCGAAGGGGCGACTGAGGAAGATGAGGAAGAAGACGAAAATGGCGAGGGGCAAAATAGTCATTTTACACACCGTAACCCCTTGTGAACATTTTTTATTTTACAAGGGGGCAAAATATAGGTTTTTAAATGTCAGGGAGAGAAAGTGAAAAAACGGATTATTACAGGAGGATTTTTTGTAATTTAGCCTATAAATTTTGTAGGACTGTTTATGAAATTTTTTTTTTTCTGAGGCGGCTAAATTCAAAAAAAGCTCGATTTTCTCAGAAAAAAAAAAAGATTATACACCTTTATCATGTCTCCTAAATATTCTCAGCAAAAAAAAAAAAANGTACACTTCAGTTCTGTTTGAAAAAAGATTTTATTAATTTTAAAGGCGATATTTTAAGATAATATATTTTTAAGCTTTCATATCAAAATTTTAAAAGAGAATCTAAGCATTTTTAGTATCAAATAATTTTACCACGTCATCACCCTTAACATTCCATCAAAAGATAACGTAATTTTCAAATTATTGTACCAATTTGACACAAGATTAAAATAGAGGGTTGATATTGTTTAAACTTTTTTATGCAGAAAGATATTTAAGACACAAAGTAAAGTGTGGGTGAGATTTTTGTTTTTTAATTAAGCTTTTTTTATGTGACAGTTATTTATACAGAAATAGTTAGTCTAGAATAAAAAATATTTTTAAGAATTGACAAGATATTGCGTAGTTGGCTAAAAATTTGATTGATTTGTATTACAGATTTAAAGTTCCCGTTTAGTTTTATTTTTATTTTTAATAATAAAACATCTGAAATGATGAGCAGTGATGTGATCTACACTAATTAAATTAACCATCTAGAATTCGAATTTTCATGATTTTCAACAATATTTGCCGATCAATCTACTGATCTCAAATTCATCTTATATATATTAGCAATTAAGAATAGTTTATTTTGAGATTTAAATACTAGACAAATGATTTTTAAAAATTAGTACAAATCTAATTAGTAATATCATTCCCAAACATAGAAATAAACTCACACTTACAGGAGTGTTTTAGTTGTGCTTATTATTCTAAGCTGATTATATTATTTCATGTGAAATATTAAGTGTCTAATACTTATTAAAATTTGAAATTAAATTTACTTTTATACTGTTGTGGTACGAGCAGTTTTAATTGAAGTACTGGTTTTATTATTTCTCAATAAAATAACTATGATTGAACCACTCTCTCCCAATTAATTTAAATAATTGTTTTATTGATCACTCAATTAATAATAAACTAATTAATAGAGTGTTACTACAACAAAAGCGGTCTATAGCGATACTTTTAAATATAGGTATATGTCAAAAAAGTGCTGCTAGCTAAAATTACCGACACTTTTAAAAAGTGTTGCTATATGAGGGGTCGCTAGGTATATAGTGACAGTTAAAAAGTGTCGCTATAACCTAAAAGAGTGCTGCTAATTTACCAACACTTATTTAAGTATTTAGCAACTGCCGAAACTCTATCTCATTGGCTGCGGTGGCGGAGGAGGATGACAGGAAAGGCTTTTCGTCTAGAATTTCAGTGGATTGAGTGAAGAAAGAAGAAAAGATGGTAATTGATTTTTCTTTTTTTTTTCTTTTCTGTTTGTAATCGGGTCAAATGGACTGGGTGTGGTGGGTTGAGTAGAGTAATCTTTTATTTTTGGTTGGATTGGGCTTTATATTTAGGCATAAGCAGATGTTTTTTTAAGTTTTAGCATAAATGGGACACTTACTCAGAAGTGTCCCAAACAAGTGTCCCTATAACCTAATTTTGTTGTAGTGTGTTGGGAAGAGCATCTCCTCCCAACTAAGTTTCACATTAAAAAAATATTTTTAATTAGATTAATTTTTAGATGAAAATTATTCTTTACTATTATCTATTTGATAGAAAATTAATGTTTTAAACTTATAGTTATTTTATTTCATTTATTTATTTTATCAAAAATTTTCATACTAATACATATACATATATACATCTATACCTATATATNACGAAGTTAGTTTCGATAATAAATTTTCTAAATCGATTTCATGCCATTTAAGCATAATTAGAATATGTAAATATTATAAAAATCAAATTTTATAATTTTTTTAATATCATATACCCTATAATCAAATGGCCTCAGTATTGATATGATTACCGGCCAGTATGAATTGCTTTCTAATTTTACAGTGAGTTTTTTATAGAAAATTTTATGCACTATCTAGATCAAGATCAATAACTTTAATTGAATTAAAGAACACTATCATCTATTTTTAGACTATCAATTTTTTACTATTTATTTTATACTCATTTTAACTCTATATCTTTATTTTTAATTTCTTAATTATAAAATTTACTTGTAACTTTATTTTTTAAATATTGTAACCGTTCCGCTTTAAATATTGATGAGGTCAATTATGGGAGTATAAAAGTAAAAAGAAAAAAATACTTATATTCTTCTTTTTCTTTTTTATGTCCCATATTTGTTTATTTATTCTATAAATTTTTACTAAAAATTTTTATCAACCACCTCGCGCGGTTCCTACACTATATACATAAAAGGGTAAAAACAAGCGCTAGTAACTATTTTTTTCTTTTTACTTTTATACTCCCATAATTGACCTCATCAATATTTAAAGCGGAACGGTTACAATATTTAAAAAATAAAGTTACAAGTAAATTTTATAATTAAGAAATTAAAAATAAAGATATAGAGTTAAAATGAGTATAAAATAAATAGTAAAAAATTGATAGTCTAAAAATAGATGATAGTGTTCTTTAATTCAATTAAAGTTATTGATCTTGATCTAGATAGTGCATAAAATTTTCTATAAAAAACTCACTGTAAAATTAGAAAGCAATTCATACTGGCCGGTAATCATATCAATACTGAGGCCATTTGATTATAGGGTATATGATATTAAAAAAATTATAAAATTTGATTTTTATAATATTTACATATTCTAATTATGCTTAAATGGCATGAAATCGATTTAGAAAATTTATTATCGAAACTAACTTCGTGATCTTATTCACAAAAATATAATAACCTAGCAATTATATTATATATATATGGGATAATTGCCTATATACCCCTCATAATTTGAAAATATCTGATTTACCCTTTTGTTCTTTCTAAAATACTCCTCATATGTTCCACCGTTATTGCAAAATATCCCCGCAATTATCTCCTGTTAAGTTAACTTGGGTTAAATGTGAGTTAAATATCTACCACAGTTTAAAAAAATTAAAATGTCAATTTTGCCCTTAACTTAACGGCAAATAAGAAATGTTGGTGACGGTAGAGGGGTATATTAGAAAAGACCAAAAGTCAAAATACTTTTTGTGCCCCTAACTTTAAGGACAAATAAGAAAGTCAGTGATGGTGAAAGGATATATTTGAAAGAGCAAAATAATAATTTTATAGAGATAAGAGAGTTCATTAACTGATTTTAACTCTAGGATATATTAGAAATAGGTTGGAACATAGAAAAGGTATTTTCAATATTAGCCTTCTAAGAGGGGTAAATCAGAAAGTCGAAAACTTTGAGAAAGAGAGAGAGAGAGAGAGAGGGGGGGGGTCTTGTGTGCTATTAATTAGGAGCACGGAAGCCTCTGGGCTCCTAAGCCGTTTTTTATTATGTTACTTTCAAATTGATGATCGGATCCGTTAGACTTGACTTCACATATTTGAACTATTTAGAAAATAAATTTTACAATTTTTCTATATTATTTACCTAGTGGTCAAAAAAACTCAAAATTAACAGTTGAAAATAATAATCTCATAAAAAATGTTGCACCAAAATTTTCGATTAGAGATATTGATCTTATTGTAAGTAGTATAAAAAAATTTCTATTAGAATTTTGTCTGATTTGAATACTTCTACACTATTAAACCTACAAACTGCATGTATCAATCATTAAAAATTATTGTTTTTGAATCATTTTAATTATTAGATAAATGATATTGAAAAATCACAAAAATTAATTTTTAAATACTTCAAATATGCTAAATCAAGTCTAACGAAGTCGATCATCGATTTAAAAGTCTTATCATCGAAAATGACTTACGCTACTTCGGTTTCTAGGTAAATGATATAAAAAAATTACGAAATTTATTTTTTAAATACTTCTAATACTCCAGATCAAATATAATTGATTTGATCGTCGATTCGAAAGCTCCAGCATCAAAAATAACTCAATGGTATAGAGGTCACCGTGCTTCTAAAAACAGACAAATAGGACTCTCTCTCTTTCCATATATTTATATATTTATTTATTTGTTTATTATTTAATGATTCAAAACGAATTAACTTTAGGCAAACGTCCCCTGTGACTTAACACGCGCACGGTAAAGTTAGCACGTACGTAATTAAGATAGGCCGTGCGCGAGTTAATAAGTGGGACCCGTCTCGCGTGGAAAACTCCAAGGCGACACGTGGCCTCTCGGGTGCTCATTGGGTGCATTA
This sequence comes from Ananas comosus, assembly GCF_001540865.1. NCBI lineage: Eukaryota > Viridiplantae > Streptophyta > Magnoliopsida > Poales > Bromeliaceae > Ananas > Ananas comosus. The sequence continues at coordinate 9,601,406 of NC_033626.1, forward strand.
AAAAAAAAAATTAAAGGTTTTGATTTATTGCCTTTTTTTTACTTAAAATAATTATTCAAATATTTTATAATTTTTTTTTGGTAAAATTTGTTACGTGCATGTGCGTCGAGAATATTCCAAATCAATCAAAGAAAAAAAAAATGAGACTTCTTAAATTGCCATAGAATCTCAGAATTTAATTTTGATTATTTTTTACTAGTCTCCAACAATGAAAAATAATGATCTATAGCGTACGTAGATGGAACGTGACTATTTCAACACAAAAATTAATCAGAGGTGTAACAAGAAAAATGAAAATAAAAATAATAAAAAATTAAAGAGGTACGGTTAAAGTATCTGAATACAAAAGAATAAAAAAACATACCACATTAAAGACATCTTAAAATTATTTCTAAAAAAATTATAATATTTAATAATGAGAAGTGTGATTAATACATAAAACAAAATATTATATTCTATCTTCCAGTTTCTTTTTTCTAAAAAGATAAATTATAAAAAGCCTCCTCATACTTTCGTCCCTGCCTCACTCAATTATCCTCGTGCATTAAAAATTACATTAATTATTATCCTCATTTTATCATCTTCTCAAATAGAATTAAAAATTAAGAAAAAGGCGAATCGCATTATAAAACTTCATATGGTATATAGATTATTCGGCATCTCAATATATTTTTAATTTGCAATTCAGTAAAATTTAAAAAGAATTAGATAAAGAAGATCTTTACTAAATACAATTAAAATTAATTAATTTATTAAGCAATCTATTCAATTTATATGATTTTATTACATTACTTATAGATAATTTTATTTATAATTTTTTCTTATAAACTTTTATAGGTGATCGAATTCAATATTGATTTCAAATTGCTGGAACTATTTGAGATAATGACAAAGTATAGAGAGTTAATTGATATAATTTTTTATGTCTAAGTTAATTGAGAGTTGAGACAATCGTTTTTAAGTTTTGGAGGGCTTTTAATTTGTAAATTAGCCTTGTAAAGATATGATAATTAAATTTCCACTAATGTACAATACGTACACTATTCTAATTAGTAATCATATATAGATGTCAAAATCTTTTATCGCATTAAAATTAAAATTTTGTTCTCCATTTTACAAACAATTTTCATACCAAATAAATAATTATTACGTAATTTATTTTGGCATTCAAATAGAATCTTAATTGTTATTGTATTAATTCATCAATGTTTATCTCTGTCTATACCATTTTTGTGCAAAATCTGTGCTTGGAAAATTCATGCATGTGAGACTGAAAAAGAAAGTCTTGCTCCACTTATTTGTATCACACAAACGAATAGCACTTGCATGCAAAAATTTTTTGTGGATCTTGAAGTCCAGCTGTCAATCCAAAGGTGAAGTCCATCTTGACCATTAGATCAGTTAATGGATGACAAAAATCTCTGTAAGTTCGGACACTACCTGATGCAGTTGGCTGCGAACTTAATAGTTAAGGTTAATTGCATACACCTTTCTGTAAATATATCGAATAGTAGATAAATTCTTACAAATATTGGTAGAAAGGACAACTTGTGATGGTAGAAAGGATAATACATCCCTTTTATATTATTTGTAATGGCAGAAAGGAATAAAATAAACGTTGGAGATTTTTGAAAGGATACTTCCGCATGATTCTTGAGGCTTTTGGAGAGATATACTTGTGATGGCAAAACTATCATTTCACTTATCTTCTGTTAAAAAATAAATAATGTCTAATAATAACAAATCAGAGTAATATGAATATTACTGAACTTTTATAGAAATAAATATGAAAAGTTAAACTTTATATAAAAATATATTTACTATTCGATATTGTCACGCCCCGGATTACACTTTCCCCGGGCGCGCCGACAAATCCGCCGTATACAAAGAAATTTTTCCTGTATACGAAGCGATAGCTGTACCTGTAAATCAAACGCTACTACGAACAGTAGTAGAGAGCTGCTAGAGAAAACAGAAGCTAAACAAACTGAGTTTCATATACATAGTCCAAATCCAAAATACAAAGCTACTCGCACTGGCGAGTTAGGTCCACTATGTACATAAACTCGAAACAAAACATCTACCTGCAGTAGGGGCACCTCTAGCTCAGCACGTCGGGTAGGGCTCTAACTCGCGACGCCCTTGCCTCGATCCTGATCGCAGACGGTGCCGCAGCCGGACCTGGTGCTCTGGCAAAACATAGGTAAACAACTGGGCGAGATGAAAACTACTGTAAAACAAGTGTCCTCAGTGGCGGTACCGCCAAGAAACAACATCGGTTCCACCCCACTAAAGTATCTACGACAGAGCAAGATAGTAGGAAAAGCAAGAAGTACTCGTCTAAACCGCTATCAATCCACTACATATCATTGCTCTAGCACTAACCAAACTGTAGAATTAGTCAAGTCTGACCCAATCTAAATCGGAACTGTAAGATACCCGTCCCAAAGGGACTGCTGAATACACCCGTCCCTGCCCGTACGACATCGGGCTCTATCCACTTAACTAGCGTAGAGAGCAGTCCAACTGCTCATGAGCGACACCACGCAAAAGCACAAGCCTGACATCCGGAGTGACACTCGTGGGCGCTAACCCAACGATGTATGCAGCGTATCTCTGTCGAGCTCAATCAGACTCCAATAGCCAAGTCACGTAATATCGACTCAAATGGTCTACACCAACAGGTAAAGTGCCCTCGCACACAATCTGAGCCAAAAAAGGTGATACGGGTCCACCGTCACACTCTGACGGCACCCAACAGTCCCGAAACGACCTGAACGACCCTGTAAAAATTCACATGCGCGACCCAGCACGAGTGTAAATACATTCTAAACTACGCTGGAGTATCGTCTCGAAGAAACTGCGACATACAATTTTCTAACGGCTCCTAGAGCTAAATCAGGTAGTTAACGGGTGACAGGTCCAAATCGCAGGTTTTCTTCCTAATTCAATTTCCAAGTCCCAACATTTATAATCTATTTACTTGATAAAATATGCTCGAAAATTCAGATTTTACATTCTAAAGAAATACATGAATTTTGCGCTAAACTTTAATTACCGAAATCAAGATCTATACATGTCGACCAATAAGAACTTAGGAGTAAAGCCGATGTAACCCGCCTCGAAAGCTATCCCCTGGCAGCGAACGAAGCCTCGAACCAGGACACCCTCTGCTGGATCAACTAGGGACCTCCAAGTCCGGTGGACGAGCTAACGCCAAGCTAAACAATTCAGGATTCTCAATTCAGTCCAGAAATTCACAGCAGCTGAGTAGAAACGGGATTCGACCGAGCTAACCTTCACCAAATCTGGCAAATGAGGGCTTCGTGGATTCCTCTCGAAGTCCCGAATCCAACGAACCAAGCCTCGTCGCGATCCGACGCTTCTACGTCGAGAACAAGCCAAAATACAAACAGTCGACGGTGAAATTCTGCGAAAACAACACTTAAGCTCAAATTTGACGATACTCAAAGTATGCGCAGCAATTCCATGGTGCAATTACCTCGCTAGATCCTCAAGGGTCGGTGCCACGTCGAGGACGACGGAAAACCACGCTCGCCCGAGCTCCTCACAGCACCACGACGACAAAACGTGTGCCTGAACGGCTCCGCGGCACCACGTCGGCGACGAAACTCCACCCGAGCTCCTTCCCTGCTTACAACCGGATGGGAGAGTGAGAGAGATAGAGAATTACAGCAAGAAAGTCTCTCTCTCTCCCTCCCTACACGAAACTATATAGAGGGGAGTGAGGGAGATACAAACGAGGCAAGGTAAAAATACTAAAAAGCCCCTCACCTACTCTGGTGTACCGGTACACGGGATCGCGTACCGGTACAGGAAGCTAACCCGAGAGCAGTACGCACTCAGCCAGTATAGCGTACCGGTACATCTCGCTGGCTGTACCGGTACAGCCAGCAGGAAAATCTGCCATTTTGCATATTTCTTCGCTGAAGGCTGCTCTCGCGTCCCACGGAGTCCGTTTTACGTCTATTTGACGCCAACGCGACTCGGGCTTGTCCCGACACTCTCCAGAGCTGTCGACAAGCCTCCACAGTCAAACACTAGGGATCTCACAGATATATTTACAAGAAACTGTATAAGATTGAATGAGCCACTCGGACCTTCTATTTCCGCCAAATGTAATGCTAATAGTTATATCTGAGATTCCGAGTTCGATCAAAACCTAATTAGTTTACATTTCTGGCGGAACCTGGTAGCTTACAACATTCCAATCTTAAAAAAAATCGAGATAAAAAAAACCCTCCACATTCATGTAGACGATTTAAATCATGGGGGCCTCAATTTTTTTTTTTTTTGCTCATTTAGACTATGTTTAGATGTTGGAATAAAATATGCAATAATAATTTATTTACTATGATAGCTTTCTTGTATGATTAAAAGTTGGTTAGAAATTTGAATTTTGATTCTTAAAAAGTCTTGGCAACAATATCTAGTGAAATAATTATCTTATCTACAAGATAATTTATCTTATTTAAAAAAATTAACTTGAAGATAAAATATGATATTTATTTAGATAGTTAAGTATACTCTTCATCACCAAACGCGATATGCTTTTTGAGAAAATCATACAATATTTTATATATATATATATATATATATATATATATATATATATTTATTTATGTTCCTCTATCATTATACCTCATAAAATTTGTTATATGACAATTCCTTCTTTATTCTTGCCTTTTCTTTCTTTTTCATTTCCTCTTATGCTTCGCCCTCCCACCTTTCCACCCACCCACTTTTTAATTAATTTATTTTATTATTGTCTCTTTTTTAATTTTTTTTATTTAATCCAAATGCTTTAGGCTTAGTTTGGTATTGAGATATGCTTCTGAGTTTTTCGGTGGGACCGCAGAAAATATATCATAACCGACTCAATGTGATATACGGAACGCTATATTACATACAGAAATAAACATGATATTTTTTTAAAAGTATTTTCTCACCGCGCACGTAACACAATCTCTCTCCAAACGAAGGCTTATTATTATAACAACCATGCATTGCCCATCCCATCTTTTTTTAAAAAAAAAAAAATTTCTAAATAATCATGGCCGTTATTCTTCCATAACTCACAATCACCCCAAATTAGGGCGCATGAAAGCAGTTGAATTTTGGTGCTTCACGTTCCGTTATTTCCTTTTTTTTATATATATATATATTTATGTGCATTCACACACACGTATACACGCATGGGTCTAAGCAAGCACAAAAAAGGAAACGGTGATGAAACTAAAAAATAAAATAAAATAATATTTAGTATATTATTCAAAATTTCAAAAATAATTTATATAATATTTCTAATTGATCGGAAATTAATAGTAATCATCTAACTTGATAGAAAAGTAGGAAGAACTATAGTAGATTAGTAAAATTCGAATTATTACTAAAATTTAAATTAGTTTATAATTTTACATCATATCGATTAATAATCAGAAAAATTATTTTGTAATAATATATAGTTATTATAAGCATAAATGCACTTTTGAAAATGAAAACATCTTAGATATAGAGAGTAAGTCTTCCTTGTTTTCGAAAGTACAGAGGCTTTCGTATTTGTAAGTTATTTTTTATGATAAAACATTCGGTTTGACGTATGGTTCTATTAGGCATAATCTACGCTATTGGAATTATCTAGAAACCAAATTTCATAATTTTTTGAAATCATTTATCAGGTGATCAAAAGGTTTTAAAAATAACTATTTTAATAGTCGATATGGTACATTTTTAAGTTCAACGGTATAAAACAATCCAAATTACATGAAATTTGATAGAAAATTCTATTTAACATTAATAGTAAGATCAATACATCTGATTTAAAATTTGAGTCTTTTATCATTATTTTTTATAAATTTTTATTTTCAGTCGTTTATTTATAGACTATTCGTTCTAGACAAGTAAAATCATTGATTTCTATATAGTTTCAATAGCGTAAATCATGTCTAACGAACTCAATCGCCGAATCGGATATCGAATCATTGAAAACAAATTATAAGTACGAAAGCCTCGGTGTTTTCGAAAGCATAAGAGTCTACCTCTAGATACAGATATATTCGAAAAGTAATTAGTGGGACCTAACTTATATGTAATGTCATGGACACATAACAAAAACGCAATTATTATATTTTGGACACGCCATTGCAAGGTTGGCCCAATTGATCAATAATATGTGATTGGGACTCAACAGATCCCTCGTGATAGATCTCTCTCGGCTAAATAAGTTAAAGCCAAAAACTTGAGGAATGAGGAGCTTGTCGCGCCTCCGTAACATACGACGCATGAGCCCCATTTCAATAACACTCTCTCTCTCTCTTCTCTCTCTCTCTCCTCGGGAATGAAACTTTATTAGGAGCTTTCTAATAAGGCATCGTTGAAAAGCTTTCATTAAGCTATTTCGTATTTAATTTTATCTTCATCTAATAATTTATCGAGTATATTTTAACACCAAAATTTTTAAAAAAGTTTAAAATTCTAAAAAAAAGAATAATAATTCCTGGATAGATGAAAAAAATGACATGTGATAAATTGATAATAGATAAGAACTTCTTAAGACCTTAACGAGACATTGTTGGGGAGCCACCTCATTGAAGTTTCTCCCCCGGGGTTAGCATGTATTTTTGAAGAGCATAAAACATCAGTAGAGAGCTCTCTAATGATATCTCGTTATAGAGATCCCGATTCGCTGTTATGTATTAGTTTTGTCTTCATCCAATAATTCGTTGATTATTTTTAATATTAAATTAATTGAAAAAAAAAATTTAAATCCTAGAAGAAAAGGATTACAATTTTTGGATAGAAATAAAAGTGAAACGTGAGAACAAATTGGCACTCTTTAACGAGACGTTGTTGGGGAGCTCCTGATTGAAGTTTTCCCGCTTGTGTTAGCATGCATTTGGAAGAGAATAAAAATTAAGTGGGGATCACTCTAACGACACTTCATTGGAGAACCCCTCAATATGCTTGTCACGTATTAGGTTTGCATTCATCCAATAATTCGCCGAGTGTCCTTTTAATGTTAAAATCTACAGAGAAGGATTATTATTCTCCAATAGAGATAAAAATAACACACGGTAATAGATTAGGACCGCGTAACGAAGCGTCGGCAGGAAGCTGGCCACTCAAAGTTTGCCTACTTTTGAGGGGCCAAATTCTGTACAATTTGCACTTTATTTATCACAAACAAAAATTTGCAGTTGCAAGTTTGAATCAAATCAGGAGTCGGGTAATTATGTGTCTAAAAATGCCAGCTATAAGGTCGAAAGTTTGAGATTTTGTATAAGTTTAAATTTGAAAATCATGACCCCAACCTCATGTTGACATGAGTATTTGAAAAGAAGTGTTGAAGTAATGGAGCCTATCAACTCAATTAAAAAAAAAAAAAAAAACGTAAAAACGTATAGAATTTATCAAAATTATGGAAGCAATTGTCCAATCTTTTAAAATTTTGATTTTACTATTCCACTTTTCAAGTTATTTGATTTAAGTGAGTCAATAATATTTTGACTTTAAAAATTACGTTAGTTACTTTAAAAAATTTATAATTACAAAAATTGCATGAAATATGCTAACTACTTAAATCCGTTTCTTTTGTTCGGCTAATAAAAGCCTAGCGTTGAGCTGCTCATTAGGAGTTTCTCTACAGTATAAAATTGCTCAAGTTTGATTTGTCCAATATTGTTAGAAAGACACTAAAAGTTTAAAATTAAAATACTGTTGAATGACCCAAGTTAAATAAGTTGAAATATTATATAATAAAATTAAAATTTTGAAAATTTGAATAGTCAACTATGAATGGTTTATTGGTTAAATAAATTTTATATATTTTTACCGAAGATAAAAAAAGTTGAAGTTGTGAGCAAACCAAGAACTGAAGCTAGATATAAAAAATTAACAAATTGATTTGAAGCGCATCCATTTGTTTGGAAGTCCCCAATTTAACGCTGTAGAAATATTGCCTTGATACTAGATCTAATTTTTTAAAATTGAATAAAAGTTTAATTAGTAACTAAGATAATATATAATTTATTAAGATCCAAGACTAACTTTAATACTATATTATTTAAAAAATTAATCTAATAAAGTACGATTAAAAAATAAGCTTAATATTATTTTATTCTTTAAACTCTCCTTTTCAGAGTGCGATAGTACGTACACACAGAAAACATCTTCTTTTTGTATTAGAAATTGCTTTCTATTGATTTATAGAAAACTCCAAAATCACATCATTGTCGAATCTGAATTTGAACTCGGAACCATATTTTAAAATTTAGCTCAATATAATTCACATAAATTAATTACACCAATTTTACTTTATAGCAACCGTGCTTGGTGAGCTTAATAAGTTATTAAGACAAATCCTTTGGCGATAATTAAACATCAAATCCAAGTTACTAAATTAATCAGCATTTTGATGGTGACAATAATGTCGACTCCTATGTAGATCTACTCGACAAAATATTATAATAATCTAAATTATTTTTTTTTTAATAAACATTATAAATTTTATTTATTTAGTTTTTTCCCAACACATCGCTATTCCACGCTGTACGCTGATAGTGATTTTGTGGGAAAGCTCAGTCACACTTTCGAGTAAGGAATCGGTAATCGGTAATAAAAGCTAACCCGTTTTACCGCCACGTGTCCTGTTCCAGGAGGGACGGGACATACGGGGGTGACCGGCCGTACGCTTCCCGTAGGCGGTAACCGGTGAGCGCATCACTGGTTTGCGTGAAACGAAAAAAGAAAAAAATAAAAACGAAAAAAAGAAGGTTCTGTAGCGAAGGTGTAATAGTGCTCTCTCTCTCTCTCTCTCTCTCTCTCTCCTCTTTCTCCTCGTCGTCCCGGTGACGATAAATAAGGCCCAAAAGAGCGGTGTCGAATCCTAACCCTAACCCTAACCCTAATTCGCCATTAATGTGTTTTCCTGTGAGCTCGGGGGGGCCGTTTCCAGTTTCCCTATCCTCCGATTTCCGCTTCCCGACAAGCGATTTAAGGCAACTGGAATCTCTGAGCGGCGAAATTTATGTAGCCTATTAAAGCACCGAACCCCTTCTCCCTCTACCCCAAACCCTAGGCCGTGAATCGCGCCTCGATAGAGGGGGAAAAACCCTTCCTTGTTTTTCGATCCCCTCCTCTCCCCCATTTCGCGCTCTCGGTGGGATTCGAAGGGGGTTGGTGGGGAGTTTCTCGGAGGGCGATGCTCACGTGCATTGCGTGCTCGAAGCAGCTCGGCGGGGGGTCGCTCCGCGACGACCCCCCGGAGGACGACGACGCCGCGACGCCGAGCACGCGGCAGGCCATTAAAGCCCTAACCGCGCAGGTGCGTTGGTGTTAAGCTAGGGTTAGGGTTTCTTCGTTTTTAGGATCTCTACCTAGGGTTTTCATTACTGAGAGGTGGATTTTTCGCTTTGGGATCAGATCAAAGACATGGCGTTAAAGGCGTCGGGAGCGTACCGGCACTGTAAACCCTGCGCGGGATCGGCGACGGCGCGCCACCACCACCACCATAGGTACGCGGATTCGGAGGCGGCGTCGGGGTCCGAGCGGTTCCACTACGCGTACCGCCGCGCGGGGGGCGGGAGCGCGAGCGCGGGGTCGAGCGCGGCTGAGGGGCGCCGCCGCCGCCGCCGCCGCGGCGGCCGCGCTCTCGAGCGGCGACGCGACGCCGTCGATGAGCGGCCGCACCGACTCCGAGTCCGCCGCGGGGCGGCGGCGGCGCGGCGTTCATGGCGGCGGCGGAGGCGGCGGCGGCGGCGGAGGAGGAGGAGGAGGAGGCGAAGGAGTGGGTGGCGCAGGTGGAGCCCGGGGTCCTCATCACCTTCGTCTCCCTCGCCCATGGTGGGAACGATCTCAAACGGATCCGTTTCAGGTACTTAGGGTTTTCTTTTATTGCTGATTTTATTTTTATTATTATAATATAATCCCGTCCCATCTCATCTCTCTCCCTCCATGGATTCGTTTCATCTCCCTCGACCCGATCCGGTCACCGCCGCACCCGCCGTAGCTTCCGAATCCGGATCCCAAATGTTCGCTTAAATTTGACCCCAAATTTGAATCCAAATTTTGTGAATTTGAATTTCGTGATCCGGTTTCATCGAAATTTGAAAATTTTTAGTTCTCGATTTTGTTTTTGTTTTTTTTTGTTTGGCTTTCTCTTTATAATCGGTAAAAGTCGAATGAGACGAAATTTTCTCTTTTTTCTTGGGGTGCTTTTTTTTTCTTTTTCTTTTTCTTTTTTTTTTTTCCTTTTTTGCTTTTACTTTGCTTGGATGGGAAGTTTAAAAAGAGGACGTGGGGGAGATGGTTTCAAAAAAGCAGTCAACAAAACAAGAAGGCCCACATTTCTCTTTTATGACACATTTTTCCCATTTCAAATTCTAAATAAATTTCTTGCTACAAAATTTTTGGTTGAAATATATTCATGCTCCCTCAACTTAATTGATAAAAATTAGATTAAGTAACAATTAATAACTAACAAAGCGAGCACATTTGATAAAATTGCAAATAAAAATAAGCCAAAAAAAAAGTTGCGGGGGCGAGGTCAGAACGTGCTAGAGTTGAGGGTTCTCCATACATTTTTGTGTAAAAGTTTGAGAGTAAATATATAATATTTGTTGCTCTCATGAGATTGTCGACCAAGTTGGGGCTTCTAAATTTGAGAATCCCTGCACGGATCTCGAGCCACATGTAGCAGCTCGTTGTGATCCATGCGCAAATCTGGTTGGCCTTTCTAGGAATTTTCGAAACTCGGAAGGGGTAATCCGAATTTTTTTTTTTAACTTAATAAAAGAATAAAATGCAAAGTTTTTATTGTTATTAGCATATTATTATCATCATTAATTATTTTGAACATTTCTGTGAATCTTCTCAGATGAAGTTACTTTTTCCAGTTTCTCTATTTGTCCTTAGCCTACTTGTCCGCTAATAAAATTCGTGCTTTGGCTCCACTGGCCCAATGCCCCCTCTTGCTTGTGTGGCGACAAAACGCAAACCTTTTCCTCCATGTGGGAGTAATTTTTTTTTTTCTTAAAGAAAAAGTATAAATGTATGGATAGATCCCTTTTCATTTTAATTCTGCAAACTTGATCCACATATTTTTTTCATTTTTTTAATTTGGGAAATATCCAGGGTCTCTTCAATGTCACCTCTCTCTCTATGTCTATGTGGAGAGAGAATTTTAATTAGTTTATGCACGTATTTTAATGTGTCATGTGAATTTGATATTGTATCAACAACATATAGTGGGAGCATTGTTTGGGATTTGCTACATTTTTTTTTTTTTTAAGTCTTTACTATTTTCTTGTGAAATAATACATGCAAGAATTTTGGAATTACACAAAGGACCAAATCACAATATCAGCTACTACAAATATTATTCACACATTTTACCCTGACAGAGAGAGAGAGGGAGAGAGAGAGTGAGGGAATAGAACATGCAAGTGGTATCTACTTCATTATAAAATCCAAATCAGAATATAAGGTAATGGTGTTTACAAAAGTTGTTCAAGATGGGTATGCATGTAGGGTCACCATCTCCCATCTGCCCACTATGGATAAGGCATTATTAAAAGCTGTGGGAATGAGCATGAGCTCCTCCTCTCCCCCCAGGGCTACTTTAATTCTGCTGCTAGTGACAGTCCCAGTAGTGCCTGGATTAACAGATGAGCTGTTCGATTCTTCTGGCCTGTTACAGTGTTGAATCAGCTCAGCATCACTTAATGGCTTGGATTTTTTTTTTTATTAGGAAATTTTTTATGCCTTTCTGGATCCTACATTATGCTTTAGTGGTGTTGCATGCAGAAGGGATACACAAATGTAGGGATCAGACAATACATGTGTTGTATAACTCAACATAACATAAACTATACAGATGCATTTATTCTGGGACCAATATAAAAAATATAAAGGGACACCCTCAAGTACAGGCCACTTTGCAGTAGGTCCCTAAACCCTAAACCCTAAACCCTAAACCCTAAACCCTAAATTAATATATATTTAGGTCACTCATCGCCAACAATTAAATTTGGGATTCTGTTAAATCCAAATGCATTTGCTGTGCGATTAGTATTATTTTATTTATTCCTTGGGTTTTAGAATTCAAAAGAATCATCTGTATGCTCTGGGATTTTGGTGTTGGGAGATCAGTTTTTGGATTTAGGTATCTTTCGTGCTGTCTTTGTATTCTATTATATTTATGGTGCTTGGGAGAGGAATTAAAAGCTGAATTTATCATCGAAATGGTGCCTAAATTTGTCACTAGGGACTAGGGAGTGGAGGTTTGTGTGGAATAAAATGTGCATCTTTGGAGCACACACAGAAAAAGAAAAGAAAAAGAAAAAGATTAATTCTGATGAGTCAATTCTGGATCTAGAAAAACCCTAATAAGCTGATAGCAGATGCCATGGTATAGAATTATGCAACTGTACAATATATCTCCACAAGGATGCCTGCATGCTTAGGCAAAATTAAACTTCCATATGCATATCTAGAAACTTTAGGTGTTATCTTTATTGGTTAATAATTTGCAGACTGATTATTTGATTTATTATTTTACTATTAAAGCATAATGTTGAATGTAAATATTAAATCACCATTCCCTGTAAGCTTACAAGTCCGGCCAGGCTTCTAATGTTATTTAATTTCCTCCCATTTAATTCAAGTCCGTGTCTTGGGCTTATTAAAAAGTCTCGAGTACAGACATGAGGAAGAGTGTTGAATATCAATATTAAAAATACTATCCTTTGTAAGCTTTAAGTTTTTGCAGAATAACGGTTGTCTCGTATTCTTTTGAAAAGCTAGTTATGTGGTGATAGTCGTGCTGCTCTTGTCGTTATAGTGAAGGTTTCTCTTGATATAGTTAGGCTCCGAATATTGGAAGATCTTGGGTTGAAATCATGATTGAAACAATACCTGTTGGAACTATGAGTTGAGAACTCTGAGAATCGCTTATGAAAGGCTGATTGAATTTTCACCAGATCTAATAAAGTTCATAGAAGAATCAGAGTAACTGACTCTTCACTTCTTTTTTTGGATTCTAGAGTCCATTTAAATGTAATGTGCACTTTTTGATTTATTGTTCGTCGGCCAAAATGGTGTGTGATAGCCGAGAGATGTTCAATAAGTGGCAAGCTCAACGCTGGTGGGCCGAGAACTACGACAAGGTCATGGAGCTCTACAATGTTCAGAGGTTCAACCGTCAGGCCGTCCCCCTACCCACACCTCCCAGATCGGAAGATGAGGTAAGCCAAATCTCACCCAATATTCTCATTCAGACTTTTTTTCATATTAATCGATACACACTCTCAAATCCTTCAACATCTTTTCGTGGCCTTGAATTTCTTCTGAAAGAGCTCCAAAGAGGACAGCCCTGTGACTCCTCCACTAGGGAAAGAGCGGTTACCTCGCAACTTCCAGCGGCCGGTAACGGGTGGTGGAGGGATGGGATACTCATCATCGGATTCGTTCGAGCATCACTCAAGTCACCATGGTAATGTGGAAAAGGTGATACTGGTAAGAGCTAAAGCTGTTACAAAATGACAATATTAACATTTATATTCAACAGGTAACGGCAATCACCATCAACACCACCACCACCACCACGGCCACGGCCGCCACTATAATGATTCATGTGGCCTAGCGTCCACCCCAAAGTTGTCGAGCATCAGCGGGGCGAAGACAGAGACATCATCGGTAGATGCGTCATTGAGGACCAGCTCCTCCCATGATGAGGCAGATCGGTCTGGTGAACTCTCGGTGTCAGTCAGCAATGCAAGCGACCAAGAGAGGGAATGGGTGGAGGAGGATGAGCCTGGGGTCTACATCACGATCAGGGCTTTGCCTGGTGGCATGAGGGAGCTCCGCCGAGTCCGATTCAGGTTAGTGTTACTTGCGCGGGCCCGGTGAAATTTGTTCTGTAGAGTAGATTTGTTGCCTCCACCTCCTCGTAGATTCACCATTCTATAGGTTCATTGTAAGGCTAACTTTTTTATTTTCACTAATAAGGCTAACCCTTGTTTTAAATGCCTCCTGGCATGCAGTCGAGAGAGGTTCAGTGAGATGCACGCAAGGCTGTGGTGGGAAGAAAACCGTGCAAGAATACATGAACAATATCTCTGAGAAGATGGAGAACAGTTGATGAGCACCTGTTTCTTTGAAAAGGTCGACGCCGGCTGTGTCCCAGGATGAAAAGTGCTTCTTTCTTCTTCGTTTTCGTATAAGCAAATATATTTCTACATCGAGTACTAACAAATGAGTATTGTTACCCCATTCATCGCAAAGCTTGGTGGTGTCTTGTGTGACAGCAATTTCTATAAATAGAAAATGCATATCTTCTCTTACCTTTTCTTTTGCCAATTCTCGCTCCGTATTTGCGCCTTTTCTGTCGCCATGACCGGCGCACTTCTTTATTACATGTGTTTTAACTTGTTTCTTGGAGCATGCAATTTCTACAGGATTAGTGCGGCAAATTTGGCTGAGCCAATTGTGCCAGAATTTTGTAGAGTTGGCCAAGAATGTAGAGTAACCACTAGTTCTCTTTTGTGGTCTTTTGATGCCCATCTCTTTTGTTTGCAAGAGCTGAAGAATGATTAGTGTGCCAAACTGAAGAAAAGCACTGCCTTGCATTTTGGATTGTCGGAAACACATGGATCTTACTCCAACTGGTATTTTGTGAGAATGTTTCTTTTTACTGCTTTGTGCTTGTTTCGCTGCACTTTTAGTCCGCCGAAACGACGTCTACTGATATAGAGTGTTTGGCGGTCACCCGGATTTTCGAAAGGTCCCGAGCAGGCGGGGAAGTTGATGATTCTCCCTGAACCACTTCCCAGCCTAGGCAATGTTTCCAGCCGCGTTTGGGCCAGACAAGCCCTTAGCGTGCCTGTTTAGTTTCGCGCGGGCATTTGCTAAAAACGGTTCATTTCATTTTGTGCTGCTCTAAGGGGCCGTTTTGTTAATGTAGTTGCAACTGCACTGCAGTTATAACTGTATATAAATATAAATTCGATGCTTGGTTTGATATATTTAATTTCAACTGCTGCAGTAGGAACTCCAAGAGGAGACCTAACTGCAGCAGTTCGAACTACACCCAAATTGGCCGCAGTTCCAACTGCATCAGTTGGAGAGAGTAACTTTAAATAAAAGGTATTCTTGCCTCCTCAATATTTTTTAATTCTTTTTTTTTCTTTTTTTCTTTTTTTTTTTTTACATTNTTTTTTTTTTTTTTTTTTTTTTTTTTTTACATTGGAGGTAATTTCACCATCATATATATAAAATAATAAAATTTTATAAATTATTTTTCAACTGTATACCACCAAACAAATTATTTATACTTGCAGCGTTTTCTACTACATTCAACCAAACATGATTCATATAGTTATATTTTCAACTGCATGCATCTCTAATTATACTGCATTTATAATTATATCTAACCAAACGCCCCCTAAGTAGCACTAACACCATCACCACTAATTCACCCTTGTGCGCGTGAGCCGAACTTGTCCACGCTGCAGTAGAACAAAATTTAAAATGAAACTTTACTTAAAAAAATTCAACCTCCACAGAAAAGCTAGTCTTTCTGTTATCTGGGAGCAGGAAAATGGTGTGCTATATATATAACCCATAATTTTGTATGTCACGTAACGTTCATTTAACTTAACCCAACGCAACCCAATCCACAGCATTTGGGCGTCAAATAGGCTCCAAAGCCCAGTATCAAATTAGCCATTCTAGGCCCGGCTCAATATTTTAAATCTCCCATTTTAAACTGCACGTGCCATGCACGTGCTGCCCAAGTCGAAGAAGTTTAGTCCACGCACCCGACTGTCTCGTCGTTGGCTCGTTGAAGCACCTCAAACGCCCTTCTTTCCACTCTCTCTTTCTCTCTCTCCCCATTACCTCCAGGGGTATTCTCGTCATTTCGTTCCCAGAATGCTCTCCATTAAATTATATTTTCACCTCCAACTGCACAAATTATCCCCAAAATTTTTCCCAAATCACACCCTCCTCCATTCCCCGCACCTGNCGCCGCGCCCTCCCATTCCCCGTACGCGCGCGATCTCCGGCGAGAGATGGTCGTCGTCGGCGTCGGCGTCGGCGGCGGTGGCTCGAGGCTCGAGGGCGGGAACCAGGTGGTCTCCGCTCGGATCCGTAAGACCATCCAATCCATCAAGGAGATCGTCGGCGACCACTCCGACGCCGACATCTATGCCGTGCTCAAGGAGACCGACATGGATCCCAACGAGACGACTCAGAAGTTGCTCACCCAAGGTCGGTTCTTTTGGCTTAACATCGCTTTGCTAACCTTCGCAATGCTCTTTGTTCGCTATTTCATGTAGCTACAATATGATCGCTTGGGTTAGGGGAGTAGAAATGTAGTATCATATGTTAAATATGACCTCTATTTTTGCTTTTTTAGGGGTCAAAAGAGTGTTCTTTTGAAATGCAGGTAATTGTTTTGTGGCGATCGGCTTGATTGTATCGTTTTTTATTGTCTATTCTTTATTTAAAGTGTTATAGGCAGTAGTTTTGAACATTTTGTGTGTTGATTACTTAGCTGCACATGGTTTAGATATCAGGGGGTGGACTGATTAATTTGAATTTAGAAAATTTGTGGTAGACTTGTACTTGCAATATGAAGGATTAGGATATAAATTCCAAGGAAGTTAAATTGACAGTCTAGTTACGTATAGAAGACATTGCAAATGTCCTTTGACTCGTGATATTGAAGAGCAGAATGTCAAACTCTTGATATTTTCGTCTAATAATACTGACTTATGCTATGCATGGAATTATTATCTGTAACTGCTGATCTGCATCACAAGTGATCTGCGGCATCAGCCCTCCATCCTATATCCTGCTTCAATACTTCCCCCAACATAGTTGCAGCCTTTTCATGATTAATACTTATTCCATTGTGGATGGTTTGATCAAAAGTTTAAAACAAGTTAGACGGCTGATCACATGTGATGTATGGGTTGGTGCGGTGCGCTGGGCAGTCAATAGTTTCCCTCTGTACTCACAACTGAGTTCCACTATCGTCTACAGCTCACGAACAATATAAATACACATATTGTGACCATTTCTAAAAACCACTTTTACGTACATATTAGATAGCACTTTAATAGGGCAGGAGAGGTATTGCTGTGACGGAAATCTGGGTTTTGTGGAAATATATCAGCAGAAAATTTAGATTATGTTCTGTCAAATGTTGTTTGGTACTTAGCTAAAAAGCAAGAATAGTGATCTGGACTATTGTGTATTGTTGGTTTTACCTTTTAGCAAGTTTTTAGGAGTGAGAATGATGAATTTTATTACTGATGTATTTTTTAATTTCAAGTTATATGCTATCATTGTTTATGTTAATCCATTTTCTGCTGCTTTGCTTATTCGATGCTTTTAGTTTATACATTGCAGATCCATTTCATGAGGTAAAGAGAAAAAGGGACAAGAGGAAAGAGGTAAACATTGTACAAATTTAAACTGAGAATTTGAATTTCCTCGTATCATGTTAATTTTTTCTTTTTGTTATTGATCACTGTATCAGAACATCCTATTATTGGCTTTGATATATATATATATATATATAGAGAGAGAGAGAGAGAGAGATAGAGAGAGAGAGAGAGAGAGTTGAGCTGGAATGCTATCGGTAGCAAAAGGACTGCGTTGCCACCCATATATTTTCTTCGATGGAGCCTCCAAATCAATGATCGGCATTGTTGAACATGATTTATATCACTTGAAGCATATAAAAACCAACTCCTTTGGGAGTTGGGCTGTGGCTTTGGGGCTCTCCCAAGGGTCTGTTATGACAAACCCTTGGGAGATGGGTTTGGACTAAAATGCCCTTTCCAATATTCAAAAATTTGACTGTTGGGAGGGTATTTTGGTCCAAAAATTTTAAAATTTTAAAATAATTTGAAATTTTAATATTTTTAATATATTTTAAAATTTTAAATTTTTTTACTGATATATTATTTTTTTAAGAAAATAATATTTTTATTTTTATTTTAAAAAAAATTTAAATATTTTTAAATAAAATTAATAAAACGAAAAAGTGCTAGCCCGAAGCCGCGGCACTCGGCCGGCCGCACCCGTGCAGTCCCAGGTTGGGGCGTGCCAGGCTTGGGGTCCAAGAATCTTTGGCTCGCACGGCACGGCCTCGACTTTGGGGCCGGATCCGTGCCGGGACTGGCCTCTGGCTTGTTTCGGGCTCCGGGTAAAAGTGGGCCGATGCTCTGCGCCCAGTCATGGCCCACATTACATCCCTACCTAAGGTTGAGTGGGTGTTGTTGCCATAGTAGATCAAACGGATAGAAATGGTGCAAGAGGGTAAGATAATAACGGCAGAAAACTTGGTAGCGACGAGGCTGGTATAGCCGGAATCTGCAACAACACACACACACACACCATATTATAATATATAATATATATATATGATATAATAGATCCCGGCTACTGATACTGTTTAATGAGTATTTGGGCTCTTTATACTCATAATTTCGGCCGCTTAAGATTTATCCATGACTCATTTCCAAACCCGTTAGATCCAACTACTATTCACCACTACCCACCCTAGGAGATCTCACTATCATTTTAAGTGGGGACCCAATCACATCCCTAACCACATCAATCCATCAATACAACGGTTTAGAAATTTATGAACAAGGGGGGTTCTAACTCATAAGAGATAGTAAGCCCACATATATATAATATAAGAATTATGCTACGAATACTAATAATTAGTACCAGAGCCTTCTGGTACTATTGGGAGTTTTCGCCGGTTGGATGGAAAGATGTGCGGTAAGGATAATAAGTGGTCTCTCGGTTTAAAGTTGATAAGTGGTCCACCCTAGGTTTTTGAGTGGTGGTTGGTTTAAAATATAATAATCTAATGGGTGAAAATGATCAAGAAGGTAGAATCAAACGGTAGAAAACTCAATAGTACCAAGGCTTGTACTATTGATAGTAGTAGTACCCGAGACTCTAATATATAATATATATATAATATATAATTATATATATATTATATATAGTATATAATATATATATATAATAGTAGGGCCTATTTGGCTTATCCAAGGAGCAACTTAGCAGCTCTTTGGCTCTTAAGTTCCTAACCATTCATTCAATTGATGGGTGTTAGGAATGAGAAAGAGAAAAGAAATTGAGGAGAAATTGAGACACACGTTGTCTCCCAATTGACAATTCTCGCTCTTTGAAATTTTATCCATTTTCTTTATATATTATACTAGTAGGGCTACTGTGCTATTGGGACATAGCATCCCTGTTGGCTCCAAGTTCCTAAAATAATTCATCATTTGATGGGTGGTTGGGTATTGAAGAGAGAGAAAAATTGAGAAGAAAATGGGTATCTCAATTTCTCTATCTCTTTGATAATATCCAAATTTCTCTTATCTCTCTTATCCCAACCACCATCAAATTGATGGAATGATTAGGAATTTAGAAGCACAGGGCTAGTTGTGCTCCTAATAGCAGCATAGCCCACTCTGCTTCTCTCTCTCTCTCTCTCTCTCGTCTCTCTCCTCTCTCTCTCTCTGCTAAATATATATATATATTATATATAATAGAGAGAGAGAGAGAAGAGTGAGCTAGAATACTATCGATACAAAACGGCTCCGTTGCCACCCATATTATTTTCGATGAATGGAAGCCTCCAAATCGACGAATACACCATTGAAACATATCTTATACCACTTGAAAAGTGTTTAGAAAGTTCAAATTTCATACATTTTTCGACATGTTCTTTTATCCATCGAGTGGACACAAAAATGAAACGGCTGAAAATGAATATTCTTTTTAAAAAAATGATGTAGGAGATCTGTATCAAGATCAAGAGTATAGATCTTGGTTTTTAAACATTTTCATAATTTTCTAACAAATTCAATTTGATGTTTGGATATCTTTACGCCGTTAAACGAACAAACGCCTCTATTGACCATTAAAATACAAATTTTGAAACTCTTTGATTATTAGGACAAATGAATGTCGAAAAAGATTTGAAATTTGATTCTAAACATTCAAGTGTATAGATCATGTTTCAACTCGGTGCGATCGTCATTTGGAGCTCCTATGCATCGAAAACCAATGGGTGGCAAGGAGCCCGTGCTAGTCGATAGGTAATTCTAGCTCAACTATATATATATATATATATATATATATATATATATATATGGCAAGCATAGACTATCATATTCTTCCATGTGGGTAGCATTGATGACTTCTTTAGCCTTCAAATCATATTAGTTCACCATGCTGGAACAAGAGCCTTCAAATCATATCAGTTCGCCATGGTGGAGGACTTTTCTACTGTTGATTAATCTTTTTAATGTGTTCGAACTTGTTGAAATGCTTATTGCATTAGTGCCTTCTTTCAGGATATTGGAGTTAGTTACACCTATCTTTTTTTTGTTTTTGTTTTTGTTTAATTCCTGTTCACTTTAGTTCTAGAGTGAAGTTTTTTTTTGCAACAATTTTTTATGCTTACTCTCTTTTACCATCTTAGGTTGGAAGTCCTGGAAATCATTAATTGTATTGATCCAACTATTTGTTAGTGTATTTTGGTCTGTTCTGCTTGTTCGTTTCTTCTAACTTCTAACATTTTAACTGATTTAGATGTGTCCTATTATGATTTCAGCAAGCAGGTTATAAGAGCTCTAATGATACTAGAAAACAAGTGGAGCACAATGGTCAACGGACAAATTCCCGTTCGCCAGGGTTTCGCAATGACCGTAGAAGAGCTAATACTCGAAGTGCGATGACTGGTAATACAGAACCCTCTTAGCTTGTTATTCCGATCTTGCATATGAGATGCAAAATATAATTATACTGTAGGTAATTAGGTATTATGGGTTTGTTCTTTGGTTTTTTTTTTGGTAGGAAGATATATCAACCTGTTATTCAATTTGCTCAAAGCATAGTGCTTAATTGGAAAAATGCTGGACTTGTTTGTATTTACTTGTCTTGGTAACCATCTATAAAATTTGTTTGAAATTAAACTTTTACTTCTTACTAAATATGAATTAACTTCTAGTCTGAACGAGAATTGGAGAAATACCATTTCTCAGGGTGGGGGTTTCGGCCGACCAGCAAGGATACTTCATATTTTGTTTCCTTTTACCTATCTACAATTATAAAGCAGTGAGTGATTGTTAAAACCAAATTCTTTACCGGGCATCACTTCATATTTGTACCACCCTTTTGTTGATCACCATTCCATGCATTACTTAATCAGATGAGAATTTGATTAGCAACTGCTATATTTTTGAACACAGAATGCAAAAATTCTGCAATTCACATCACGGAATAAAACCGAAAAAGGAAAGATATTAGAACTTTAACTTCTCCAGATTGTACCTCCTTCTCTTGTCGAATCAGACCCAGAGGTCATGCCTCCTGAAAGTAGAGGACCCTTGTTAGCCATTGAGTTACTGAGAATATCTGAGCGTATATCCGAAACAAATTAGAGTATATATAATCAGAAATGCAATTTCTATTGAGTAGCTCTCTCTCTCTCTCTCTCTCTCTCTCTCTCTCTCTCTATATATATATATATATATAGCTTTGCAATGTTGGATCATAGGAGCCGGTGAATCTGCTAAAATATTACTGCCCGATATATAGGTAAAGAAAGAAATTCAGAAATATACTAAACTCCCACACATCCCAATGATAATTTTTTGTGATTTACATGGTTTCTATCTGCAGTCTGATTCCTTGGTTACTTCTTGTAAATAAGTTTCTCTTAGCAGCTTCCTTAAGTTCATCAAGCTATAATTTGTTGTCTCTTGTGTTTATTGACTGAAGGAAAAGAGAACGATTTTCTGTATCCTCCCATCATGAACTTTGTTTTCATTATATTATGTTTAATTATTTACGTTAGAATGTTTTTATTGTTACTCTAGCCAAATTGAATATTAACTCATTATTGACTTAGATTGAAACATCTACTATTGTCGCGTGTTCCACTTCATCTAAAGAATGAGGTGCATGATTTTGCTATTACTGGATGTTTATATAGATTGTCTGACGCATAGTCTTTGTTAGATGCAGGTGTTAATCAGGAATTTCGCATAGTAAGGGATAACAGAATGAATAACAATGAGGATATGGAGAAAAAGACAGAATTGGCTCAACACAGATCTCCTGAACATGAGGAATCAATATCCAATGTCCCTGAGAAGAGGTCTAAATTTTTTGCACTTCCTTGAATCACTCTTTTTTTTCCTTCTGATTCTACCACCTTCAGTACAGTATTGTCATCAGCTCTCTATTCTTTTTGCTTATTGCTGCATTTTTAGTGTTCCAAGCTTTCTCCTATGTTTCCTTGTTTTTCACTGCATATATATAGTAAACGAGACAGACTTATTTTAGTGTGTATCAATATGCACATCTAAGTACATACTTAGCCATACTCATATATGTAACTATTCTACGGGGCACATTTATGTATGAATACCGCTACGGCGTTGCATATATTTATTTATGCACATTTTTATTATTTCCCACCAAAACCACATCAGCTTAGTTACTACATGTACTCATGTACTCACATTCATGTAGGTATGAGCTTTAATCTTGCGCAATGCACAAGAGGAAAAAATAGGTGACATAAATAATTAGTAGTAAATGTGAAATGTTTGAGATGTTTAGGAATCATGATTCCGAAGGAATAATATTGCAAACAGATCACTAGTGAGCAAAAATAAAAATTATATGAATCACGCCCTTTAATTAGTGAGGTGACTAAACAATTTTCCATGAAATTTTCCAATTATGTATATACTAGGATGCCTTTTGTAAGCTATCATCATTGTACTGTTAGCAACTGATAACTTGGAACATCATCCATTAGATGAAGCTATAAATTTCCTCTCTGAGATATTTGATTAGTCTGATACCGCATTTTGTATGGCTATGTGCAAGGTTGTAAAGATAATCTAGTGATATATGTATCAATGACGCCAGTGCTCTTTCTCCTGTCCAGCAGCGTTATACATCATGCTGGTAGTGTTTCATGTATTGAATGCTTGCTTTAGAGAAGATTTTCAGACTTTTTCACATTTTTTGCTCATCCATTTTTTCTTTCTGTAGCTCTGCTGATGTGCGAACTGATCGAAAACATTCATCTACAAGGAATTCAGTGAAGTACCATCCATCTCGAGAGTTAGCCAAAAATTGTAAGCACTTACTGCCTGGACAGACACGTGAAACAACAACTATTCCTCACGCAAGAAGAGAGGGGCAAAGTAGCCCTCAAAAAAATTCAGCAACTGAATCTTCAATTGGGGTATACTCCTTGAATTTCGATCCAGTTCACGTTCCATCTCCTGAATCCAAAGCAGCTGGAACCCATGGGGCTATTCGTCGTGAAGTTGGAGTTGTTGGTGCTCGTAGACCGTCGCAGTCATCTGTTCCTAGCAGTTCAAATCCTGATCCTATTTGGGGAAAGGATAGTTCCAATTTGGCTGGACTGTCTGGGCTCTCTGCTTACACATCTAAAGGGAGTCAAACCAGCCAAGCTCCTGCTTCAGAGATTATGTTGCGTGGTGTAACTATTACTAGATATTCCCAGCGCAGTAACAAATCGCACCAGCCATCTGCAGGTCACCAGAAAGGTATGGTTTATATAGTGCACTGTAACTGTAAGAATTATCATTAATTTGTTTTCTTGTGAAATTTTCTGTTTTTATCTATTGTACGTATGCTTTCTAGACACTTCATCTTTGCACTTATTTGATTACATTCCTACTATGTAACCTTGTTGGAGCAATGCTATTTGCTAGTTGCTGTAGTTATTTAGATGATTTCTAAGGTTTTGTAGTTACTGAATTGGTTTATGCAACTATGATTTTGCATTGTCATCTTTCTCCACGGAAAATATTTTTGAACCTGGATATATTTCCATTCATTTGCGTGCATCTACATCTGACTGATAGTATTTTGTTTGGAGGATAGATCAATCTCTCTGGTACGAACTTAAACCACGACAAAAAGTGTTTATGCAGAAGCCATTTAGGTAGACCATTTGAAATTATTCTTCGTTGTGTGACCCTGAACTGTTATAGCACTTTAATCTCTAATTGTGCAGTCCATGATGATGCACTGACGAATTTTCAAGAAACGGTTGCATTTTCCTAAAAGTTTGTATATTGATCGTATTCTAGGTTAACACTCATTCACCAGTGATGTTCATAATAGTAGTAAGTAGATGCCACTGTTTATCAGATAAATTAGCTTCTTAAAGCGAGTATATGATATAAATTCTCATTCTTTTGCTTTGTCATTGCGTTGTAATTCCAAATAGATTTCTGCAGCCATGCAGCGCAACATGGAGTGGAAGCCAAAAACAAGTTTAAAGTCCACCACCATTAGCCCAGCTGTGACCATGACAACTCCTGCTGCTGCTTTGGCTGATACCAGCAATTTAAGCGCAGTGGACGTTAATGGCTTGTCGAACAAACTTTCTCAAGCTAATATATCAGATGATCGACATGTCATCATTCCAGAACATCTTCGCGTGCCAGAATCTGAATATGCCTGCCTAACGTTTGGCAGTTTTGGTGTGGGACTTGACCCAACTGAGGGATTGACTTCTGCTTCTCAGGCATTTGAAAAGTCAGAACAGTTTAACGAGCCTTGTTCAAGGTGTCTTCGTCGTTTTATCATTCCTATTCATTACTTTTTACTATTAGATATTGTAAAAATTGCTGAATCATATTTGCTGTTTTGGTTGCTGGCAGTATATCAGAATCAGTTCCCATAGTCTCCAATGAGGTTGCGTCTGCTTCTGAACACAAAGACATAGATGACCTAGAGAGATCTTTGCAGTTTGACTCTTTTGCACCAGCTGCGGAAACTGATGAAACACCACAGGAAATCAACGGGTCATTGAATTCTCAAAAAGCAGACGACTATGCAGATATTGGGTTAGTACAAAGTGACAGCCCCCTCTTCAGTTCAGCAGAGGCACAAAAGCTGCAGAACCCTCCAAGCTTGCCCAGCTTCTCAGTAAGTACTATGTGAACCAGAATAATTTATAATTTAACACCAGATATTTTTTTGTGCTTTAAGATAAATTATTTATTATTCATGTATAAATTATTTTGTATTAATATCTCCCAAATCTTATATTATTTTTATTTTTTAAACAGGTGTATGACAGCCATACGAGTGATGATGCCCCATTTTTCAGAACTGCTATAGGGGATAACGTCCACTCTCTAGGGTTAGATTCACCATCTGAGGTACCTCTAGTTGAAAATATTCAAGATTTTATTATATTATTTACAAATAGTAGTGAACTTGCTCATCATTATTATTCTTGGTGATTTTAAGTGGAAGTATGACAGTCTTTACATCCTTTATTACTTTGTTTTATATTTTTAGGGAGCATTTTATTGTTTTCGTTATTATACATGTTCTTATCTGCAGGGTTTGAGTTCACATATTGCCAGCAGTAGCAGTCCTGCTATTGTCACAACACAGCAGCAGCAGCAGCAACAGTTGGTTCAGCCACAACCTGTTACGCAGCTATACCCGCAAGTCCATATCTCGCACTTCCCGAATTTCATGCCATATCGGCACATCATTTCCCCAGTCTATGTCCCGCCAATGGCCATGCCAAACTATTCTACTAATATTGCCTATCCACATCCACCAAACGGAAGCAATTATCTCGTGATGCCTGGTGGGAGCTCGCACTTGAATGCAGGCGGATTGAAGTATGGAGCATCACAGTATAAATCGGCTCCTTCTGGTACGGGATATGGAAATTACACCCATCCAGCGGGCTTTACTATCAGTTCTCCTGGTGCCTTTGGTGGTACGACTGGCCTTGAGGAGATGGCCAGGGTGAAATTTAAAGACAACAACCTATATGTCCCAAATCCACAGGTATCATTGGAACTTTAAAGTACTATGCATTATGGCATCTTGGCAATATCTTAATTTTATAATGTTAGTAAAATAGCTATGGACTTGTTTGGGTATATTTGTGACTGCTCGATACTTTGTTTTTCCTGTCAGATAAGTATACTTCATGTTCCAACTTAACTGTTATAAAAAATTTGCTATCTGATAGAATCTGACAGTTCTAAGTTCCAACTAACCATTAAATTTATGCTTTAAACCTCATAATGCTAGATATTTTGGGCATGTAATCTACAGC
The DNA here is from genome assembly GCF_001540865.1 of Ananas comosus. Classification (NCBI taxonomy): domain Eukaryota; kingdom Viridiplantae; phylum Streptophyta; class Magnoliopsida; order Poales; family Bromeliaceae; genus Ananas; species Ananas comosus. The sequence continues at coordinate 9,627,612 of NC_033626.1, forward strand.
CAGAGACATCTGACATCTGGATTCAAACGCCAAGAGAGGTTCCGACTCTGCAGTCGCCTCAGTACTACAACTTATCGGGGCAAGCGACGCACGCCTCTTTCATGCCGACCCACGCTGGCCATGCTTCTTTCAACGCAGCAGCCCAATCTTCTAATGTGCAATACCCAGGCTTGTACCATCCGCAGCAACAGGCCTCGATCGTGGGCCCCCACCACTTGGTGCACCAGCAGGTCCCTTCGCCACTTGGTGGTAGTGTCGGGGCCGCTCCTGGGCCCCAGGTTGGGGCCTACCAGCAGCCCCAGCTTGGTCATCTGAATTGGACAACCAACTTCTGAGAGAATCTTTTTTTTTTTTTTTTTTTTTTTTATATTGTGTAAGTAGTTGTGGAAGTAGCTTAATGTATGAGTAGGGTTCCTGAGCTTTAAATCTGTAGTAGTAAGTACACTGTTCTTCAGGTGTATTGAACTAAGCAATGCAGTAGCCATTTTAAATGTCTGTTTTCTGCTAAATGATTTTTGACTTTTAATTTTGATGTGGGTCCTGTATTTAATTCGTAATCACTTGTAAAAGTAACCCATGAGGGAGGGTGAAGTAGGGTTAGAAGGTAAAAGGAGATGGATTAGTGATCCTTCTCTTGTTTTGCTCCTCATATTTTCTTTAACTTCAAAACCACTTCTGAAAAAATAATTTTAAACTTTGAAAAAGGCTGTAATTCACTTTGCAGTAGATTGAAATTGGTGAGTCCATTCATAGTGAGTTACATCTCAACGGTTTTTTTGTCTAAAGGGTAAATTTCAATTTGCCCTTATGTGGTTTACCTCTTTTTATTTTGTCATCCTACTGTTTAAAAAGGTGCGCTGAACTTTTCTAAGGTTTAACTGATTTTTTTTTCTTTTCTTTTTTTTTTTCTTTTTTTTAAACTTTGCCACCATGTAGTTTAACAATTACACTTAATTATTCTGTGATTTTTTAAAAAACTTTACTTTGCTACCCTACTTGGTGGTAGATTTTTTTCAGTAAAATTAAAGATAAATTATAGGGTAGTTAAGTTTAATTTTTTGCATCATTGGATGATAAAATAAAAATATGCTAAACCACTAAGGCAAGTGGAAGTTTACCCTAAGAAAAAAACTCACATACAAAAATGATGAAAAATTTTGCGTTGTATTGAGTTGAAATCTCAAAACTCAATTTAATTTATTAAAATATTTACACACCACGAATGTAAAAGTGACATATATTAATTATTGATGCATCATCAATTATAATATTGCTATTTAACTTTTACATCAGTGATGCATCAATATTTAATTAACTAAATTGAATTGTGAAATTTGATTGCAATAATTCTAAATGTTCAGGTTAGAAATTGCACCAAATAAAAGTTTTAGAACTGAACTGTCATCAGCCTCATAGTTTGAGGACCGATCGTGAAATTTTTCCTTTTTCATTCTATCATCAGTTTGAGCAATGTTTTATAGCTAAACCAAAATTGCGATCAACTTGGTTAAAAAATTTATTTACCGTGAGATGCTTAGTAAGAATGAAGCCTTGCGAGTAGTTCGCTAGTATGTTCTTCATCTTAGCCAAATTCGAATGCATCTCATTGGAATGTATAGTACTCAGTACGAATCTAAAACGGCGCCGAGTGTTATCTAACAATTGAATGAGATTGTTCTCCTAGAATTTTTATCACAAACTTAATCTCTATCTAACAACACAATACATTAGAATTTTTTTTTTTTTTTTAAAAAAAGGAAAAAAAAAAAAAGACAACAGCAAGGAACCTTGTATCATTGTTTGACATGCTTTATTAAGCAAATCAATCCTCCCAGGAAGGATAGTGTTCCTATGCTTCTATAAATGTTAGGAATCATAATCTATTTTCCTAATACCTAATCCACTATATCTTCACAGCTGATAGAATACTAAATAATCAATGTTCCAGGATTCAAAATCATCAAATGTTTGGCCATTAATTGATTGATTTCATGCCTAAAAATGGTTTCAACAAGATCTCACTATAAATGTTTTAGCAAACCCATTAACTTGCTTTGATTTCAAAAATACATGTACCCTTTACCTCTGTTGTTTGATACAACACTAAGAATGAAGGGCTTCCACCACATCTTCTCTCTATTCCTAGTGCTTCTTGTGGTTTCCTCAAGTATGTATCCTACATAAACCCTTAAATTCAGGCCCTTTCTTGCACCATGATTGGTTTTTTTTTTGAGAGAGAGAAAAATAATATGTTATTCGTTTCGTTAATTTTTTTAAAAAATAAATTTAGTTGAAAATACAAAGCAATTAGGTTTTCGAATTTAGAACCATGTTAATAATCAAATTCTTTGTCACCAACACTAGGGGCTGCCGTTATTGTTTTTTGCTTTACATTTTTGTACTGAAAAATTTTAATGCGGAGGTGCGCAATATGAGATTTATTTGGCCAAAATAAAAAAAGGTGTGATTTTCCTTTTCTTTTGTTTTTTTTAATACTTTTCTATATTGTTTTTCTAAAGAAAATGCAGTAGGATCAATGCAACGTTACCTAGCAATTATAAGAATAAAGAAGCCCATCAACTTAGTCATCTATCATATAAAATTCATATAATGATACCGAACGAGGTCTAAGTTTTTAAGAAGCTTATTTTTCTAAATGTAAATACTTTAGTTTCACAAAATTGTGACCATTTTAGTTTATTGTTGTGTTAGTAATTCTACATGGTACTCTTGAAGAATGTGTATTTATTAATTAAAATTCGTTACATTTTTTAGTGTTAATGTATCAAGTAAACAGCAGGAACAAATCGGTGCACATCAATCCCTATTCACCGAATTGATTTCACCGTTGTGCAGTAGAAAAAGATCACAAACCGAAGTTTACGAAAACTCCCTATAAGAAAATTAATACTTACGAACGTTTTTTTTTCTATATTTTACAATACATAAAAAGTTCTAAAATAATTTACCATCGCATTTAGAAGTATCGATCAATAAAAAGTCGTTATGTATACACGTAGTGATGTTTATATCAAATATTGATAAAATATATTCCGATGCTTAATAACGTCATAATTTTTTGATGCTATAAAGCATCAAAAAAATTTTAGAAAAAATAATAAATACGTTTTAATTTCCTCAGCGATGTCAGAAAATGTTCTTATAATAAAATTATCTTATAGCGACGGTATTATGAAATTATTTATAAGGTTCACTAATTGCTACTTTTATAATTTGATATTGGAAAAACTTTAAATACCACCTCTGTGGTTTCATACTTTCTCAGTTTAGTACTATGTGGTTTAAAGTGTATCAATTTAGTGTATTGTGATTTCATTTTTATTTTTTTATTATTGATTTTACTAATTTTTTTGTTAAATCAGTGACAAAATTAAAATTAAAAGGTACTAAAGTGAATATTTGATAAACCTAGGTAGAGTATCTGAAGTTTTTTTTTATATAGTTTAATTAAATACTAACGAAAAAAATTGACGAAAAAATAAAAATAAAACTACATAATATTAACTTAATACACTTTAAATCATAAGATACTAAAGTGAAAAAGTACGAAATCAGAGGAATGGTATTTGAAGTTTACCCTTTGATGATATTTGATATAGCAATGGTGGTCGAAATAAAGGCGCGTGATCATTGGCTACCAGAGCACACGTGTGTGAAGATCATTGGCTCAGGCAAGTGTAGGGAGGGCCCATGCGCCGCGGCGTGCACCAAGGAGAGTAACGGTAACGGCGTGTGCTTTGACGGAGTTTGCCGCTGCTACTACTACTGCGAAGAGCCCCCAAAATAATTAGCGTTGGATTACGTGTTATAGATTGAAAGATAAATAATAATAATAACATTATTTGCCTTTTTAAATTAGAGATTTGGGATTGTTCCCGTCATAAAAAGAGAGAACCAAAAATTTATAATAAACGCATTAATTTTTTGGGTCATAATATGTTAGGGAGTGGTAGCTAGTGTTAGCATTTTGTTACTTGGATCATTGACTTGGTGATGAGTTTGGCTCTTTTTTGTTAAGTGTTGTCCAATAATGAAGTGCGCTAATGGTGAACTTTTGGGATGTTAATTTGGTTGCAAAATTACTTTTCTTTGATTGGATTTGTCTTTGAAAATGATGGGGGGATTTTGAAACACAGTATTGTATTAGACTGTCAACGAGTCAAACAAGCGAGCTGGACTGCCTAGTTTCTGTTTTTATTAAATAAATTAAACACGAGCTAGAGCCGGCTCATTTTCGCTCATCTATTAAACAATACGAATACGATATCGAGCGAAAAAATTCAGCGCTCATGTTCGTCTTTTATTAACTATTTTCTTTTTAAGAAAATATTTTTATTGAATTGTTGAGCACGACTTTGGATTGGCTACAATCTTCTTTCATTAATATTTCATAAGGTAGTTTTTCCCAACCCCAATTTTTTCCATCTCCACATCCTCCTCCTCACACTTCGCTGACATACACGTACTCGGGCTCTTCACGATACTTTTGTTGGAAAAATTAGTTCTCTTTCGAAATCTTTAGTCAAAAATTTGTATAAACAATTTTGTTTGAAAACAACTTAGCCACTGTTTTTAGAAACGTTGAAATAAATAAAAACTATAGAGAATAAAGGATTAGATGGAGCCTGTGAGTCGAGGCGTGCGATTGCACTGTCCTAGAAGCAAGATTGCCCCTCCACGTATGAGGCGCCGGCAATCACTCCTAGCGATACAACGACCTCCGTCCCGGCTTCAGGGTGGCGCAAGAACGAACCGTCACAGCTTTTCAGAGATCCAGCAAAACAGTGAAGAAGAAGGAGAAGAGAGAAAAGGGGAGAAGCTCAGGCTAGGGTTTCTGCATGTCACTGCTGTCCTAACCCAGCCACTCGCCCTAATAAATAGGAGAGCAAAAGAAGGGTTCCAACGGGACCACCTTCCCGAGGTAGACCGTTGGGGCTGGTTAAGTCCCGAGGTGCGACCCTTCGACTGGACCAAATCTGGACCTAATCCAGGCCAAAAATAAAATAATAAAAGAAAAGTGTAACAAAAATTAAAATGAACCGGGTTCACGCGCGCCGCCGCCTAGCCCGGCTCGGCTCGTGCCGTGCGCGTATTTAGACGAGAGCTCCACTCTCATCGCTTCCCAAGTAATAACAATGAGAATAAAGTAGAATATAAACCAGAGTAAGTGAGGGTCTCTTTCCAATGTGGGACTAAACATCACATGAAAAGACACCAAAGCTTGAGCTCCCAGGCAAGGCCCATTGACAGTGAGCTGCCCACAAAGTCCAAAGGCTAAATTGAAGTTTTAAAACATACGAGCATATAAAGAAGTTTTAACTCACTTGTTTTAAATCAAAATACTAACAACTTTTTACTCAGAAACAAATACACCAGCATAGAGAAAACTACAACACCCGACATGCACTAGCTTCCTCGCTGCTGCACCGAACCATGCACCACGTGGCCCACCTCGTAGTTCATGGAGCACCCTTTCGATACGAGGCTCGGCGTCCACAGCATGAACCCCATAACCATGAACCACACCCCCTGGAACGTCATGCTCACCAGGCGCACGAAGCACATGGCGAAGCTCCGCGGCGCCGCGACCCCTAGGAGGGCAGTGGCGAGCGACGCGGCGACGACCAGCTGCAGGAGCCAGTGGTACTGGCCCTCCCTCGACGCCGGCGTGGTCCGCGGAGTGCAGGTGGAAGAGGAGCAGCTGCTGCGCGAACGCCGCGCTGCCTGTTGAATATAAAATATTAAAATATTATATAATATCGTACAAATTATTAATCAAGTTATTTGTACTATAAATTATTTTGATTTGACTACTAAATTTTTTCAAATTTAATTTTGCAACTAATCTTTCAATTTGTTTGCTTTAAGTTAGTCAACGGTACTTTGACTCTAATATTTTATTAAGTTAATTATTTACTTTAATAAATTTATAGTTGTTAGAATTATGTAAAATATACTAGAATCTATAAAGATAAACGTCACAGTCAAATTTTGAAGTCAAATCATAATTTACTGACTCAAATTAAATAAATGAAAAGGTTATATAATAAAATCAAAATTTTGAAAAGTTTAATAGCTAAATTCAAATGATTCATAATTTAGGTAAGTTTCATATAGTTTTATCTATTAATAATTCATCATTTGAACTACACAAATTTTACAGCATCTATAAATGATTGTTTAAATAGTTTCTGCGCAGCTAAAGCTTTAATAGTCAGTTATTCTGGGACAAAAATTATATGGTCATTATTCCCAAACTATCGAGTTCGGGACGATACCGATGGACGCCGCGTGGTGAATTAAGCGGCGCCCATCAATCCGCCCAGCAAAAATGCTGGGTTAAAATGCATGAAGAGATCCTCAACCATCAGTCATTTTGAAGTGTTACCTTTAGTTTTTTTAATTTCTTTAGTTTTTATTTGTTACTTTAATTTTTTTAAAATCCAAAAGAGCTGAGATAACTCTTTTAGACTTATATATGGCATTAAATTCAATACTAAATTTGATTAAATTTTATTATTAAATTTTAATATAATTATTAAATTTGATAAAATTTTTAACTGAACTAAAGATAGAATTCAAGTAAAAAAATTAAGAATAAAAAAAATCTAAAAAACTAAAGGGCATATTTCAAAATAACCAATAGTTAAGGGACCTCTTCATGCATTTTAACCCAGTGTTTTTCTGGGCGGATGGATGGGCACGCTTCGCCATGCCATATCCATCCGCATCATTCCCATACTAGACAGTTTGGGACAAATGTCTATATAATTTTTGTCCCTTATTTCATGCCGTCAAAGAAAAGATTAAAAGTGTAAAAAAGATACAAAGTGTAGATTCTATTGGACTCATTATATTATATATATATATATATTGAGTTTTTTTCTCTCTTCCTTCGAAGTTTTGGCCAATCTTAGGTTTGGACATGAGCGAAAGTATTAAAAATAATATTCAAATGGTAGAATATTAAATTATTATTCTCTATTATATGTAACTTTTAAGTTGTTAAAGTAATTGGTTGCTGCACATGCAGTACCGATCAGCTGCGTCATGGCGGCGGCGGCGGTGGTGCAGGTGCGGTCGATGTGGATGGCAAAGGCGGCGTAGATGAGGAAGGCAAGGGAGATGGCGGCGTGCTCGAAGTTCTGGAGGTGGTAGGAGGGGATGGTGCCGTCGGCGGGGTCGAAGGGCTGGTGCGCGGCGGGGCCGAGGAAGAGCTCTGAGGCGATCGAGGTGAGGCTTCCGGCGATGATGAGGACGAGCTCGAGGTGGCCGAGCCGCGGGGC
>NC_033626.1:9635138-9635866 GCF_001540865.1 Ananas comosus
ATATATATATTAGAGTCCGTTTACTATACTTTTATTAGTATTGGCTCCCTTATACTCATAAGTTTTCGGCCCTTAGATTTATTACATTAATCATTTTCATCCGTTAGATTATATTATTTAATTAACTACCTACTCAACCCTAGGGGACCACTATTATTTTAAGTAGGAACGACCATCATCCTAACCATACATCCTATCAATCATCGGTTAAAAATTTATGAGTATAAGAGGGACTATACTCATAAGAGTATATATATGAGAGAGAGAGAGAGGGGTTGATCTATGAAGGGAGGGAAAGGGTTTGGGGGATTTAAGTTGATGGGTTTAGGGCTATCTCTAGAGAGTTCCGAGTCGAAAAAGTTTGAAACCTCAACATTTGAAAGTTAGAAACTACAAGAAGTTTGAAGTTTTGAACGTGAAGGTTCTCAAAAAAGAGGAAGTTCATTATTTATATTTTTATTTCTTTTAATTAATTAATCGAATCTAACACCAGCAACGTACACAATGTGCTAATTAACTAGAATTGTTAATTAGAACAAGCCAAAGTAAAATGCGCCAATTTTATTTTCTCTCTTGTTTTACCTAGCGAGAGGACTACATTAGAATTCAAGTGTCAAATATTTTTTTTTTCTTTTGAGAAAAAGGTAGCATGCTACATGCTTCGTTTATTTCTTTTAAAAATAAATTTAGCTGAAAATATTAATCAACTATAATTCAAACTATTATAT
>NC_033626.1:9636100-9670705 GCF_001540865.1 Ananas comosus
TAGAAACTTCAAATGCGCTAGATCAAGTCTAACGGAGCCGATCGTCGATTCGAAAATTCCATCATCAAAAACGGCTCAGGAGCACGGAGGCCTCCGTGCTCCTAAGAGCACGGCAGCCCGGCTCTATATATATATATATATATATATATATATATATATATGTATGTATGTATGCTCACACATGCATGCATGTATAATTTAACACATGTTTTTCTCATTGTTTTTTGTTTTTTCTAACTCCCTCTCTGTTTCCCTGGGCACAGTTGGGCACCAAATTCCTTTATTTTGGCCCAGCTCGCGCGGCGCGTACGTTCTCACTGGGGATGGATTTGCACCAGGATTAGTGTATCAAACAAATTGTTGACAAAGTTAATTTATATTTTAGTAACGTAGCATATAAATAAAGATAAGCAACAGTGACTAGAATATATTACTAGTTGACTTTAATAAGATTACAGTGTGCTGCTTTTTAGTAGGAAACAGTGGTCTCTGTCGGAAACAAGTTGCAACTTCGCGTAATTGCTTTTCCACAAATTTGTCACGTATCTTATGACTCTACACGTAGTTCAATTAGCATTAATTCTAGAAGTTGACCGTTTATGTTAGCTTGTGGGGTCGATGGAAGAGGATCCTCAACTAAATTTAAACAAAAATTAAACACGCATGTTACATGTGTGTACCTGATAGATTGAATCGAACCACATCAACTTTTAGGAAGTAATTAACTAGAGATAATGTTATATGGCCTACAGTAAAGAACCGTTCTTTTTAATTTATCCTTACAAAGTTTAAGTTATAAAATTTATTCCTTCAAAAATTTCGAGTTATGAACATATGCCCTTAGATTTATTGCCATTAGTGAGCCTGTAAAATGGATCGTTTTGCGATTACAAATTTGTCATGCCTTGAAAAACTCCAACCGGCATTGCTGCGGATTTCGAGGCACAAGCCACGAAGGCGAGACACGGCGTGAAGGGAGTGAAGAACGACGACACTCCTCTCACCTCATCCACCGACCCCGGCGACGAAAACGACAACGGCACTCTTCTCTACTCGGATTAGAATTATATATATGAAGATATTAAGGACATTTTACCACTAAACTAAAATAGATTCGAACTGTATGAATATTTTTGCAATTTGAAGAAATATTTATAATATTTCTAATTGACTGTCCCTAGTATAAGGGGCAAAGGGATTGGTGATTGATATCCGAGATTTCAAGTTCGAATTCTAGTTGATTTACATTTTCAGCTAAATATTTTTAGGTCGGGTTGGAGCTACCAAGCCTCCGTCCAGCACGACCCTTGGGCCCGGTCGGCACGGGCCGTGCTCTGGGCCGGCCTCTTAAAATTTTTATTTTTTTTATTTTTTTAAAAGTACAAATTTTAAAATATAAATAATAAATTATTTTTTATGTAAATTAATATTTTGATTATAAAATAATATTTTTATTTAAATAATATTTTGACAAAATATTTATAAAATAATAAATATTTAAAATAATATATTATATATATATATATATATATATATATAGAATTAGGCTGGAAATACTATTAATAGTAAAACACTTTTTGCTATCAAGTTTTTAACCCTTGGATGAAAAATTGGTAGGTTCAGGATAATATTAGTCAGTTAGAGTTGAGTGGTTCCCCTAGATTGAGTGTCCCCACTCGGATTATGAGATTTAATTCAATGGTTAGAAATAATGAAAATAGTTGATCCAAAGGCTAAAAATTGTAGCAACAATGAGATTTTGCTTACTAATAGTAGCCCCAGTCCAACTCTATATATATATATAGATTATATAAATATATATAAAAAATTGAGATAGTTTTTGGTCTAATGGACCAAATTTGTTTTTGGTCCATTTGACCAAAGATCTCCTTCCGAGATAGCTCCTGGGGCCTTCTCTCCTAGGAGCTGAGATCCCAACGCCCAAGGCCTGGCGTTCGGGCTGTGCTGGCCGCGGCTGGCACGTCCCAAGGTGTGTCGAGCCACGGGCTCTTCGCGGCTGGCACGACCGCCAATGTGGTTTTTCGACTCGGTTCCGGCCGCCGGGCGCAAGAAGAGAGGTCCCAGCACGGCCTAAAGTTGCCCTGGGTAGGGCCGGCACGGGTGTTACAACGCCCATGCCATGCAGCAGCCCGGCTCGATGCCATGCCGTTAGGGATGCAAACGGGGCGGATCTGGGGGCGGGAGCCCCGCCCCGCCTTCCGCCCCGACTAGCAAAATCCCGCTCCGCCTCCCGCCCCGAATCCATGATGGGTTAAAAAATACATCCCATAATCCGCCCCATCTCATAACCGCCCTCCCGCCGGCGCCCCGAATCCGCCCCGCCAACTAATATTTTTTATAAAATTATAATATTACTAATATTTTATAAATTATAAATTAATAATTTTTAATAATATTATATATATAATTTAATAATATCAATTATAAAAATCAAACATATCAATCACAAAATAAAATTCAAAAGTTTCAAATATATTAGAAATGAGAGTACTAACTTATTTGTAATTTGAACCTTTTTTGTAAATATATTATTTTTTAAGAATATTTTTTTAAAATATAAATAATTTTCGAGGTGGCGGGGCGGATTCGGGGTGAGTCAAAATTTCTCTCGTTTTCTGTCCCGAATCCGTCTCGGATCGTAAAATTTATCCCGTTTTCTATCCCGAATCTGTTTATTTTCTCCCATTTACTAACCCGTCGGGGCGGTAAGAGGCGGGAGCTCCACCAATCCGGATCCGTTTGCATCCCTAGTGCCGTGGGCCAGCCTGTTTTACATCTCTATCCGCACGTACGTATCAATTTTAAGAAATTTTATTTGGATGTCGAAATAAGTTATAACACACAAATATTACTGAAAGCAAGATTCAATCCTATGTCTTCGTACTTGCAAAGAGCGAAAATTGAAACATAGAGCGAAAATTGAAACATACGAAGATGCATAAACGCAATTGGTATAGAGAACTTAAATCCAGTGCCTTTTATAATTTCTCTTATAATTTATCCGAATTAATTTCTGTATTATCCGTTTCTGCTATTTTGGCAGTAATTGGTTTTCAGAAAAAAGTAAAAAATTATTTTTGAAAAAAAAACTTTTAAAATTTTTTAGGTTTCAACGAAAACAATTTTTCTTAATTTTTTTTTCACATTTCATATGAAAAATTATTATTTTTGTTTTTTCATGAAAATCTCCTTTAATTTAAAGGAAAACTAGTTTTCCCTGAAATTTTTTTAAAAAAATTTAAAATTTTAGTTTTTCCTCGAAACTCAACGGATGGTAAATCAGAAAAGAAAATTTTTTATAGAAAAATAATTTTTTCATACTTATTCTAAAAACCAAACACCGAGTTAGCATTTCAAAACAGTCATGTTTCCACTATAACTGCACATGATATATTAATCTCTCGACACGTTAAACGGACGGTTGAGATTGCTTGAGATCTTCAGCTTCAGGAGAAGAGATCAAAGAAACATCCCCACCCCCTGATCTTAGTTTCCTGTACTCAACACACTTGCTGTCGGTTCTCAGGCACAAATAAGCCACCAAAACTGCTATCCCGGCCAGAGTCCAGCTGAACTGCAGGTTTGCCAGCGCCGTCGCCCGCTGACTCGCTTCCTCCGTTCTGCATGCAACTGCACTCATGAAACTGCCACTGCCGCTGCCACTGCCCGTGTCGCTACCGCTTTCTGTGCTGTAACACCCTTTCGGAAGAAACCGCGGGAGCCACAGCGCAAAGCCCATGACGACGAACCAGCACCCCTGGAAAAGGACCGACGCCGACCTCACCGTCGCCGCCATGAAGCTGCTTGGGAGTCCCACGGTCGTGACGGTGGCGAGAAAGGAAAAGGCCACTACGAGCTGCAGGAGCCAGTGGTAGTGGCCCTCGAGCCCCGCGTGGTCCACGGAGTGGAAGCTGAGGAGAAAGAGCTCCTGCACATACGCGTGTGTATATATATATATAGGGATAAGAATTGAGCTTCTACACTTTTAAAAGTACAGAGTTATTAGTGCTAGTAACTTTTAGGCCCTTAAATTAAGAAATGCACGGTAAGGATAATATGTTTGAGTGTGATTAAATAGTATAATTTAATAGGTGTAAATGGTTAAAGGAATAGATCTAAGGGTAAAAAATTTAGCATCAAATGCTTTGCGTTTTTATAAACACCATAGCCAGATTCCAGGGATAAATCACTTATATGACTTTAAACTTATATATTATATTATATAATATATATAATATATATATTATGAAAGATCAAAATATTTTTACTAATTTTTAAAAGAAAATTCATAAAATTCTATGTTTTTTAGGGTTTACTAATGAGGTTGAATTTTAGAAAAATATTTTGATTATTTTAGAATACATTTAAAAATTATGAATAATAGTAAGGAATAAATGAGCAAAATTAAGTCCTATATAAATATAGGCAAAAGTTCGGGATTTACTATAAAATCAATTAGAATAGAAACCTATATAAACTCTTTTTATACAATATGTATAAAGGTTACTAAAAGAACAATTGAAATCATGCATGATTATTCATATTTTCTTGTGACTTTTTTGCCAATATTCATAGACCAATGAATAATTCAAAAAAAGCTCGTCGGAGCGAAATTTCATGAACTATACATATATATATACTAGTAGCTAGAAATTCATTCTTGTTTTTTTTTCCGACAATAAATGCTGTTGCAATTGATAACTATTAGTTACAATAATAACTTTCTGCGACAAATAAGAATCTTTGCAAAGCGGTACTATGAATCTTATAATAATAGATGACTGAAAATGTTGATTTCGATTATGATAATAGTATAAACTGTTGGAATAAATTTTTTTTGATGCCATTAAAATAATGTAATCGAAAAAAATTATTGTAATGTATTTGCAGAGTTCAAAAATACAAAAAAAAAAAAAAAGAAAAGAAAAGAAAAAAGAAAAAAGAAATTGTTACTATGCCTGCGCAAAAACGGAGGCGGCGAGAGTTCCGACGAGACTTCGGAGTGCGTCGGGGGAAGCAGAGAGGTCGACTGCTAGGGCGACCGAAGCGTAGACGGCGAGATGGAGAAACATGGTGGCGTGCTCGTAGTTGTCGGGCTTGAAAGATAGGCTCAGAAGAGGGTAGTCGAGGATTTGGACGGCGGCGGCGGCGGCGGAGAAGGAGAGGAGGAGGTAGAGTTCCGAGTGTTTCGGAATGGTTACTGGAGTAGTAGTACTAGTGAAAGGAAACCATGTTGATGAGGTGAAATTGGAGGGGCCTTTGAGTTTGTAAGTTTTGATGGTGTTAAGAGTGTGCCAGATGCCTATTATTGTGAAGGCTAGGCCCGGGATAATGTGGCCTAAGAATGTTCCCATGGCTTGGCTTGGCTTGGCTTGCTTTTGCTGCTACTGATGTGGGCTGAGCTTGTTTGGGTTATATAGAGAGAAAGTTACGAATATTTGATGTTTCTTTGTTGGGATCATTTTCTTCAATTTATTGTCTAATAAGATACTGAGATTTGTAGGAGCTTCTCAGTGGAGTCAATAGTAAGATAGTTAGATTTGTAGGAGCTTCTCAGTGGAGTCAATAGGAATGCAAACGGAGCGGATGGAGAGGCGGGAGGGGTTCTTACGCCATTTCTTATTGGGTTGGAACGGACTCTGGTCGGATTAAATATAATTTTATTTTTGACTATCATTTATAGCTTCATTCGGAACAGATCAGGACAGGAGTAAACTTTTGGCCAATCACGGCAGATAAAAGAAAAAAAGGGATCTCCCGCCTCTGCTATATTTATTTAGTGGATCAGACCGGATTATATTTTTTTATATTTTTATTTTAATTTTTACTCCATTCGACTAATCGGGACAGGAACTCCAACAATCCATAGCCATTTACATCCCTAGGAGCCATACTCATGATTACAAAGATATATATATATTTTCTCAACATATCTTGGTTTTATTGAAGAGCTTCTTAAGGAGACATGCTCGTGATTGCAAATGTTTTTTTTTTTTCCACGCAAAGTAATTTTATTGAGGAGCTTCTTAATGGAGTCATGCTCATGATTACAATATATATATTTTTTTATTTGAGAAAAACTCATGTAGAAATTTGAAACAACTAAATTTTCAATATCAACTATTAAATTATTAACTAAATGCGCTAGATACGATCGATTCATGATTACAAATATTAAATCTAAATTACTATAACCATTATTTTTTATTATCTTAAAATTTTAAAGTAGTGGATTATTTTATAACAAAGATGTTAGGTTTGTGGCCGCAAAAGAGAAGGTAAAAGCTAGCACTACAGATCTAGCTATCATTGAGATAAAAAGGCAACGGATATTATATGATGATGGATATTATATGATGATAAATCAAGACACAAAAGGGTCTCAAGAAAAAATTATAATTTGGTAAATTCACCCAATAATATATTTCCATTTCAAGTAGAATCCTTGTATATTTTGTTTAATTAACATGTATTTTTTAATGAGACCCTTTTGTGTCTTGATTTATCATCATATAATATCCATCATCATATAATATCATGATGGATATTATATGATGATAAATCAAGACACAAAAGGGTCTCAAGAAAAAATTATAATTTGGTAAATTCACCCAATAATATATTTCCATTTCAAGTAGAATCCTTGTATATTTTGTTTAATTAACATGTATTTTTTAATGAGAAAACTTCAAAAATCCCCCTGTTTTCATACTTTTTCACTTTAATACTCTGTGGTTTAAAGTGTATCAAGTTAGTACCATGTGGTTTCGCACTTTCTCATTTAGTACCCTGTGGTTTCAAGTGTATCAAGTTAGTACTCTGTGGTTTTATTTTTGTATCAAGTTAATATCCTGTATTTTTATTTTTGTATCAAATTAGTATCCTATGGTTGTATTTTTCTCCAAATAAAATATTAAACCACAGGGTACTAAAGTGAGAAAGTACGAAACCACATGGTACTAACTTGATACACTTTAAACCACAGAGTACTAAAGTGAGAAAAAGTGAAACCACAAGGAGGTTTTTTAAGTTTTCCCTTTTTTAATTGATATACTTTTATAATTTATAATTTATAATTTAAAGTATTATAATTAATCAGATTAAAGTATCTTATTTATTATTATCATTAATTATTCTGATTTTATTTGCTACAAAGTAACTAAAATGATAGAATTTGATAAATTATATTAATTTGAAAATAGAGGGAAAAATAAAAGAGTTTCAATAAAAAATAAAATATAATTGCTGAGGGTTCTCTATTCATTTTTTATTTTATATTTGAAAAAGTAGGGAAGAAAACAAGACAAATGAGAACACAAGGAACTAGGAAAATAAACCGGCTTAATTACACGCTGGTATACTAAATTTTAAAATAGTATCTTTTCTGGTTATAATTTATTATATGTTATTTTAAAGGCACTATTGAACTATCATTTGCTTCTTACTCTCTAAATTATATTTTAGGTTTATTTTTCATTTACTATACCGCACTATATATTTTCTTTTTCCCAAGGCATCAGTAAACGATTATTTTGTAATCAATTTTTACAATACCATCAAAAAATCAATCTACTATTTTACATAAATAACTAATAATTCTATCAAGAGGAACTAGGCTGAATATACACTCGGCTAATTCCAACTAACACTTTTAGATGAAGCTGCAAGCTTCCATCTAAAATTGTTGACTTACTACCTACCGTATAGAGATTGATAAAAAAATAAAAAAAAAAATAAAAAAAAACTTATTAAAAGTACAACATTATAAATAGAAAAACTCTGAAGTATAGTATAATGTACTATAGTGTAATTAAGCCTATAAACAAGGAAGGGCAAAGAAGGAATCTTACATTGGGACTTTCAACTTTCCTAATCAATAAAGTTTCTTTTATATTTATTATGAGCAATATGAGTAGGGGTAAAAGTGGTTAGGATAAACTCCGATTAAATTCAACACCGAATTCGATAGAATTAAAATATAGATATTCAAATTTAACATTCGATATATATTTGTATCTGAATTTGCATCCGAAAAAATAAGAATATAATTTTTTTTTAAAAAAAGGTATGATTGTATTTAATCGTCTTCACTTCAAAAAAGATAAGAGAAATATTAATATATATTGTAGGAGGATAGAATGGTTTTCTATCCTGTTCTTCATTTATGTTACTATAAATTTTGTGTTAAAATTGCATTCGTATTTGTTATTATATGAAATTTTATTGAATGAAATATAATTATACGAAGTTTGAAAACAATTGTGAAGCTTAAATTGCAACGTCTTCACGTTAACGAAACACCCTTTTCTAAGGAACCTTCTTCGACACGTTTTTGAGCAACACCTTACGAACCAAAACATCCTTTAAATACCTTGTGGGTGGTACCTTAATTTATATTTTATTTCAACTATTCATTTAGAAAAATAAATGACTAGGATTTACATGTTCTTTGAAGCATCTTCTTTCAAACAAAAGAATTCAAATCTAAAATACAATTTATTTTAATTTCTGAAATTGCAAATTTGTTTAATTTTATGTTATTAATTAGTTAAACTTTAGCGTCGTTACAGCATTTTTATTAGTGGATAATAATGAAGATAGTGACTCTAGTGCTTGAAAGTTGAACCCAAGTTTGTGATGGTGGAATTACAGGCGCTTCCCAATAATGTTAGTGGAAACTTCGCATAAGTCCATTTCATTAAAGTGTCATTGTTTGTTGCTTATAATCTTTGGGGGGACCTTTTACACATAGAGCACCTTGCTTTGTCACTCTCTATTTACTCTTTTTATTTTGAGTATAAATATTAAAATTATGCACACCCCTTGTTTTAAGCTTTAGTTCTTAGAGTAATGAATTGTTTTACATGTTATCGAAACAGGAATTATGTGTTTTCTTCCTATTCGATTCAAGTTCATACCTTAAATGTGTATTAAGCTCCTGTATACAAAGAGTAGTTATATCATCTTAATTTTCACTTACTCCTAAGACCAGTATTAAATATGTTTAGAATTTTTGAGCGAAGGGATTTTCTAATCTTATTATGTTTTGATTATTTCATTAATTTAAGTTAGTATTATTGCTAATCTTAGTGAATTTTACTCTCAATTTATTAGAATTTAACTACTAATATAAATATACTTATTATTCTGTAAATTGGTGGGACGGACAAAAGAAAATACGGAATGTATTTTGTGGTTAGAAGTTTAAGAGAGAGATTTTTTGTATTTCACCTTTGACAACAATAAAAGTCTACTTTTGTCTTATCATGTGGACGAAAGCTAGTGATCGAACCCAATAAATTATTTATATATTTTGTTTTTTTTCTCTTTTTCTTTATTCTATTTAATCCTTAAATAGAGACATAGGTTTAGCATTTTCCTCATCCTGTTAAAGAAGAATATTTAAGTGGTTAAGATCATGAAAAGTATCATACAGGTTGAAGAAGAGGGAAGAAAAATGTTGGAGCTTTCTGGAGGAACAAAAAATGACAGCAAGATCATTTACCTTGACCTTCTTGACTATATATATATATATATATATATATATCGAGAAACCTCAATTCTCACTAGATCTCGAAGCCTATAAAGAAGCTTAAAAACCCATTTGATGCATTAGGCCAAGGAAATCATATTTTCACCACCTAAAAAGATTCAACTTTAGACAAGATTTAGGAAAAATATTTAGACATAACAAGTTACAATGCAATCCGGTGGCCCACCATGACTCACCGAACGCATTTGATTCGAGTTATCTGCCAGAATTACTGTATTTAGTTCATCCAGTCTGTAATCTGGTCGATAATATAACATTACAATTAGGGTGAGTTTAGTTCACACTATAAAAGATTACTAGCAATAAAAAAATGTCCGAAAATTTTATTCCTATTCATCCTATTACTAAGAATGTGGCATTCCTGTGTTTGGTTCGCACGGTTATATTATTTAATCATGTTATTTAAGTTTATAAAAAATATACAATTAATTTATTTATTTCTGTAATTAATTTTAGATAATGCCACCAAAAATTTCAACATCTTTTTAAAAAAAATGAGAGAGAGAACATAGATTAGAGAGAGAGAAAACATAATTAAAAAAATTGGAATAGATATAGAGTCGAGATTAGAAAGAGTGAGAGAGTTGAGATTTAAAAAAAAGAGGGGGAGAGAGAGCTTAGTTTAGAGAGAGAAAAAGAATTGAAGTTTAGAGAAAAAAAAATAAGTTTAGAGAGAGATATGAGGTTAGAGTCTAAAGAAAAATAATACCAACTAGCCGGCGGGTAGAGAGAAAAAAAGAAATTAGACATATTATGATTACCTCAATCCATTAATATGAGGATACCCACCCTCTCTCAAGGAAATGAGATTAGTACTTTGGAATGAATCTCATTCCCGAATAAATCTAATATTATCAACTAGATTACTTAGTGCGTTTAGTCAAACACCGTTATATTTTTTTTATTCCTATTGGACTACTAGAAATCTTAAAAAGATAGTGCGAACCAAACGCACCCTTAGTGCAAAATATCCCGAAAATATTACCGAACAAAGGTATGGATAATCTTACATATTATATAAAATTTTAATTTTACCCCTCCAACCTTCAAACCCTTTTAATACATCATCTTTATCTCTCTCTCTCTATTCCTATTCACACGAACTCTTATAAATGAGTTTTTAAATTAAAATTTATTTATTCTCAAGTGATCGTATGATTACATAGTTATGGTCCTTTTTTGCTAATTCTTTATATTGGTTGAAATTAATTTTTAGTTTTATAAATTTTTTTTCGTTGTGTGTGGTCTTTTTATTTACATTGCTTATTAATAGAATTAATTCAAGTGCAAATTATATTAAGTTATAGTTTAGTAAAAAAAATATTAAATAAACTATACTTTACTGTCAGAATTACTAAATTTTATAAACTGAACCAAACATAATAATTCAATATACATTATAATCTAACATTACAATACCGCATTAAACCAAACGCTGTAATGTAGTATCTGTAATAATCTAATTCAAAAATCTCAGATATCTGGTTATATCGAGATAACCTGTAATGCTACATAATCTGAACCAAACGGGCCCTCCGGATTTTCCTTTAATTCTTCAAGGATTGTTGAGTACCCTTCACAACATAAGATGAAGCTACATGAGACATGTTTAGATATGTTTGAAGCTTAGGATAACTTCAAAATTGTTAGCAAACCCATCTCTTTGCTGATTGCCTAAAAAAGAAAAACAACTTACTAGATATAACATGTATCTTCACACAAAGAAATTAAATGAAAAGGACTGAGAACAGATTGAAACATTACGTTCAGCTATACACTATCGCTTCCCAAGCAATGGAATGCCCTTTAAAAATAGCTAGAGATACTGAATTATCAGAATGGATAAAAAAACAGAGAACTATTTCTTTCCATGATCATTTAAAAACTAGTCGACAATCCTAAAATTGGACCTATAAGCCAGCTTTTAATTGGAAGTGTTAGATATCTCGATTAACAAGGAGAAAAATAATAGCTTTATCCATACAAGCTAACAAGGATTAGAAACAGGTGTGATCCTAAAAGAAAGATAGATCAAGCTCACTGGCAATTGTAGCTCCTACTAAAAAAGGATAGTATCATGATGTTACACAGTGGAATTTCCAGCGTTCTGCCGTTCTAACAAAGACAAAAGCTCCAAGGGTGAAAACACAATTTGGAAACCAAACTAAGTCTATTCCAAGGGCGGAAAAGATAAATATGAGACATTGCCCCTACCATCCCGCACTTCCATTTAATTATTGCACCAGTTATAGTGATCATTCCATTATTGTGAAAAGTGCATGTTGTCCTCGGGCATACATCTTCAAAATATTGGCTAGGAGAAAATTTTGAGCCTCACAAGGACCAACTCAAGAAAAACAGTGTTAGGGAATAGAATCTGCTTAATTAGACTAGTTATGAAGAAAGAGTATCTAAACAAGAAAATGTCACCAGAGGTTGGCCTGATTTCACATCTTTATAGTCATCCACATCACACAAAATCAAGTACATGAAGGTCTAAGCATCGCAACAATTTCAAATTTTAGTCATCACATTAGTTCAGCAAAATAAACAAATATAAGAGAATCTAAAAGTACATAATATCAAACAAAAGAAAAGAGTAAGAAGAAGATAAGAGTCAAACTAAAATTGTACATGCAATTGATAATCAATTGATTCAGACCTTTTGGTCATCATCAGTAAGGAGTTTGCGAAGTAACAGATGGTTTAGAAAGTGGTCGCATAAAAGATCACAAGTAATATAATGCATGAGCGTTCTCTTTATCAAAGGGATTGGCACGAGCAAGTTTAAGTATATAAAAAAGTCCAAAATTCATTTGAATGAGACCAGATATGTTATGAGCTTCTAGGGAGAAATGTTAATGTGAAAAATTAACCACAACATCAAATTCTAAGAACCCTCGCATCCAACAATATCAGGGAGATCCATTGCCAACAAAAACCCTAGCAATCTAGCCAAAAGAGTAAGAAAAAAAAATGTAGTTGAAGTGCGGTTGCACAATTAATGTGACTAGTAACAAGAAAATGAAATGCTCTCATCCAAAATGGTATTAATGTGAAGTCTCTCTCTCTCTCTCTCTCTCTCTCTCTCTGCAGTTGTGGAATCTTCTTAGAGATGTCTAGTTGAGATTATTAACCTAATCTTCTCATTGATGTATGCTCATGTTTGCTACAATTGTAGATTAAGCCCCTTTATCAAATAAAATCATCCACACTGATGAAACCCTAGCCCTAAAGGGGTCGGTAACAAGCATGAAAAAGCAATCCAGATTGAAAATGTGATGCAATAAAAGCTAACAACCAAATTGAACTGAAAAGAAACAGTTATGATCACAAAACCTGCGATCAATTCCAACAGGATCCGTGGTGAAGCAGCCGCACCGGGTCACGGGGGGAGCTCGTAGCCGCCGATTCAAGCGAAATCCTAGGATAGTGATCTCTCAGGAGTTGAGTTGCTCCGAAGTGAGGCTCGAGCTCGGTGCCGAGCCATCATTGGGGCTCTCGGAGGCGCCGTCGCCATTAACGAGGTCAAGGATCTCGCTCCGCAGCCGCTCTCCACCGCTATCGACCAGAGTCCTGCAGCAGCGAAGGGGTAGGGAGGAGGAGGGGATCCGCTATAGCAGCGGAGGCGGTGACAGGGTCGAGGGTTTCGGGGGTGTCGGAGGGAGGAATTCGTCGGGAGCACCTAAGTAGGGGTGGGGTCCGAGTAGGGGTGTAATGTGGGCCGTGCCCACATTTTCCGGGCTGAAATGTGCTAGGGGCCGGCCCGGCCTGGCCTGGATTCAAATTCGTGACGGGCCGTGGGGGGCCCAAGTTGCCTACCCTCTGGCCTGGCACGTCTCTTAGGCCCGGAAGGTATGGGCCATGCCGGGCCGGACCGTGCTTCGGGCCGGCTTAGTACAATATTTATTTTTAAATTTTTTTATAAAAATTTACTATGAAATTTAAAAATATAAACAATAAATATTTTTATTTAAATTAATTTTTGATTAAAATATTATAAAAATAATTATACTAAAATAAATATTTATTTTTTTTAAAAAAAATAAATTTCTATTTTTNAAAATATTCCGTCGCTAAAAAATATTATCAAGTATCAAATTAAACATTAACGACGGATATTGTCGTCAATAAAAACATTCAGAATTTAAAGTTTATTGAACAGATATACTTTACTTTGATTTATAAATATACCATTATTTTTATAAACTTTAATATCCACTGGTTGTCATCAAATATTTCACTATACATATAGCTAGAAGTGTTCTAAAAAAAGGTAATTTTGGCACTAGTTCACCTATTAGCTCTACTATTTCACAATTTTCACAAGTTTGATGACGATACTCGTGCGAAACGTCCTTGAATATATTAGCTAGCATGATCCCATTTTCTATTATGAATACTAGCCATTCTTTTGTTACAAAATTACAAAATTACTCTATTAAATCTACAAAATAGTCCAAAATAAATGTCTTGTTCATCTTTGAACTATATAGTTTTATAGTATTTCTTTTGATCTCAGTTCTCTCTGACAACAGTGGGCATATGTCGGCTTAATACACAACAGGTGCCGCGAGGCTCCATTTCTTACACATTGATCAAAAATAGCAACATTTGATGGATCAAGACGGGTAGCAATCATCATCAAAATAAGGTCAAAATAAAGTTTTGACAATAGTTGTCTTTCAGCTGATATAAATTTTTATACTTAAATTAAGAAACTTTTTAAACTACCGTTATTATAATGTAGAACATGCCATTATTCATACATTGAAAGATAAAAGGGTAATTTTTTTGCATTTTGGTTGTCAAATTTTATTTAATGTTGAAACCATGAACATTCAACAGTATTTTTTACTATAGGAGAAATAATATATAACGAAAGAAATATTAGTCGTTATAACTACCGTATTGGTCGGTTATAACTTTTAAAGATCGTCCGATTTTTTGTCGTCGCCCCTCATAACAAACCTTCCTTCGCTAGAACTAATTATGAAAGTCACTAATTTTCGTCATTAAAGATATTTGACAACCAAAGCAAATCCCGTTGTTACATGTAAGTAATAACGACCATTATTGTAGTTATAACGACTATTTGTTTGTTATGTTTTTACATAAAAATACATTAGGAACAATTATTAGTGATGAATAAAAATTAAATTACGACAAAATATTCCGTCGCTAAAAGATATTATCAAGTATCAAACTAAACATTAACGACGGATATTGTCGTCGATAAAAACATTCACAAGTTTGATGACGATACTCGTGCGAAACGTTCTTAAATATATTAGCTAACATGATCCCATTTACTATTATGAATACTAGCCTTTCTTTTGTTACAAAATTGCAAAATAACTCTAGTAAATCTATAAAAGATTTCAAAATAAATATCTTGTTCATCTTTGAACTATATAGTTTTATAGTATTTCTTTTTATCTTAGTTTTCTCTGACAACAGTGGGCATATGTCGGCTTAATACACAACAGGTGCCGCGAGGCTCCATTTCTTATACATTGATCAAAAATAGTAACATCTGATGGATCAAGACGGGTTACAATCATCATCAAAATAAGGTCCAAATAAAGTTTTGACAATAGTTGTCTTTCAGCTGATATAAAAATTATACTTTAATTAAGAAACTTTTTAAACTAACATTATTACAATATATAACATGCCATTGTTCATACATTGAAGGATTAAAGGATAAATT
Source organism: Ananas comosus (assembly GCF_001540865.1). Lineage (NCBI taxonomy): Eukaryota > Viridiplantae > Streptophyta > Magnoliopsida > Poales > Bromeliaceae > Ananas > Ananas comosus. The sequence continues at coordinate 9,651,388 of NC_033626.1, forward strand.
TTTTGCATTTTGGTTGTCAAATTTCATTTAATGTTGAAACCATGAACATTCAACAGTTATTTTTTTTATAGGAGAAATAATATATAACGAAGGAAATATTGGCCGTTATAACTACCGTATTGGTCGGTTATAACCTTTAACGACTTTTCGTCGTCACCCGTTATTAAATCTTCCTTCGCTAGAACTAATTATGAAAGTCACTAATTTTCGTCATTAAAAATATTTGACAACCAAAGCAAATCCCGTCGTTACATGTAAGTAATAATGACCATTTGTTTGTTATGTTTTTACATAAAAATAATTAGGTACTATCATTAGTGATGAATAAAAATTAAATTATGACAAAATATTCTGTTGCTAAAAGATATTATCAAGTATCAAATTAAACATTAACGACAGATATTGTCGTCGATAAAAACATTCAGAATTTAAAGCCCCTGGGCTCACGGGTTGGCAATCCAACCACTTTTCCGGAAAAGAACACCCTCTTGCGGTGGATCAGACCGCTGGTGTTCGTGAAATGCGTACCTGCAGTGGCGATCAATATAGTATGCTCAAAGATCTTCCATCGGCAACTAGCCGACAATCCAGCCCCTCAGGGCACACCGACCGTATAGGCCATCAACAACTAGTCGGCTACGTATGTCAAGATAGAACTGTAACAACTCGACCGAATAGGTCATAGATATCAAAATAGGGGAACCGCCCAACCAAATCACAGATATAGTGAACAGATAAGTCGACTCTACTCCTAAGCATGATATCAACATGGAACCATCGACCGCATGGGTCATCATGTAACCAAAACGACCAACCAGGTCACAAATATAGGATATGAACTCGACCAATCATGTCACAAGTATATAATCTAGAACTACCGTCGGCCACTAGCCGACAATCCGACCCCTCAGGGTACACCGACCTCAACAGTCATCGGACAACAGAAGTCAAAGAACCGACCAACTAGGTTACTGATACGAGGTACAAGAAACTACCAACCAGGTCACAAGTGTAGGAGATGCAACGTCGACCATCCAGGTCATGGAGATCACATAGGAGATCAGACCAACCAAATCATAAATATCATAAACAGATAAAGTCTACTCTACTCCTACACATGATACTACACCTGGCAACAATTAAGTAGAGAGTAATAAAGAAACAGCATGGGTGCAAGGCTCAACATATATATGGTAAAAGATATAAACAACAAGGGTAAAGGAAACGTCACCGAGCGTGCACCACTGTACCAACGTCGGATCGAAGTACCCACCTGTACGTATCTGACGAAGATCTCTCGACTGTGAAGACGGTGCAACCGAACCTACGAAAGGTCCAACGGGTTAAGGTCTAACCCACTGACATGAAAAGCTAACTCACGACCCCTGCTCACCAGAACCATGACCGGTTTCCCAAAACCGATTACTGAATAAACCGGAAGTCCCGAAAACCGCACCGGAACTTCACCGTCGCTCACCCGTCATTTCCAAACCCTCAAAACGACGCGGGTGACCAGCCAACCAGGCTCAGCGACGCTACAATCAGCCACGAGGCACCGTCGGGTGAAATCCGAACCGGAACCGCGTTCTATCGGCGGATTTCGCCGAAAACGCTCCGGAAATCACTTTTCGATTTCCGCAAGGGCTTGGGGCCTTGGACGATCAGTCCAGAGGTTAGCCTCAGCCCACAAATGCTGACAACAACATCCACAACGAAGCAGAAAACCCAAAAGCCCATACCGATACATGAAATCGCATCATTTCATGTGATTTCTAGGCTTTTCTGGACTGTGCACGCAAACCAGAGGTCGATTAATCCGACCGTCGCACTCGCTGACAGGTTTCAGCATGTCGGAGGCCGTGCTCACCTTTCGGAGCACTGCCGGCCACTGCGGTGCGCGCACGAGCGATGTGAAATTCAGATAAACTGCGCGCACAGCGCGAAGATCGTGACTAACTCACAAACCAGGGCATCATTGCCGCTGTTGGAGGTGAGCACGATGTTCAGCACGAGTTGTAGATCATCGTGCTCACTTCCCGAAGCTTAGGAGGCTTATCGGATCACCGGATAGAAGACCGGAACCTCGAAAAACAGTCTGTGACACCCCAATAGTCCCACATCGGATGGGAATGGGGTTGTCATTGGGTTTATAAGAGACTTGTCATTGGGTTCCCACATCGGATGGGAATAATAACTGGGCTTAAGCATTTTGGGCCGGTTGTTGGGTCCAACGAGTTATTGTTGCTTAGTGGGCTGGGTCGTTACAGCATATGTCGGCTTAATACACAACAGGTACTGCGAGGCTCCATTTCTTACACATTGACCAAAAAGTAGTAACATCTAATGGATCAAGACGTGTTGCAATCATCAAAATAAGGTCCAAAATTTTTTTTGACAATGGTTGTCTTTCAGCTGATATATAAATCATACTTAAATTAAAAAATTTTTAAACTACCATTATTGTAATTATAACGACCATTTGTTTGTTATGTTTTTATATAAAAATACATTAGGTACGATCATTAGTGTAATAAAAATTAAATTACGATAAAATATTCCGTCGCTAAAAGATATTATCAAGTTTCAAACTAAACATTAACAACAGATATTGTCATCGATAAAAACATTCAGAATTTAAAGTTTATGAGTCAATAACGACCAAACAATATTTCTTTTCATATATATAACTAAATATTAACGACGGATATTGTCATCCATAAAAATATTCAGAATTTATGACTACGTGAGTCAACAACGACCAAACAATCCATCGTTATATATATATATATATATATATACACACACGTATGTACATACATGCATAATATTCATACTATATTACATAATTTATTGTTCTTGTACTGAATACATTCTCAATCTGCATTTTTTGTTGAACAGGTATACTTTACTTTGATTACAATTAACAAAAATTCCATTGATGATTTAGATCCACAGAAATTCTATAGCGTCCAACAGAAAAGTGGTGGGATTTGATACTTCCTCCAAGAACAATAAATTGTTATTGAATTCTCAACAAATAGCATCTGACTATAACACCTGCGGTACCAGAAAAAAAATGGTGGGTACCAAAATTTATACCAAGAATCCTAAATTGCTATTGTTTTGAACTATGAACTATAAAATTTACAAAAGAATTTCTTGAAAACAAAGAAATATACAAAAATTAATGATAATTTATATTAATTGGATAGAGAATTTGAAGAGGAAAATAGAATGAAAAGAAAATTGAGCGTATCTCAAAAGAAACTAGAGTTGATTAAAATTGACACAAAATATTATAAAACTTGGTTGTTTCATTCATCAATAATGAAATTTACAAAGATTTGAACGTAAGTTACCTCAATTGGACAACGAATTTGAAGGAGATGATTGAATTGAGGAAGAAGAGGCGCCAAATTGAAGAACAAGGTGGAGCGATTGGAATCTAATGACCGAAACAAGAGCTTTGAATCGTAAGACTCATCTTCAGAGTGGAGGGTTAGGGTTTCTTTCCAATAAATTAAAAGCTCGTTTGGTTCGCATTATCTTTATAAAATAACCAGTAATCCAATCGAAATTAAGAAAATATAAAAATATTTGGCTAAACACACTAAATAATCTACTCGGTAATCTTAGATTTACTTGGGAATGAGATTTATCGCAAATACTAATCTTATTCCCTTAGAATAGGATAGGTAGCTCCTATTAATTATTTGGGATAATCTAATTTTTTTTAATTCAACGTGCTATTTTTCTCCCTACTCAATTTGAGACCCTCTCCCGGTCTCCTCTCTACACCATGCGAGGCCCTCTCCCGATCTCCTCTCGGCCTAAGGCATGCACATCAATCTTCTCTCGACTTAGTTACACACATCAATCTATCTTACCGGTAATCTCAAATAATATGATAACACGGATCAAACACTAGAATGCCACATCTCCATTACTAGGATGAGTAGGAATCAAAATTTTTAGCATTTTTTTATTCCTAAGAGTCTATCATAATGCGAACGAAATGCACCCTAAGAAAAATATTAGGACGTCCGAGTGCTAAGCGACTTCTAACTTTTTATAGTACATGAAGTGGAACGAGAAGGGCTAACCTCTCCAATGGCAAAAAAATCGGACAAGGACATTTGCTGGAAAGCCCCTCTAATTAGCTTTTATACTTTTCGAAATTAGCCCCATATTTTTTGGAGATCCTTCACTTTCAATTTTTTTATTAAATTTTTATACTTAGTTTTGTTAAAAAAAATTTATAAATTCAATAATTGTATTACTTATTAATTATTTTTAATAGAATTTTAGTAGCTGAGAAAAAAATTTCTTAATTCTAAAAAATCAAAAGTTAAAATATTTCAACAAAACAAAGTAAACAAATAGGGGGACATTTCAAAATGACATTTATTTGAGGGGTCTCTATAAATTTATTTATTAAATTTAAAGAAATGCTAAGTGTTCAACCCAAAAAGATTGTAATCTTTGCAACCCTTAATCCAATGGTTTAAGGGTTTAAACAATTCTTTTGATTTTTAGTTGAAAAAAAAGTTGATAAGAGTAGTGTGTTAATCATAGCCTTTAGATAGGCTAAGTTGTAAAAGTACAATCCTAATATAGTTGTAAGCCTAGCAGCTTTCTTAAATTTATCAAACCCCTATACTTGAAAAAAAATTTGGAATTTAATTCAATTTTGAACTCCTTTTAAAGATTTAGTACATTTTTAGTTTGTCATGTTGGAATTTAGAAGGAAAATGCAATTTGTACACTCTAGGCATAGATGCAAATCTTATACCTTAACCATTTTTGGTTTTTAGTATTAAAAAAAAATGTTGATTAGTGGGAGAATATGAGCCTAGGGTCATGTTTGGGGAGACTAGATTAGATCGAATTGGATTAAGGGCATGTTTGGTTCACCTATTTTAAACTATGAAATCTGAATGGAATTCATTGATTCCGATAGTTGCCGTTTGTTTTATAGGAATCAAATTCCGATTTCCATTCCACTCCGGAATGAGAATGGCCAAATCCATTTAGGGCATGTTTGGTTCTCCTATTTTAAACTATGGAATCGGAATGGAATTCATTGATTCCGATAGTTACCCTTTGTTTTACAGGAATCGGATTCCGACCATTCCACTTTGGAATGGGAATGGTCAAATCCATTTATGATCCAATCCGACTTTGAATTCCAGATTGGCTCATTCCAAAGTAAACTATTCAAAATTCTCTTTCATCAACACCTACCTCTTCTCCCTTCATCACTTTCCTCTATCTTAATCAAAACCCTCTCTCAAAAATTTTAAATTTTCATTCCGATTTCCATTCCAATAATGAACCAAACATTTTTGGATGATTCGTCATTCTATTTTCCATTCCAAAGCAATCCAATTTTATTTTCCATTTCTATTCCAATCATGAACCAAACATGCCCTTATGATCCAATCCGGCTTTGAATCCCGGATTGGCTCATACCAAAGTAAACTATTCAAAATCCTCTTTCATCAACACCTACCTCCTCTCCCTTCATCACTTTTCTCTCTCTTAATCAAAACCCTCTCTCAAAAATTTTTAATTTTTATTCCGATTTTCATTCCAATAATGAATCAAATATTTTTGAATGATTCATCATTCCATTTTTCATTCCAAAGCAATCCAATTCCATTTCCTATTGCTATTCTAATCATGAACCAAACATGCCCTAAAAATAATTCAGTCTGATCATAATCGGTGTTTGGAACCAGCTCTTGGTTCATCCATTTGGAAGCAGATCTGCAAATTATGTTATTTATTCACTATATCTATAGAGATCCATGTTGGCAACGTGCGAAGCTCCTCTTTTTGGTTCTCATGTTGGTTTGGCATTGGAATTCTCTCTAATTAGTTTTATAGTCTCTTTACATATGGGGTAAATACAAAAGCACGCATCTATGACTTCAAGACTGAATCCGAATAGGAAATTACACTTCGTAGCTCGATTTCAGATAAGGCTACTACTGATCTAAACAAAATTCATACCCTTTTATCCTCCATTCAAATCTCTCAAGAACAAGACACTATAATGTGGAGATAAAATGCTAATAACAAGTTTACAGTTAAATCTACTTACGAGTTCATGGGATTTGAGTGCACAATCAATGACGGCTATCATTTTTTATCGAAATGCAAATTCCGACAAAGGTAAAGGCTTTCATCTGGCTTACTAACAAGCAACGAATTCCTACAGCTGACCTTCTTTGAGTAATGCTAAGTGCAGTCCACATGCTGCTTATGCAACAGCGATGCAGAATCTGCCCTTTATATATATATTCTCTTATTTTGTCCTTGTGCTCGACAATCTTGGCATGGCCTACTAGGCGACGATGTGAAGGCAAGCGAGATGGCTTTGTAGGACTACGATGAAAATCAGTTAAATTGCTACAGTAACATATGGATACCAAAAGAATTATTTTATATAATTTTCACGTGAATACTATATTTGACAGATATGTAAATGATGTCTTATTCTGCAGAAAAATATTATCAATATGCTTTTTTAGAGAGTGTGCATCATGTCGTCCACCATCTAGTTAAGAGTTTAAAAATACTTCTTAGGTTTATTGAAAAAATCAAAAAATGATTGATAATTGAGTACTATTAATAGTATAGTAATCTAATTTTATTTATTAGGTCTTCGGTCCTTGAATGAAAAAAATATACGGTTATAGTAATGTGGGCCCCCAGGATTGAGTAAGTTATTAGTTTAATAGTATAATCTAACATGTAAAAATAGCTCAAGGATTAAATCTAACGGCAGAAAACTTGAGAGCACCAAACGCTTGGTGCTATCGATAGTATCCCAGGCGGACTCTTTATTATAGTATTTATTGGCCACTACAAGCAAGAATAAACAAGGCCCGATAGCTGAGTCCGGATCAAAGGCCAACCCAGAAGCCCAATAAACTATTTTGGGCCATGTTTAACCCTTGAAACTAAAACTGGACATTTTTCTTCAAAATTATAGATTTACGCAAGCGCATGAACCAGTCATAAAACTTTTACTAGATTAGTTCGTGCACACAGTCAGAAATATTTTAAGCATTCTGAAGGGCAATTTGAAGTCCGAAATTAAGATTCCAGCAGAGTAATATTTTCAGAGAGAATGGGCCTACATGCCAATTAATAGACCTGCAGGTCTTTTTCCCCCCAAAATAATAATAATAATAATAATAATTCTTGTGTAGAGAAGTTACTATTTGTTATGTCACTGTTGTGCATCTCACGATCACAAACGTATCGTTTAGTGTTGTCCTTTTAATTCTTTTTTTTTTTTTTTAGAGAGATAGGTAGCACGCTACCCGCTTCGTTTATTTCATTTAGAAATAAACTTAGATAGAAAATATGAATCAACTAGGATTCGAATTTGGGACCTCGAGTACCAACCATCAAACCCTTTTTCACTTGCTTTAGGAACAGCCGGTTCTTTTAATTTGTTATTGTTCACATGTACAGTGTGAAGTCCATGAATTACCACATCAAATTTGTTTGGAACGTGCAATATTAACCAAAATAATTTGTAGATAGAAACCAACATGGATAAAAAATAAATACTCTTGCTTGTTTCATTACGTAATATTACGTTGCCCGTCTCTTGATGAATCATTTATTATATATTTTTTTGCTGTTCTAGCAAAAAATAGAGAAATGAGTCACTTAATTATAATATATTTTGTACGATGCCACTGAACAATAGATAGACATACTCGATTTTTAATAATGTTATATGGCCGTCAATAACAGACGAACTCTTAATCCGAGTTAATTTTTTCACGTTGATATCCGATTTTCTATTTTTTTAATTGAGCTTTTAAAATTTAGTAACTGTTTAAATCAAATCCGTCTTTCGAAATGCATGTTAACTTGGATAGAAAAACCCACTGGTCTTCTTTGATGACATAAAGGACTTGATTGGAACAATTAATGAACGTTAGAGATTTAATTAGGCAAGATTAGGATAAAAAAAGAACTAATCACGCAATTAATTAACCTCAAAAACCATTCTATTGAAAAAATAAATGATGGGTGTGTAAATTAAGTCTAGAATCTTTAGTAACTAAAGAGACTTAGATAATGGTGTACTCTAAAAACTTAAACAGTTAGATAACGGTGTTTAAATATTTTTATATTTAGATAACGGGGTTTAAACATTTTTATATTTAACACTCCCCCTTACGTCCTTACGTCTGGACTTGAGACTTTTTAGTCGACTCATGACGTACGTGGGCTTGAATTAAATGGGAGGAAATTAATATGCTAGGAGCCTGACGTGACTCGAACTTAGGACCTCCTACTCTGATACCATGTGAAACAACCATTGTACTCTAAAAAATTAAGCTATTAGATAATGGTGTTTAAACATTTTTATATTTAACAGAGCCATCTCTAACATGATAATTGTAATCTAAAAATATGCCCGTTTAGAAGCAACTCAATAGTGGTCTTAACAAATGTCACTATCCATCAAGCATGTGAGTAAATTTTCATTTCAACATCATAAAATGGAATAGCATCACCTAGCGCAATCGCAACACACCAATTAAGGATGTGGTTGGACCTAAACCATCAAGAAGTGGTCCATTCCATGAGAGCAAGCCAATGTTCCTTGCAATTCAAGTTGTTTCAATCAAAATGGGCATATAGCCTAAATAATGAACCCGACCATTATTGGCATGTTCTAATTGCCAAAGAGAGATGGAACAATAACTCTGTACCTTCTTGTCATTTCACATTGTTTTGTCTTTGTTATTCCCATAGTAGAGAATGAAAGGTCGCTTTAGATCATATATTATTACGATTCGATCTACTAGCAATAATAGCTTATTAGATCCGAACCATCTCTGACGTCCTCATCAACATGATCACACACATAGCCCAAAAGATGTAAAGCCTCCCGCACACTTTTGATTGGTAAACTGGTTATAATCCCAAATATAACGATCCGATCTATTAACAATAATAACTCATTCGATTCAAATCACGGACCCAAAATATACTTAAGTCTAGATATCATTGTTAGGATACGTGATCTTTTAAGTTTTTCAATCACAATTCTATTCTCATTCGAAACGAGACTATTAGGGTGTCACATATATACTATAGGGAGAAATGGGTCGATTCACATAAGTAATTGAGAGAACGGTGTTAGTAATAAACTCTAATGAGTAGTGAGTATCATGGGCTCCATTTTCATTCATTGCGAGAAAGGGTTTTGGGAAATACAATGCGAGGAAAAAGCAGAGAAAACACTTGGGTGAGGGAGTGGATCGAGGACCACAATGCATGTCCACTCCACAGGAAAGAGAGAGCTTACAAAAAGAAAAAGCCAAAAAAAACAAAAAAAAAAAACGTTCTTGCTCTATTCCACTATTGTGGCAAATATATGTACTTTTCATTTAAATAATGTAGTCTCTAAATTTTCTGATTTTTTTTTTTTTTTTTTTTTTTTTTGGGGCCTAGTTGTCTAGTACCTTGAATTTTGTAACGAAATAATCATGTTATCCTTTCTGTAAAATACGTACCTAGCTAGCTAATATGTTTTAATTCAATTCAAACCGTGATTAAAATTTTCTTTTGCATACCAAAGACCAACATTTTTCTAATAAATGTTCAAGACCTAAAATGCAGCATCCATACATATGAAAATGGCTTGACTTTCTTACTTGTCCCCTTCATAGATTACAGTTAAATTAGATCCATGAATGCAATAATTTCCTCTATGTGAGGAAGATTGAGACAGTTCTATGAAGTTGGGTTAAAAAGCAAGCAAATTTAGTGACCGAAAATAATGTTTGGCGGCCGAGAAAGGAACAAGAAAATTTAGTGATTTCATGCTTTGTGCACCTCCTTTAAAAAAAAAAAAAAAAAAAAAAAAAAAAAAAAAAAAAAAATGTTCTGAGAGATTAGTAATGTTATATCCAATAGCTCCTGAAAGTAGATAAGGACAGTAACGAATATCTCACCAACATGTAGCTTTGTTACAATCATATACGAGTACACTTCACACATATTTCAGAAAAATTAATCACTTCAATATATGTATTCTACTTTCCGCGAGAGTGCGTACATATGGTATTATTTATTTTTTTAGCCCAAAAACATGCTATAATTTAACAAGTACGAATTCCACAATCATTTTTATCTATACTCGAACATTAACAGCATCACGCATGTTAGCTCAATGAAAGAGTGAGAATGTACTCCTCTTGGGTGATAAGATAATTGGGCATTAGAATTAACACAAAGAAATTAATTAAGATCACCCATGGGATCTATTGAAAGAAGATGTTGGAGAGGTACAGTACGAAATGGGGAGACCTTTGAAGTGTAGGTGGATCATGTCCAACGAAATTTAATTATAAAGGAAAGCTTGGGGACCATGGGTATGTACATATAATAACCATTTTGTACTCATGCATGCATGTGTAAGGATGAGAGAAGTTAATGGGTGGTGCATTATTCATGTGAATGACTCTAATGTTCACCTACTTTGAGTTTGTGTGTTGTGGTGACACTTGACACTTCTTAAATTCTACGTACAAATTCGTGGGATGGGGGAGGAGGATGCATCATCCTCTCAGCTTGATTTGGTTGCCTCAAAATAGTTATTGTATAGCCCAAATGTACATGAAGAGTATCGCAACATCGATCACCGTGTGCTCCATGTTGCATAGATAGTGAATTGAATTGTTACATAGAGTATTACAGCAATTAAATCATGTGCCAGCCATCTCTTGAACTCGTAGAATATAATCACCGCGAAAGCAAAGACGGGAACATGCAATAAGATTATAAACATGGAGGAGGGAATTTGTAACACCTTGATAGTCTCATACTCGATAGAAAAGAAACTGTATGTACATGTGTTGACTATTTAAGATTTAAGTAATTTAATATACGTAATTTGAATATCAAATAAAAAAGACGCAAGTTTCTATGCTTCTACGCATATTTCACTTCTGTTCTCAAACTTCTGGTTGAACATTCGGAGATCTAAACATGTAGAAGAATTTTACTTCGGTCCTCGCTATCACTTTTTAATAGAGAAAAATTATCACACGCACTAGGAGTATCTGTATATCTTTGAATTCAACCATTCATCTATCTTGTACTTGCAATCTAGCAGTCCATGAGTAGTAAATAGGCTACAACTAAGCTAAATGGATGGTTACGAAATTATAAATTTAACATGTAGGGGTGTAAACGAGCCGAACACGAGCTGGCTCACTAAAGTATCGAGCCGAAAAATTCAGCTCATGTTCGGCTCGTTTATTAACGAGCCGAACACGAGTTGGCTCACGAGCTGGCCAACGAACAATAAATTAAAAAAAAATTTGATTAAATATATATAAAAAATAAATTTATAAAATCTTATCCATGAGACTTTGATGTAATAGTTGAAACTTTACACATAAATGAGTCTTTTTATAATTAAGCTCGCATTTATATTTTTATTTTGCTAAAAATTAAATAATAAAAATATATATTATATATAATTATTTATTTATATATAAAAATATAAATTAAATAAATTATATAAATATAAAATATATGTATTCGAGCTGTTATCGAGCCGAACACGAGCGAGCTAATCCCAGCTCATGTTCGGCTCGTTCATTAAACGAGCTGAAAAATCCAGCTGGTGTTCGGCTTGTTTACTAAACGAGCGAGCCGATCTCGAGCTCATTTCGAGCCGAACACGAGCTAGCTCACGAACAGCGAGCTGGATTGCCACCCCTAATATGAATATGTATATATGTCGATATATACATATGGAGTGCAATGGGTGTGGAAAATTAAATTATAGCTCATTATTAACTATTATCTACCGCATTAATTCTACTGCATCTAATTTGGAGGACTTGGTCCATCAAATAATTTCTCCAAATTAGAAATTACCACAATGCACAGGAACGTGAGGAGAAAAGAATGGGTGTAGAAAATTAGCAAATCATAGAGCAAACCATATCTATACAAATCTATGAATCCCTAATATCTTGCTGACGTGGCGTGACCTCCTTCTTCCAAAACCGCTTCCCTCTCATCTCTCAAAACTGCTCCCCTCTCATCTCCCAACCTTCGAGACCCCTCATTTTCCAAAACCGTTCCCATCTCATCTCCCAACCCACGAGACCCCTCATCTTTCAAAATCGTTCCCTTCTCATCTCCCAACCCCCGAGACCCCTCATCTTCCAAAACCTCCTGCCACTCCTCCCTCCTCCCCCCTCCTCCTCAAACTCCCCGCGGCACCCTCCAAACCCCTCATCTCCCAAACCCCTACTCCGACGGCGGCGCTTCCCCCCCTCCCCGCCACGTCCTCTCTGTTGCGCTCCTCTCCCTTTCCCTCTTCTCCTTCACCTGTCATCTCGCTTCCCTTGTTTAAATTAACCCTGGATTATTATATCAAATTAAAAACAGTTTCTTACTCATTTTTCTTGGGCTGCGTACATAATTATCTATCTATCTAAAAATTAATTAGAGTATTGTTCTTCTGAATCACATCAACCAAAGACTAGCTTTATACGATCATGTTAATAAAATGTTATAGGCCGAATGTAAGATTAAGTGATTAAATATCACTCAAGAGAGCAATGTTACCTGTGCGTTTATTTGTAGAGTGTAAAGTTTGCGCCCCACTAATCGAAAGATTACTATTTTTTAGCAGTCTTATCAGTCTTTATTTTTCTAAAACTAAAAACATAAGAGGGGTTTATAAACGCTTGGATGGACTATGGATAGGTGGCCGGTAATCTACTCAAAATAGTAATAAGAGGAATGAACTTGGTCCCAACATTGATCTCCCATCTTTTTTCTCTGGACCAATCAAAATTCTTACTACTGCCGTGTTACCGATTTATTGTAAAATATATATAAGTGGGTGTAGCATTACTAAAAAGGAATTTATATAATCAAAATGTTATAGAATGTACGATTAAGTGATTAAAAATATTACTCAAGATCGGTGCACCTATTTATAGAGTGTAAATTTTGCCCCACTAATCCAAAGATTATTAATTTTCAGTAGTCTTAACAATCTTTATTTTTCTAATACTAAAAAATCTAAAAGGGGTTTATAAACTCTTGGATGGACGGATGTATAAAGAGATGGTAATTTTCTACTCAAAATAATAATAAGAAATCAATCAAAACTATTAATACCACCGTGTTACGTACTAATATATTGTAAAATATATATAATGGGTGTAGCATTACTAAAAGAGAATTTATATAATCAAATTAAGTTTTGATATCTTCAGAACAAATATATTGATTATATTATCTAAGCATGATTTGAATATTTTTATTTTTTTCGCAACAATAAAAATGGTCTCGGCTATATCGATCAATCGCTGTACAAAAGTACTACTAACAGGGGGATGAACTTCAAAACTTTTCCTATCTTTTTCTCCAGGCCAATCAAAGGAACAACTCTAAACCTAACCCTAATCTCTACTTTTGGTGACCTAATCTTTGAGATGCTCTCTCTCTCTTTGTGTGGTCCTTTTAATAGGTACATCGATCCCTCTTTTCTCTCTCTATCTCTTTCTCTGTGGTCCACGGATTAGAGATTTCCCTCCCGACAACACTATCACCACATGCCTTGTGGACACCACCAAAGGTTCTTTAAATTAAAGTTGTATAATTTTTCGATATTATTTACCCAATCAGAAGAGTAAAAAGTTAATAATTTTGATAGTTGATAAGCGCAGTTTGCAATTTTAACTATGTAGAAATTTTTTGTAATACTTGAATTACAATTTAGTGCCTCTGATCTAACATTTTAGTATTATATCGTTGCTACTTATAAAATTTTGATTTTCAGTTATTCATTACGAGAGGCGCCTCTCTTCTTCACTAAAAAAACAATATTGAAGAAGAATATATTTTCCTTTTTCGATGATTTAGAAATTCTAAATTAATTCTAACGAAACCGGTCATCAATTCATAAGTCTCTTTATCGAAAATAACTTATAATTACAGAAACTCGATTTTTCTAAAAGCACGTACTCTAGATTGAGAGAAAAACTAAGATACTTCTAGAAGTAAACAAAGATCTAATTTTAGACGGTAGAATATTCAAGTTGACAATCAGCTCTGTTAATTATGATCTATATTATTTAAATCTTTTAGAAATCAAATTTAACAATTTTATACCATCATTTGCCTAATGATGAAGAAATATCAAATTTGTCTTATATTACCTTTTAAAATTTGACAGTTTTTGAACTGTTTGAAGACTATGCAAATGATATACAAAAATTATGATATTTGAAATATAAAACGTTTAAATACCTTAGGTCGTATTTAATAGTATCGATCGTTACTTCGAATGCCTTGTTGCCATAAACAATGCAGGAGTAAACAATCTCATTCACTCATAGAAATATATATATAAAGAGAGAGAGTTCACCCAGAATACTAAAAGAATAGTATTTACTATTAACTTTTTAACTCTTGGATCAATACTATTCTACCTACCACAGCTAAACCTTAGCCAAAAATTATGATATTTGAAACATAAAAAGCTTAAATGCCTTAGTTAATATTTAATAGTATTGATCATTGATTAGAATGCCTCGTTGCCAGAAACAATGCAGGAGTAAACAATCTCATTCACTCCTAGAAGTATAAATATAAAGAGAGAGTTCACCTGGAATACTAAAAGAATAATATTTATTATCAGTTTTTTAACTCTTGGATTAATAATATTCTACCTACCACCACTAAACCTTAGACATTCATAGATTAAAAAGTATATAGTAAACATTATTACTTTACAATCTAAAGTATCTAACTCCACTCTTTCTCTCTATACAGAGAGAGAGTCTGACTTGTATGCTTTTAGAAGTACGGTGACCTCCATACCATTAAGTTTTTTAAAAAAATTTTGGGACTTTTGAATCGATGATCGATCGGTTCCGTTAGACTTGATCTAAAGTATTAGAAAAATGTAAAAAAATAAATTTTGTGATGTTTCGATATTATTTACCTAACGATCGAAACAGCTCAAAAGCAACAGCCGAAAATAAAAATCTCACAAAAATAAAGATACGACACTAAATTTTTTTTATATAATATAAAAAAAAAATTCTATGAAAATTACACGTGATTTAAATATTTCTACATCATTAAACTTGCAAACGACTCACCACAACGATTATATTGCTTTTGAGTCCCAACAATCGCTAGGTAATGATATTGAAAAATTATGAAATTTATTTTGTATGCTGCTTCTAAACCTCCAAATCAAGTCTGATATTACCGATTGTCGATTCAGAAGTTTTAACTTTGAAAACGACTTGATATTACAAAAATTATTGTGCTTCTAAAAACACACAAGTCTAACTCTCTCTCTCTCTCTCTCTCTCTCTCTCTCTCTCTATATATATATATATAGCAAATAAAAATGACACTAAAAATTGGTGTGGTGTAGGAAGGCATGGCGTGATTAAGGCATCCCAAAAAGTTACTTGATCGGTTAATTAATAAATCTACTAATAATGGAGCAGTAGTAGTGCTGTCCTTAGCACGAGCCGTCCGGGCAGAACGGACCGACAGTACTGGTCGGCCCATTAATTTGAGCTCTAGCCCGGCCTGTCGGCTGCGACGAGTACGTCGAGTCGGTGGACCGGACCATTCAGTTCGTTGAGCTACGGGCTGAGTTAGGAGCTCCAGAGATGGTCCCCTCCCCCAACTTATTTCCTTATAATAATAATTAGGTTGTTTTTTTAATATATATATATATAATATTTTTAGAGACATTTTTTTTTTAAGGGTTAAGCTCGTACAGCTTCCTGTAAATATATCGAATAGTAAATATATTACTATAAAGCTTGACTTTTCATATTTATTCTTGTAAAAATCTGGTGATTTTCATATCCGTCCCTCTGATTTGTTATCGTTAGAGCACTATTTATTTTTTAATATAAGATAAATGAAATGATATTTTTGCCATCACAAATATGTCCCTTCAAAAATTTCAACGATTAAAATTATACAAAAATATCCTCTAAACAATTTCTAATAGTCATCTTCTTTTTTTCTACCTCTAGAGTTAAGTATTTAATCTGTGATTAACTATATTTTTCTAACAGATCCTAACAGTAGAGATTTATTTGAAAATGTTAGAATTTTTTCAGAAATAAATATAAAAATTGAAATTTGTAGAGATCGATATATCTATCATTCAATATGTTTATAGGGAGCTGTATGTAATTAACTCTTTTTCAAAAGTATAAACGATATTCGGGGCGAATTTGGAGTGGATCAAGATTTTTTTCGTTTCCTTTCCCGAATCCGCCTGGGATCATAAAAATCACCCATTGCCTACCCCGAATCCGTTCATTTCTCTAGTTTACTGCCCATTTGGAACAGATTGGGACAGAAGCTCTACCAGCCCAGATCCATTTGCATCCCTAAACGGGGCTTGAGTAAATGAAGAGTGGGATATTCAACTCACTGAACGACGCACTTACGAATTTAGATTAAAAGGTTCACGTCATTTATTCGCTTTAAAATGAAAGTTTTTGTAAATTGCCATCAATTCGATCGCAGTAATTTTGTGAGGGAGACTTAAGCTGTCATATTTATTTCATGTAGTTTGACGTCCATTAAAGGAAAAATTCTAGAATGCAACAGGTATATTGGTGACGTGACGTAACAAATCAATCAAATATCTCCTTTTAGGGGTATATGTCCCATCATGATTGTAAAAAAATATTTTTATTGTATTTTTGTTTGAAAAGAAAAAATGTGATTGGCTTGTTATTAATGACGTGATGTAAGTGTGACAGTGTAGAATTCCTTCCATTAAAGAGTATGAAAAGGGTGTTTGAACATGTAAGAACTAGCGGCTGAGTGTGAATATTTTGAACTTAAACGCTTTGAATCAAAAACTTCAGGTCGAAAACTACTTAATTACAAGTGAAGTCTCCGAACCTGAATCTGAATTTGTTATTGCACGCCTACGTGTCGGTGAGGAAAAATAATTAGATAAAAATATACAGAACTTATCTGAACCGTGGATCATTTTGAGTCGGCTACACAATCTTTCAAAATCTAAGTTTTACTATCCAATCTTTCAATTCGTTCTCAATTTGAGCCCGTCAACAGTACTTTAACCTTAAAATTTAAGATAATTACTTACTTTAGTTAATGAATTTATAGTGCAAGAATTGTATGAAGGATACTAAACTAAATACGTAATGATAAGCGATTGATTCAAATTTTGAAGTCAAAAGTATTGTTGATCGACTCAAATCAAACAAATTGGAATGTTGGATAGTAAAATCAAGATTTTAAAATGTTGGATAACCAACTTAAAATGGTGTATAGTTCAGATAAATTCTGTACATTTTTACCAAATAATTATATATAAAACAAGTTTAGCTTGAACAGCAAATGGTGGATATGCTTTTGATTCGATTCAAATCCAATAATTTCTCGTAGTATATATATATGTAGTAAACAGAAATACACGAGCGCGACAATTAGATAACAACCAGTGAGCTAACTTAAATGTTACTGCAATATTAATCATCTATTAATTGGAGCATGTACATATATATTAGCTGATAAATGTACTATAATTTTCAGTTTTATTTTGCACACAACAAACAAGAGAAACTGCACATTCAGGTTATTATTGCTCAGGGAGCTTCTCCACATTGATTGTTTCATGAAGAAGCATTGGAAATTTAATGCTTAAATAACTAAACTTGAATTCCATGGGAGTACCTCATTATAGCAAAACATTTACCAACCTTTAATTTCTCAATTCCATGGGTAGTAACATTTTTCTTTTTTCTCTTTCCTTCTCCTGTTTTCCCATTTGGTGTTACTTTGGAAATTAAGTAAATGCATCTGTACTTATTTCCTCTTTTAGTTATAGATGGATCATAATTTTTTTCCACAATCATAAATTGTCATTTACGGCCATGTATCATTAAACAGAATATAGAATAACTATACTATATTTCTAAAAAGAATTAATTTACAATAATATATTTGAATGCATCAAATAGAGACATTCAAAAAATAGAGAATTGTAAGACTATAGACCAAAAATAGAGATAAAGAAAAAAAAATTTCGATTTCATCGTGCGAAAAACTAATCAATCCTTCATTTGTTGGAACTTCTTTTCGCGTGAAACACATGGGACTACAGAACAAATATAAAAATACTCCCAAAGTCCAAATAAAACACTACCGATAGTATATAAATAGTACTTTTTTTATAGACTTTTTAGTCATTAAATCACTAGTACCATTATGAAAAAATAAACTCAAGGACTAAAAATTAAAATATGATTATGTAAATAACGGTTTACAATTTTCAGAAAGTATACTATTGAAATACTTTGTATTATAAAAATATATCACATTGGTCTAAAGTAGTTTTCAAAATTAATATCCGGAGAAAAACAAAGAAGCTATTGCTTGATTTGTAAGAAGTAAGTACTTAGCGTCAAAAACGATAAGTTTTGATAAATAAATTATTTGAATATCATAGAATATATTTGAAGAGTACAGGTGCAATGTATCAATTGTACTTAAACACCTGTTCAAATAATAATTTGTATATGATTACGCTCAAAAAAACAACCTCTTACTACACCAAAAATGGAAAATAAGATTTTTTTTGGGTGTTTTAGCTGTAATTTAAAAGCTAAAGACAAAGTGTTTGGGTACAGTGGAAGGAACAACACCAGGAATTATTGACTACACCGGGTGTATAAGTACATTTCATAATTAGATACCAAATTCTATAATAATGATCTCAAAATCAAAAACTAACTCATTGGATTTATTCTAGGATACTTAAAGGCTCTCCCTATAAGAAAAAAAAAAAAAAAATTGCAAAACAAATAGTAATCCTTTATCCATCGTAGATTATTGAGACTTTCCATGCCTTTGTACTAGATTCTTTAAATCTTGTGATTTTTCATATATAGTTCCTTTAAAATACTATAGATTCTTTGTTTGAATTTTAAGTTTAAGATGTTACTTATTAAAAATTAAATATGGTGTACGAGGCACACGAATACACCAAGTGTAGGAAATATTTTTTGAAAGCAGAGACATAGTTGGTTAAGCAGAGCCATACGTTGTTAATTTCCTTTCACACACAAAAAGATATAAAAAAAAAAAAAAAAAAGACTCGTTACGCACTTCATTTTCTACTGATTATCATGAATTAATACGACTATTACACTGCAAACTAACTTTGTTTTCATGCAATTTGAAAAGATAAGTTAAAAAAAACCCTTTATACAAGAAAAAAAAA
>NC_033626.1:9671196-9768696 GCF_001540865.1 Ananas comosus
AAAAAAAGAAATAAAAAAAAAAAAAAAAAGGAGCTCGTTACGTCCTTTTCTACGGAGTAATGAGTTATACGACTATTACACTGCAACTACTTTTGTTTTCATCAATTTGAAAAGATAATGTTAAAAAAAAACCCTTAATAAAGAAAAAAAATTGGGACCATAAATAACAACGTACACACACACACACACACACACACAAACACACACACATATATATATATATATATATATATAAAACAAGTCCTATATATAACAAGTCCAGAGCTAATCAATAAACGTCCATTTCCCATCTGAATCAGGAATCTTTCAAGATCTACAGTGTGACCCCATATTTGGAAATTAATATGATGTGTAAAATTTGATTCCCAAAACTCAGCATGTAATACATCTGTAGAAGCCTATAACTAATATTAGTAATTAAAGAGCCAGGCATAAGATCTAGACATTGTTCTAAGAGCGTGTTTAGTTTGAATTATCTGGTCAATAATATAGTATTATAAATGATACATAACTATTCCCAAAATATTACTGAACGGGGGATGGATATCTCGCAATACTGAAGGCGAGTTATCTGGTATGTTATGTAAAATTATAAGTTTAACGTTCACACCTCTCCAAATCCTTTCAATACACCATTTTTAAGAAATTTTAAATTTATGTTTTATTTAAAATATTAAATATTATATTTTTGTTTAGATTTTAAGTTTTAGAGTAATATTAAATATTAATAGTAATATTGTGTTAAAAAAATTTTGCAAATATATATGAAGAGTAATTTTAGAATAAGCTATACTTTGTTATTAGAATTACTGAATTTTATAAAATGAACCAAATATAATAACTCTATATATAATTTAACACAATATTACTGTATTAACCCAAACGCGATAATATAGTATCAGTAATAATCTGATTCAGAAATCTCAGATACCTAGTTATATCGAAATAACCTGTAATACTACGTACATAACACGAGTCAAACACGCCCTAAGAGTAGTTTTAACTTTTAAGTACTCTCATGTACCAAATGTCACAGATACAGATATGGATCGAACACGAGATACAGCAACGTGACAGCATTTAAAAAATTAAAACACGAATACGATGTGGACATCGCTAATAAAATATTATATTATTAATATAATATTATATAATCATTATATGTAAAATATTAATTTTGTCAAAATATTATTATATTTTTTATATTAATGAAAGTTAATAAAATTTTCATTGATAGTTCATATATTTTAAGAATTTTGTTTTATCATATATAATTTATTTCTATTAACTAAAAAATATTTTTGCGTTCATTAAAAGTACTATTTTATTTCTTATATAAATAAAAATTAATAAAATTTTTATTGATAGTTTATATATTTTTTAAAAAAAATTACTATATATAATTTGTTTATATTATTCAAAAAAATTAAATTCATTCTAAACCAAAATATTTATTATCTTATATTATATATACATAAAAAAATAATATATATTGTATGCACTATAGATCTGTATCAAACGGGCGTTCGTGATATGTCCACGTCGGACAAGAGTCTGACAAAACACATGCGCGTATTCGAAACGAACATGCAGGGCTTATAAATTGTCCGTCGAATATAAAAATAAAAGCTCACGCACTTGTATAAAAGTGAAAGCTCATGCACTTAATTCATGCCTCTTTACTCTAAACTCAACAATCTTAAGTATTTTTATGAGTGGAACAAATCGTCATATCTCATTTAATTATCACTTTTTTTTTAAAGAAATCTATTATATTTACTAGAGCCGCTAATTATGGTAGTAGAGAGAGCTTGGAGTTAATTTCCCCACGACAAATGTACCACCAACAATAATAATTGTTGAGAAAAAAAAACAAATAAATTATTTCTTGTGCTCGGTGTATCTATACATTTTCACGCACCTCTCTTAGTTTTTTTTTTTGTTTTTGTTTTTTTGTGTACTCTTACAAAATTAATTGTGATTGAAGTACCGTTGCCCAAAATATGTATATATATTTGGGGCTCAGTTTATAACTTTATATGATGATGAAGCACATCTCAAGGATCACTTTATCCTTCCGTTTTCTACTAAAAGAAGATAAAAGCCGTAATTGGAGAACCCTCTCCATTAACCAATCCTTTTCCCCAATTGTGCCGCAGATGATGCATGAGAACTAATTGTAGATCCTAACAATCTATAAACACGCTCATGTTAAATATAAAAATATAAAAATATTATTGATCATCTCTAGCGCAAGTGGCAAAAGGTTTGGTTGTTGATGCCTGAGGTCCTCCCAAGTTGGAAGCTTAGTTGTTTCATATTTTTAACTAAATTTATTTCTAAAAGAAATAAATAAAATGGATAGCATATTATTTTTCTCTCATATATATATATATATATATATATAATTCTTTCCTATCTTAATCTTTTTAGAGAAAGCGATTTTTCACATTATTTAATATTATATTAGAGCAATAAGTTTTGAGTTCGAATCATATCAGGTTCCTAACGTAATTGGTTTCCTCCTATTTAATTTAAGTCTATGCCATGAGACTACGTCCAAATATACGCCCGTAAGGAATTTTAAATATAAAAACACACCTAAAGATAGAAAAATATAAAAACATATCCAGATATGAAAGGAACTGTTTCATAAAAAAATAAAAAAATGTTTAATATAAAAAATATAAAATTATTTTTTTTTATTTTAATATAAAATTATTATTTTATTGCTAGCTTAACAAAAACAAAAAGTGATGTGAACACAAGAAACTTTCAAAATGGCGATCCTAATATTGTCGTACACTTCAAAAAGAATCAGTTGCTTTCATTTCTATTGTATCAATTTTTTACATTAAATAGCTGATCTGTTATCGAAACAAAAATCAGGCAATTGTCAGAATATAATAATATATAATAATAATGTTTGGATTGGATTATTGCAAGCCCTATAAATATGCGCAGATGCTATAAAAAAATTATTGGCGTGCATACAAGTCAGTATCCTATGACAGAGATTTCATGTATGCTGTATTAATTAATGCACTTTAATAAATTTAATAATTGCCTATTTTCTATCAGCTTTTTTTTATTTTTTTGTAACACCAAAAATCCTGATAAATAGAACCACTAATCCAATACTTTTGAGTGTGACATTATTAGTCCTGCAGCTCTTATAAGAGTTTTACTTTAATCCTCACACATTTTTACTGTAAAATAAAAAATTATTGCTTGTACCAAATGCATTTGTACGTTCATTGGCACTACGATTCATTATTCTAACTGTATCTTATATTTCAATTGATCTATAAATTAATTTGCAACATAATAAGCATAGAGCATACTACCCGCTTTATTTATTTCTTTTAAAAACAAATTTAGCTAAAAATATGAATCAACTAAGATTCGACAATGAGACCTCGAATTCCAACCACCAAACCTTTTGCCACTTACGCCAGGGACGGTCAGTAATAAATATGGTGAAAGAAAAATTTAAGAATCTCAAAGTATCAAATTTAGATGTTCAAGAATCCAAAATGAAACCTGAGTAAATTAATTAAGAAGTTCAAAAACTATATATATATATATATATATATATATATATATATATATATAGCAGCGCAATTTGCCCTCGGAATTTAACATCTAGGTATATATCAACAGCAGCTGTAGCAGCGGCAGCAGCAGCAGCTTAGCAGAATGCAGCGGCTGCAGGCACCAGTACTTGGTTGGCTGGTCTGAGAAGCCGATCCAAAGAGCCTCTCAGCTTTTTGCATCAGCAGCATCTCTTGTACTCCCTCAACGCAAACGTACGCCTCGCGTAGTTAATTTAATCGGTCCCCCTCATCGCGCCCCCACTCCATTCATTGCTCATTCAAGAAACCTAAATGTTTACCATATATGCAAAACGCAACAAGATAAGAAGCCCCCCCCAGTATACTACTGTTGCTTTCCCCCTCCATTCCTTTCCTTTCTCTCATTATTAATTGGTAACTCCTCCTATTTATATTAATTGGTTCCATCTCATAATTGTAATCCCGGTTGATCGAATTGGTGTGGAGGGAGAGAGAGAGTCTCAGCAGCTATGAGCGAGCAAGGGGTGAAGGAGAGCGCCTTCGCCACCGTCGACTCGTTCTCGCAGCTTCCGTTCATACGCGCGGCGCCGCCGCCGCCGCCGCCGCCGCCGGCCAGTTCGAGCCTGCAGCCTTCGGGCCTGCGGCTCTTCGGCTTCGACGTCCCGCCCGAGCGCGCCGACTCGTCGGCGAGAGAATTCGAAGCCGCGAAGAGCGGCAACAGCGCGAGCAGTTTCAAGGGGAGGAAGTTCGAGTGCCACTACTGCTGCCGGCACTTCCCGACGTCGCAGGCGCTCGGCGGGCACCAGAACGCGCACAAGCGCGAGCGGCAGCACGCGAAGCGGGCGCACCTGCAGTCTGCCGTGGGCACCGCCGCCCTGCCCTACCACAACTACTACGGCCACAGTTTTCACATGCAGACGGCCGGTTACGGCGCCGCCGACTTCGCCTACCGCAACGTCAGTAGCCATCTGCTCGGTGGCCGGTTCGAGCCCCTGCTGCCGCCGCCGCCGTTGCCGCTGCAGTCTCCGCACTACGCTTCGTGGGCGTCGACGGGGGGACGGTGCATCGGCGGAACGGCGTATCGCGATCGGTCGGCCACGGTGCTGCCACCACCGCCGTTGTTGATGGGGAGAGATGGTGAGTCGAAGGTGGTGTTGTTAGGGTTCGGAAAAGGAGGAGGAGGTGGTGGTGGTGGTGGTGGTGGTGGTGGTGGTGGTGTGCTTAGCACTTCCTCTTCTTCTTGTTCTTCGGCTTCGCCGCGTGAGCGTGGGGGGTTCGGTGCAAGTGCAAAAGAGAGCGTGAGTTTGGATCTGCATTTGTAATTCTAATTCTAATTTTTTTTTTTTTTTTTTTTTGTTGGTTTTAATCTTTAATAATAACTAGGTTCGTTTCGTGCCCCCAATTAATTGCTTGGAATGGAAGTACTTGGATTTTTTTTGCTTTTAGATCACTGATCAGTAGATAATTATTGGCTTATTACGACTAATAAATTAAGTTTTAGTATATACAGCTCAAGTTGGTACTTATATATCTTCATTGTTTCCTGGGTAATTACGTACCTAGCTACGGGCCTTTACACAGGTTATTCTTAATTACTTCGCAATATTTAATATTTTTATTTTGCGATCAATTTGTAATTATTAATATACTATCAATTTAAGTTCCTTTTAATTTTGAAACTTGCTTAGGACAACTTTAGGGGGCGAAAAAAATTGAATGATCAATACCTTTCTTTTCGATAATAGATGTCCCACAAATTGAATAAAAGATAAACCAATTCTCTATTTAATAGGCCACATTAGTGAAAGATGTAAATCCCAGGGGAAGAGGAGATCCTAGGGCATCTTATATATATACAAATACTATACAATATACGACAAGTATACCACACATTATTGTACTAGAACTTAAAAATTCGCTCATACTATTTTTTTTTTTTTTTTTTAGAGAAAGATATCAAGCTATTCGTCTTCACCCATTTTTTTGGATTAAGTTTTTATAATTTGAGTTCCTGGTCATCACTTTATTTTTTAGACAAAGTTATTATTTTAGATTAAGTTTCTATAATTTGAGTTCCTAGTCATCGCTTTATATTTTTGGACTGTTATTTTTTAGATTAAGTTTCTATAATTTGAGTTCCTAGTCGTCACTTCTTTTTTTTTTAAAGAAAAAACTTCAAAAACTCCCATGTGTTTCACACTTTTTTATTTTAGTACCCTGTGGTTTAAAGTGTATCAAATTAGTACCCGCACTTTCTCACTTTAATACCCTGTGGTTTAAAGTGTATCAAGTTAGTACTCTATGGTTTTATTTTTGTATCGAGTTAGTATCCTGTGGTTTATTTTTATATCAAATTAGTATCTTGTGATTTTATTTTTGTATCAACTTAGTACCCTATGTTTTTTAAACCAGGGTACTAAAGTGAGAAAGTGCGAAACTACAGCGTACTAACTTGATACACTTTAAACTACAGGATACTAAAGTGAAAAAGTGCAAAACCACATGGTACTAACTTTATATACTTTAAACCACAGAGTATTAAAGTGAGAAAAAGTGAAAACATAAAGGGACTATTTGAAGTTTCTTTTTTTCTTTTAAGATTAAGTTTCTACCATTTGAGTTCCTAGTCATCATTTTTTCTTTAGAAAAAATTAGAAAGCTACCAGCTCGTTTATTTTTGTAGAGATATATAAACTGAGTTAGAAATATGAAACAATTAGAATTCTAATTTTAAATTTTAGATATCAACCGTCGAGCTCTTAGCCAACTGTACCATAATGTACTGTTGGTAATTTCTAATCACAGTTGATTGCCGTGTCTTGTGCTGCTATGATATTTAGTCCCAGCTGTTGCCTTTGGTTTTTCGTCTTTTTCTATTTAAGTCCTGTTTGGTTTCTCGCAAAAATATAAAAAATTATTTTTATAAAAATCTCTTATTTCTAATTTTTTACCCGTTTGATTTAAAATAAAAAAGTAAATATTTTTTAAAAAAAATCATATTTTATGAAAAACTAACCTTTTCGTTTTTTGAAATATTTTTAGAGAAAAGAACACACTAATTTTTCATAAAATATAAAAAAAAATTATAAAAACTTATTCTCCTTCAAAAAACTAAAAAATAATTTTTCATAATAATTTTTTTCTTTTTTTTTTTTTTACGTTTTTGGGACAAACCAAATACTAGCTTCATTATGATTAAATCTAATTATTCGTAAGTTATCTGGTAGAGATCAGCAAGCCAGCGTGATTAGTAATTTAATGAATTTTTTTTTTTTTTTTTTTTGGCCAAATTTCTTGCGATTGTAGAAAGTTCTGGAAGTTAATTGGGATTATATTATTTCCTCCTATTTTAATTGTCAATCACATCACAACATGTCATGAAAATGGCATTTGTGTTCATATTTATTGTTGTAGTTTTCAGATTATCCCAACCAGTATGACGCGGGATTTAATATCTCTTTGATAGTCAATACCTACTACAAGCTCTCATTAAAGGTATCTATATACGGTAACAATTTACATACCTTGATAAGACATATAATATAAAATATTTAGAATATTTTTAACGGTCAAATAAACGGCCATTAGGTTCTCACACTTTCGATCGTTTATATGATGATAAATATTAGGGAAAACTTCAAAAACCCTCCTTATGGTTTCAATTTTTTTCACTTTAATACCCTGTGGTTTAAAATGTATCAAGTTAGTACCCTGTGGTTTAAAGTGTATCAAGTTAGTACCCTGTGGTTTTGCACTTTATTACTTTAGTACCCTGTGGTTTTAATTTTGTATTAAGTTAGTACCCTATAGTTTTTTAAATCACAAGGTACTAAAATGATAAAGTGTGAAACCACAGGGTACTAAAGTGATAAAGTGCAAAACCACAAGGTACTAGCTTGATACATTTTAAACCACAGGGTATTAAAGTGATAAAGTGAGAAACCACAGGATACTAACTTGATACACTTCAAATCATATGGTACTAAAATGAAAAAGTGTGAAACCACAGGAGGGTTTTTGAAGTTTTCCCTAAATATTAATGCTTGAAATAAATATGCGTAATCTTCTACCCCTATCTGTTTTAAAAGACTTAAAATTTAAATATTTAGATTTTTTTTTTGTAAACGTTTAATTTGAAAGGAGAATGGAGTAGACCATTGAGCACTGTTAAGGTTGATTATTGATCTGAACTTTGGCTCGGATTGACAATGGTGGTTGATTACATGTGAGGTTCATTCGACCGAGCAAGCTGAGACGGCAACTTCCACTTACTACGCCCCACCTTCTGTGTCGGACGGGACGAAAGAAACTATCTGGCAATCGAAGTGGGAGTTGACTTAGGTTTTTAAAATAAAAATGCAAAAAAAAAATCAACACAATAAATGAAAATGAGAAGAGTTAGAAACAATCAAACTCAAAAAGCACGTGATTGATTTGTTTCGAGATTTGGCCATTTGTTTACGTCCACGCCAACTTCTCAACAGAAGAGACGATTAAATTTCACTATGTGATGTATTTTCTGGCCAAACATCAAGTCTTTACACCAAGAACACTTCTTCTCACCAGAAAATTATACAAATATTTTTCGCTCTTTTACAAATTATATCTCATTACAATATTTACTTAAGTTGAGAGAGAGAGAGAGTAGAGAGATAAAAAACTATTGAATACTAAGAATTACAAGCTCATGAATGTAGAAACAAACCACAAAAGCCCTCTATTTGTAGCCAAAATCCAACAACTCTCTGTTTCAGAGATTATGAACATTCGAGCGCCCGAACAGGTTTTCAAGCGCTCGCTTTTGTAATAAAACAATGCCAGCGTTCAGAAGGGCGCAGTCAGAAAGTCCAAATCCACCATTCAAATCCACATGTGCTCTGTAGAGAAGAAAATAGTACATTAACTTATGAAATCTACGCATTCGAAAGTTGTTTTGAGCGTCCGAATCCCCCGAAATCATGATTTTCGGCTCTGAACAATGAATTATGGCTTATTTTCTCTATTGGGCCAAATGGGCCTCTTGGGCCGTCTCAGTGAATTGGATCATTATTTTTGTTGTAATTTGTACACTTATACGGGATAAAGTTTAGGGAAATTAAGGTCACTGAATTTGTAAAAAAGTTTTAAGTTAAATTATCAAAGTTAAATTTTTATTGATATTTGAGGCACCAAACTTATATCCTTTTGTTTTAGTTGAGTTACATTATTAACTTTGTTTAGTTTTTGGTGAGCTAAGTTTGCTTCGGGATATTTATAGCTTTACTCTAAAAATGATGACCTGGGTCTAATAACCTGTATTTGTTACGGGGTTTCGGAGAGTAATTTGTAAAGGTGCCTATCGACCGGATCGGGTCTGGATAGTTGATATAGTATATCCGTACCCTAAAAAAATAGGTACCAAAAATATATATATCCTGTCTATTTAACTTCGAATTGGGTCCGGATTTAGATATTTAAGTTAATAATATACCCATCGGGTCTATTTTAGCGGATCTGAATAGTGACTATCTGTACCTACTTAAGACCAGATATGGTTCAGGTATGGGTCGGGTTTAGATCAAGTATGGATAACCATATGCATTTTTTTTATATAAATTTTATTAAACAGTTTATGAATAAACCATAAACCAATCACTATAAAAACTCATGTTCTAATTAGTTGCATATAATCCAATAAAATTCGTTCAAAAGAAAAAATCAAACAGTAAACGGCTAGAATTTTTAAAAAAAAGAGTAAAATAAAAAAATTAAAAAATGAGTAAATAAAAAGACTAGAATTTTCACTAAGAATGAAAATATACAGATACCCTTCATTTATAAGTCCTATTAAAATTGATTACTGAACTTCAAATTTTTTTTATTTACTATGGAAGTATTTTACCAGGTCTAAGTTCGAGTCCGGTTCTGGGTTTGAATTTGAAAACTCTTTAGCACCCTATCCATTAGAAGATCGGGTTCGGGTCGGATCCAAATCGGGTATAGATATAAAGTATCCGGACCATACTCGAAATTTTAGTGGATAATTTTTTTTATCCGTATATTATTCATTTTTTTATCGGATTTGGGTAGGGTCGGGATCAAATATGGTATATCAGATATTTTGGACAGCTTTAATAATTTGTATTATATTGTCTTATCTTAAGAATATTAGTCTTTAGAATAATGTGAAGAACTAATAAGCAATTACGTATTACAGATATTTTGCATAGATATCTCAAACCAAACAACGTCAAAATAATAATAATAATAATAATAATAATAATAATAATAAAATATAATCATAACCAAAGTTTGCAAAATATATATATATATATATATATAATTAGACTATCAATATAGTCAAATCAGATTGTGACAAAATTTATTTAAAATTGGAAGCTGTCGGTTACAAGATACGATGGAAATTTGTTATAATTGTCACGATATCTCCTACCGACTAATTAAACAGATAACTCAAAATTCAACACTCCTTTTTTAAGGATCAAACGGCAACTAAGGCTTAGTTTGGTATTGAAGTCTATCTAATGCTATTAGATAAAATAGAGTTGAGGAAAAAATATATAGGGATATGCTTCTGCGTTCTCCGGTGGGACTGCAAAGAATATATTATAACTGACTCATCGCGATATGCGGAACGCAATATTACGTACAGAAACAAACAGGGTATTTTTCCAACGTACTTTCTCACCGCACGTAACGCAATCACCCCACAATCCCAAACGAAGCCTAAGAGGGGAGTAAGAGGAAGGGGACAACTAAAAACTCAAATAAAATTAAATTAAGATAAACATTGCACAACCAAATAAAAGAAGAAAATCAAACTCAGATAACACAGATGATTTATCCTGATTCGGCCTTTCTGCCTACTCCAGTCCGGTCCTTCTTCTCCTTCAGGTACCGATTTCACTATTACTTGGCCTTTTGAATAGGACAAGACCAAAGCGTCACACAAAACTTCTTTTATAACCTCTCAATAAAACTCATAATTACAAATTAATGAACAATTAACATTTACAGAATTGTTTTAAAGTTGTATCCCAAACAACATCCAAGCCCCTCTTTAAATACACTAGCCATCATTTCAAAAATAGAACAAAAGTATAATTAAATCATAATTGATTTCAATTTGAATTTTAGCCATATTTGCAAATGCATTTGAATTAATTCCAAAATAAATTCAAATTCATACCACATTTGCAAAACCTATTTGAAATATTACTATATTGAAAAGCTCATTTGAAATTATGCCAAATTTATAAAATCCTTTTAAATTAATATTACAAATGAAAAAAATTTTGAATTCATTCCACATTTGTAAAAACTTTTGAAATAATACCATACATATAAAACTCATTTATATCATATTTCATATTTTTAAATTCATGCCATAATAAAATCATTTTTGAATTTATATTATATATCAAATATCTTTCATGCCATATTAAAATAATGGCTAATTTGACATTAAGCTCAAATCAAACCCAAAAGGTGAATTGGTCAACTTGACTAGATTGACCGGCTCAAATCTGATAAATTGTAAAGAAGTCCTCCAAATTATTATTGTGGCACTTGCATCCAATTTGGTACAATTGATCTTATCCGGACCAATTTGAACAAATTAATTGAATGGTTACCTTTGATCAAATCCTGTTCAGCTTGAGTCACTTTAAATTCAATTACAGCCTGAAATTGCTAAATAACAAATTAAATCCAAAATTTATTTGTTATCAACAAAATTTATTATCGGATAAAATCCAACAATTAAAATACTCTTTCCAATTAAATTCAATATTTATCATCATGTTCAGTATAAAATAATGTATAGTCTTAATCTCTATTAATAAGGTATCCTAGAAAACTTATTAATACAGCTCATTTTTTCTCATATTGAACTAAACACATAAATGATATAATTTCAGATATTCTGAAATACATACGACACAAAAATATTCCTACGATATTAAATTTTAATTTTAAAAAATAATTTTTAGGAAATTAAGTCTTTGTGGGAAATTTTAAATTAATTTGTAAAACAAACAGGCCCTTATTAGAGAGAGATTTCATTTCTTCCAAAAAGTTTAGGGTTTGGAATAAGATACTTATATATATATAATCCCTCTACAATCCTCATGTTGTAAGCTGGTCTCTGTGTTTCTCATTTACACAGCTTAGTTTTTGAATTTTGGTAAATTAATCTTGCACTCTAATCCTCAAACATTATAAAAATTATTAAGTTTTGCTATAAAATATTATTTTTAATCTTACTCGGACTAAATTGTAAATACGTTGGAAATTTTTTAAAATGGATAACATAATGATTTAATAAAATTAAGATTGAATTAAATTAGTCTCTTTAATTGTGACTTGATAAAATTCAGCTCATGCAAAAGCTTAAATCTTTTAGATCTAAAGTTATAATATATATGTCAATCGTATTCACGTGCAAACTCTCAATAAAAGTTGAATAATCATATTGTTATTTAAATAAAAAGTACAAAAATTAACCTACTTATAATATCATGATAGTAAAGGACTATTTATTCACTCATTCCACTGAATAAAAGTTTCATAATTATTTCTTTTGTTTTGGTGGTGATGACACTTAGATTCTAAGAAAGAAAAGGACACAAAAATAATGAGTAATCAGTAGGACACAAGGAATCCATTGGTTGCAACATAGTGAGGGGTTGGTGAGAAATAATATTTTTGGTCCAAAAAAATTATTAAACAAACCAAGTTGAGTCACCATTCCAACCATAATTATTTCTTCTTTAATTAAGACAACCTCCTTAATCAACTGACCTTTTATTTATATATAATATAATATAATATAATATATATATATATAGTACTTCATATAGTACCACAAAAAAAGAAATAAAAAAAAAATCAACATTATTTAATGGGATCTAAAAAAAAGATCTAGATATATATGTATATATAATATAAATGCATGGCATAAGGCACAGTAGTATTTTATTTTCGAGTTGTGGCCACATCTCACTTGTCCATAACTATTGAAGAGATTCAACCACTAATTTAGTAAACCAATAATATATTATCACTGGTTGTTATTTATCGCAGTTGTTTAAAAATTTAATAATTAGTACTTAAGATTTTAGATTCGAAACTTAGTTGTTTCATATTTCTAACTACAATTATTTCTAGAAATATGAAGAAAGTGGTGATATATTTGAATTTTTAAACAACTGCGATAAATAACAACCAGTGATAATATATTATTGGTTTACTAAATTAGTGGTTGAATCTCTTCAATAGTTATGGACAAGTGAGATGTGGCCACAACTCGAAAATAAAATACTACTGTGCCTTATGCCATGCATTTATATTATATATACATATATATCTAGATCTTTTTTTTAGATCCCATTAAATAATGTTGATTTTTTTTTTATTTCTTTTTTTGTGGTACTATATGAAGTACTATATATATATATATTATATTATATTATATTATATATAAATAAAAGGTCAGTTGATTAAGGAGGTTGTCTTAATTAAAGAAGAAATAATTATGGTTGGAATGGTGACTCAACTTGGTTTGTTTAATAATTTTTTTGGACCAAAAATATTATTTCTCACCAACCCCTCACTATGTTGCAACCAATGGATTCCTTGTGTCCTACTGATTACTCATTATTTTTGTGTCCTTTTCTTTCTTAGAATCTAAGTGTCATCACCACCAAAACAAAAGAAATAATTATGAAACTTTTATTGAGTGGAATGAGTGAATAAATAGTCCTTTACTATCATGATATTATAAGTAGGTTAATTTTTGTACTTTTTATTTAAATAACAATATGATTATTCAACTTTTATTGAGAGTTTGCACGTGAATACGATTGACATATATATTATAACTTTAGATCTAAAAGATTTAAGCTTTTGCATGAGCTGAATTTTATCAAGTCACAATTAAAGAGACTAATTTAATTCAATCTTAATTTTATTAAATCATTATGTTATCCATTTTAAAAAATTTCCAACGTATTTACAATTTAGTCCGAGTAAGATTAAAAATAATATTTTATAGCAAAACTTAATAATTTTTATAATGTTTGAGGATTAGAGTGCAAGATTAATTTACCAAAATTCAAAAACTAAGCTGTGTAAATGAGAAACACAGAGACCAGCTTACAACATGAGGATTGTAGAGGGATTATATATATATAAGTATCTTATTCCAAACCCTAAACTTTTTGGAAGAAATGAAATCTCTCTCTAATAAGGGCCTGTTTGTTTTACAAATTAATTTAAAATTTCCCACAAAGACTTAATTTCCTAAAAATTATTTTTTAAAATTAAAATTTAATATCGTAGGAATATTTTTGTNTTACAGTTAGGCAATTAAAGAGTAATCTTGTCCTATATATGTACTTGCAGATGTTGTTGTATATCTGATGCGGCCAATTTGACATTAGAATTTCTGCAAAAATGCGACTCAACCAAGTTAAGTCAAAAATTTCTTGAGTTTGAATAATTTTTACAATTAGTGCGAGAAATTTGTAAATGGTCATAACTTTTCACCCAAATATCCGCTGAATCACTTTTCAAAATCTACACGTCGAAAGACAAAGCCGTTCTGGCCGAGTTTGAGACCCAAATTTAATTGTTTCGGTCTTTCTCTTTGCATTTTTAGGTTATTTTCGAAATTTCTATTTTTTTTTTTTTTAGTCTGATTATTTGATTATTTCTTTGTAATTAGGTTTATAGATATATTAGAATTTATTTTCTTCATCCAATAGGATTTGGATATCGTCTATATATATATAGGTATTGCGATAGGATATTGTAATCAAAGTTTTAAAATAAATTAATAAGACTTTCGTCTTTATTGAAGAATTAGTTCTTCGTGTATCATCTCTTTTTGTCATTGTATAATGAGAAACTTTTTAGGTCTCTTATAATATTATCTTCGTGGAATATTAATATATTGGTAAGTTTATTTAATATTTTTAAACTGTATATACATTAGTAATATATAAAAATAATATTATAAATTTATAATAAACTTATAGCAGAACACCGATAGTCATATATAAGCATTAGTTTTTAGTTTTTAAGGACTTGTTTGGTAAATTAGAATTATGATGGCAAGCAAATTGCCTAGATGGCCCCTACACTCTTCCAATTTATTGATTGATACACGTACATAAAATTTATCTTTTGAACTATTGGAGGCCACTGACCAACTTTCAACAAAGCAAATTAATATGAAAAAATTGTACATGTTTTTTTTTTTTTTAGAGATAAGTAGCACGCTACCCGCTTCGTTTATTTCATTTAGAAATAAACTTAGCTGAAAATGTGAATTAACTAGAATTCGAATTTGGGATCTCGGATACCAACCACCAAGCTGGAAATGTGATTGATCTAAAATTTATCCGCACGACGAAAATAAGAAAAAAATTATCAATACATTCCTTAAAAAGGTATATATCTTATCCTTTTGATTCCACAGTTCAAACCAATCATTTGGGATTTTAGAAAAAAAAATTAAATAAAAAAAAAAGCCAAGTGGTTAAATGTGTTCCACAAAGGACCAAGGGGTACACATTTTGAGAGATGGGCAGCATGCTATCTGCTGCGTTTATTTCATTTAAAAATAAATTTAGCTGGAAATATGAATCAACTAGAATTCGAACTTGGAGCTCGAGTATCAACAATCAAGCCCTTTGCTACTTGCTTTAAGGACGGTCAGTGTACCAATATATATTGCTAAAAAAGAAAAGGTGAAATTGTACAAGACTCTCTCAACAATAGGCCGTTGTGGAAATAGCCCCCTTAACAACTTTTTTTTTTTGAATTAATTACATATAACTCCCTGTAAACATATTGGATCACGAATATATTTTTACAAAATTTAATTTTCTAATTTTATTTCTGTAAAAATCTAGTGATATTCATATTTGTCTCTCTAATTTGTTACAATTAGAGTATTGTTTATTTTTTAACAGTAATTAAGTGAAATGACTTTTTGCTTTTATAAATATATCTCTCCAAAGTCCCAACTATTAAAATTATACAAAAATGTCCTGTGAAAAATTTTTTTACCTAATAATATAAGAGGGGTAAAAATGTCAATTTAACTCATTTACAAAATAGGGTTAAGTATTTTACTCATGTTTAACTATTTTTCTAACATATCCTAATAGTTTGTAGGGATAAAATAAAAAGTTAAATTTTGTAAAGATATATATGCTATTCGATATGTTTACAGAAAATTGTATGTAGTTAATCCTTTTCTAATATTTGAGACCTTTTGCAATATCTTTTTTTTTTTTAGAATTAAGTAATTTTAGTCAAAAAATTAAAAATACTGTAAAAAAATTGAGGACAAACTTCAATTTACTTCCATGTGGTATAGGGCATTTTTACTTTGCCATCCTGTGATTAAAACGTCGTACTTAACTATTATGTTGTTATATTATTATTTCACCAAAAAAAATTCCATCCTTAAATAGGATAGAAAGTAATTTTTTGAAAACTATAAAATAATATATATTGTTGAGTGGGCTGGTATGCTTATGGAAGCACGGAGCCCTCCGTGTTTTCAAGTTGTTTTCAATGTTCGGATTTTCGAATCGACGATCGGCTCCGTTAGACTTGATCTAGAGTATTTGAAGTACCTAGAAAATAAATTTTGTGATTTTTCGATATCATTTGCCTAGTGATCGAAGGGGCTCAAAATCAATAATTTTAACGGCCGTGGTGAGCCGGTTGCAAGTTTAACGGTGTAGAAATATCCAAATAATATGAAATTTTGATAGAAAATTTTTTATACCATATAAAACAAGATCAATAACTTTGATCTAAAATTTTAATGTCATGTCATCATATTTTGTAAGATTTTTATTTTTAGCCGTTGATTTTGAACCACTTCGATCACTAGGCAAATGATATCGAAAAATCGCAAAATTTATTTTCTAGATACTTCAAATACTCTAGATCAAGTCTAACGGAGCCGATCATCGATTCGAAAGTCCGAACATCGAAAACAAAGTGGAAGCACGGAGCCCTCCGTGCTTCCACAAGCATCCTAGCTGCACTCTATATTGTTTAACAATGAATCCTAACGGTGAAATCAGAATAAAATCACAGAGTAGTTGTGAACACCGGAAAAAAAAGGGTCATTGTTAACACCGAAAAAAAGTGCCGTAGGAGATGTCCCCAAAATAAGTGCCCGCTCCGCAAGGAATGTCGGCAGGGAGATATGCCAAAGAGCAGCTAGTTTAAATTTCGGTATCGCACCTGAACATACTCATTTTGGCGAACGGAAGGGGGGTTCAAATGAATTGACTATTTGAAATTCAAATAGACATGACCAAAAGCGAGAAGCTAGGGTAGCAGTGAAAGGAAAGGAGGGTGTCGAATCGCAGGAGTTACTCCGACAATCGCGACGGCGCATCTACAAAAGGCGAAGACAACTATAGAAAGAGGGATCCGAAC
This sequence comes from Ananas comosus, assembly GCF_001540865.1. Taxonomy (NCBI): domain Eukaryota; kingdom Viridiplantae; phylum Streptophyta; class Magnoliopsida; order Poales; family Bromeliaceae; genus Ananas; species Ananas comosus. The sequence goes on from NC_033626.1 coordinate 9,688,242, forward strand.
ATGGCACCACAAACCCCATTCCATCAATACTTTGCATCTAAAGCGAAGCAATAACCGTAACGTAGTCTAATAAGAGTAATTGTAACATAATTCATGAAGAGTTGGTATAACGTAATCTCCACCACCCTCAGCTCCCGTAATCTCCAACTTCCGCAGAATCGGAGGACGACAGCACACCTACTGGCAGATGATTTAGATCGTGCTACATGTAAGACTGCGATAATTTTCAGCAAACCCACCAACAGTAGTTTTTTTTTTTTTTAAGAGATAGGTAGCACGCTATCCGTTTCGTTTATTTCATTAAGAAATAAACTTAGCTGGAAATGTGAATTAATTAGGATTCGAACTTGGGACCTCGGGTACCAACCACTTGCTCTAAAGACGGCTGGTCTCACCAACAGTCGTTAAGTGTAATTTTTTGAACTACAGAATAATAAGGTAAAAAATATGTTATACCACAGGAACACAAATTGAAGCTTTTTCAAAGCTTTCTGACTCAAATAGTCTTTTTTTTAGTAGACAAAACTAAATAAATAATGGTTAATAATTAGTGAACTCTTTAAATTCGAAAAATTTTTTATTTTAACTAGGTATAAAATTTCAATTAAAAAATTAGAAGTTGAGGCTTATTATTATTATTATTATTATTATTATTTTTGGAGAAAAGTTGAGGCTTGATTAATTAAAAGAGAAGAGTTGAGTGGACCCACCAGGACTTGGAGAAAGTCTTCTCAATTACAATTGTAGGATTTTTGACTGATTAAATATCTTCATATTATTACATAAAAGTGCAAGAAAATTTTTTTAAAGCACCAATTTATTATGCTATTACCATTTTACTTCTAATCGGATTCTTCTCTATTTCACTTAGCACAATATCATTGGTTTGAGGTAAAATCTTTTTTGGTGTACCTATTATAATGAAGCGTTTTTCTAAGATTTGAGCTCTTTTGCAAAATAACATATGTGAGCTCTCAATTTTACTAATTAATTTTTTAAAACTTTATAAAAATATTCAGTAAACCCCTTTTTCTCAAGCGAAATTATTGATTAGGCAACCGTTCTGATCGGATGTCATACTTATAGTTATGAATGACTTCAAAATAATTAAGGGTATGTTTGGTTCGGCGTAAAATGAATTGAAAACTTATTTTCAGTATGAAAAATGCCTTTTCCTTTGTTTTGCTTTGAGGTAAAAGTATTTTTCTGTAAAAGTAAAAAATTAAAATTTTTATTTTTCGCTATTTTTCGGTGGAAAATGAAAACTCAAGCTGCGTAAAAATTTTTCATTTATTTTTTTGGCACCGAATCAAACAAAAATGAATTACTTTCTTTCAACCAAATAAATATTGATGGAAAAAAAAAATTTCCCCACAAACTAAATACCACAAAACATAAAACTTTTTTTTTCCATAGAAAATTTTTTTTGATTAAAATTATATTGTCATGATTTTACATTGAACCAAATGGACCTTGAATAAAATCCAATTTTCTTTCTCAATTTGATGATTAAGCCTGAAAATTGAAAAATATGGTAAACCTTATTTCAATTTTTCCTGCTTTTTTATATTTGAAATAAAAAAATTGCGATTTGAAGCATTATAAAATTATATACAAAACGTGCAACCACAATGGTTATATAATTAATAGCTTTAACTAAAAAGAATAATTTATTGAACTATGAACAATGCTATATGTAGATCTTAAAAGTAGGTATAATTCTTACGATCTACTTACACTAATAGTTAATATTTTCATGTCTTATTCATTTTTTTTAAACATTAAAAATCTAAAAAGAGTTTTTAAATTTTTGAATGGGTGAGTAAAGATTTACATATATTTTTGAATGCACAAATAATAATTTTTGTTGAACGCTCGAATAAAATTTTACAAATTTAGTTATGAAAATAAAAATTTAGAGATTTGTGTGTGGAAAAAATATATCTCCTACCAAAAAAAAAAAAAAGAAAAAACCCCAACTTCGCGGACATGACGTGCCAACAACTCCAACCGTTGATGCACAGAGGTGTGGTCTCGACGGGACGTCAAAATTCGTGCAAACCGATCCCGAGTACTTTCTCTCGGAAACTCCACGCTCATTCTTGTTTTTAAAGAGAAGGGTAGGACGAAAGAAAAGGTTGAATGACATCGCTTCATTTATTAGAAATATAAACTAAATTATATTAATAAAATACTTAGGTTTCAAATGAAAAAAAAGAAAAAAAAAAAGTGAGGGGTTACTATATGGTTGTTTCATACAAAAGTAAGAGATCGTTTAGGCCCTGTTTGGATGAGCAGTAAATAAATTTCATAGAGTTTAAATACCGTAGTTTTGGTCCAAATAAAATGAAGTATTCTGTAACTCCAAAAAAATTCCACGAGTTTATTTTAAAAGCTGTTTGGATACACATTATACAATTCTACAGAATTTCTGATAATCTTAAAAAATTAGTCTTGAGAGTTTAAACTTAAATTATTAACTATTAAAATGACTTTAAGATCTAAAAATTTAAAATAAAAGTTTAAAATTAAAATTAAAATTATTAACTATTAAATAATTTTAAAATTTAAAATTTAAAAATTAAAATTTGAAAAATTAGCCGTTGGAAAGGCTACAAAAGGAAAAATTAGCCGTTGGAAAGGCTACAAAAGGAATAAATTTGAAAATTTTGAAAAATTAGTTTGAGAAGGCTATTCTAACCACGACAAACCGTGTGTGACAATATTTGAATACATACAAATATGAACAAAATAATTACAAAAGGAATAAATTGAACACAAACTGAAGCTTCTACGGGCCTAAACAAATTGACCATCTAGCTTACATTGAACACAAATTGAAGACAAAAATAAACCCAAATCTGGACTTTATTCTAACATAGCCTGACCAAAAATTAACCCAATAATCGCTTATAAATGCAAAAAAATAAACTTCAAGCACACATTTTAGCATCCTAAGAATGTGTCCATTGTTTTTTGACCAGCTGATAAATGATCAAGCATAAAGAATAAAGACATTTGGCTTGATGCTGTTTTTTGAACTCCTAGAGTTTCATGTGTTAACAAGGACTGACCTGAGCACTTGGTAATGGTTCGACCAATTAGATCAGCCGGCCGGTTCAAACCAAATTTAAAACATACAACAAGTTCATCAAAGGAACTCACCTAACAAGATTTTCACAGATTCCCCTTCCATCCAATTTGGGATATCTACAACAATATAACTAAAACTGGCGAATAAATCTTTGCGCCTCTCTAGTCACAGGCATGCTTGACATTTCATCATCAGATTTTTTAGCCATGGCCAACAGAAACCAGTATAAACTAGACGTAGTCATAACATAATTAACTATGCATTATTGCTCTGCCTCCTGAGAAAACAGCAGAATGACCATCCTACATATAAGTATAAAACCTCGTTTTCTCTGAGTATCGCCGTTATTCATCAAGTTGCAGGGTAGTCGGAACTATCAAAAAGGATAAACAATTAGCACTTCATCTAAGTCCTAATGGCCTGCTTTAATCATCAACCAACTCATTTGGAGTCACAAAAGAAATTATTGCAAACTCAAATTAACAGCTGGCATACTATGGCTAAATCCTGCCACCATGAAAGGCAGAAGATAGAGTTCATGTGTTACAGATATCAATTCTTACATAAAGACCTAATGAAGATTAATGAATCAATCAAAATCTAACCTATTGAAAAAAAAAAAAAAAATCAGATCATTTCTTTGTTACCTGTTGGAGGAGCGAAATGGGGCTGCCCTTCTCCGGCCATTGCAAGGCGAGGGGCGAGAAGGGCGAGACAAGATCGAGGCAAGAAAATGGTGGCCGAGGTTAGTGCGGCGGCGACGGCAGCCGAGGTGATAGTGACTTCGGCAGTAGCAGCGCACGAGATGGCAGTGGAGAGCGGCGGCGGCAGCCCGAGAGATGGCAACGGCGGTGGCCGAGATCCACGGCGGCGGCGTCGGCGGCGGCTGAGGTGAGAGAGACGCGGTTCAGGTGAGAGAGAGAGGATGGGAGGAAACGTGGAGAGGGTAATGGGAGGGAGAGAGAAGCGCCAGAGAAAGTTGGGCGAGTGGGGAGGCGGCCCAAAAAAATTAGCGTAATTTTTTTTCCAGAGAAAATTTTAGAGGTTACTTTTACTCTGTTTTTTAGGGTGTAGTTTAACTATACCCTATTTTGTTGGGGTATTTTTGAAGCATCCAAATACCTCTTAGGATTTTTTTCCTACACCCACAGCATAGTTATACTTTACTCCAAAAAAATAACCATCCAAACAGGGCCATAGTTAGATGTAATTATAAATGCAGTGTAGTTGAAGATGTATATAGTTAAAAATGCAGTAATTACAACTACATGCGTCATGTTTTGTTGGATATAGTAGAAAGCGTTGTAATTATAAATAATTTATTTGGTTGCATGTAGTTGAGAAATAATTTTTAAATTGGTTTTTTTTAATTACCGAAAAAGCTACTTTTTATTATTTTACATATATAATGGTAAGATTACCTACAATGTAAAAAACAAAAATATTTTTTGTTTAAAAAATAATTAGGGATGTAATTTTATCTTTTACTTAAACTTACTCCCTCCAACTGTCGCAGTTGGAATTGCAATCAATTTAAACGTAGTTCCAACTGCTACAATTGGGCCTTCTCCTGCCTACTGCAGCAATTGGAGTTAAATATATTAAACTAAACACTAAATTTGTATTTGCATGTATTACAACAAAAATAGTGTATGGCAACACTTTTAAATGTTGGTATAGATAAAAAAAATGCTATTGGCTAAATTACCGACACTTTTTTAAAGTGTTGCTATATGTGGGGTCACTATATATAGGGCTGTCTTGATGTTTGGCACCCACTCCTCCAGCGACCTGTGGTGGAGAGACACGTGGCGATCGTAGCCCTGTACAATCGCTGCAAGATTCTCGCGGTTGAACTCCAGCCATCGAAACCCAACTTCGTTGGTTACAGTCGTGAAGGAGGAGAAGGGGAGATGGTGACCAATTTTTCTTTTTTCATTCTTTTTCTATTTGTAATTGGATCGAGTGGGCTGGATGAGGTTGGATAAGTAGAGGAACTTTTTATTTTTAATTAGATTGGGCTTTATATTTAAACCTTAGTAATTTTTTTTTTTAAAAAAAATGGCATAAATAGAACACTTATACAAAAGTATCCCAAAAATATATCTCTATAATCTAATTTTGTTGTAGTAATGAAATTATAACTACAATGTAGTTGCAACTATATACAACTAAACGGTCACTAAAAGTAAGTGAGGTCGCTTTCATCAGCAAATATTCATTTGTTGTTTGATTTATTATAATTCTTTTTTCTTGACCGGAATTTAAATTTTTTAAAACAGCATAATTGTCTTCGGTTTAGTCCAAATTAAAATCAATTATTAATAAAAAATAGTAATAATAAATTAACTTATTTTTTAATATTTTAAAATTTTGCATTATTCATTTTCTATCCAACAAACAGTTATACAAACAAGCTCCAATTTTGTAGTTATACAAACAGACAACAAAACATGAGTAATTGTTACGTAAATTCTAATTTATCAGAAAAATTATTTTAATTTACACTTTAAATTTGGTAAAAATTACAATACTAGTCATAAAAAACAAACAGGGTCATAGGAAACTATTTTGTATGTATTTTGGTCTAAATTCTGGAAAGTGATTTTGTGGCAAAAGTAATTTTATTTTCAAATTTGATTACAGTTTTTAAAAATTTTTAATTTTAAAGGTCCAAAATCAGAAGCAGTCAAATTTGCTTCTTGAAATCTAATTTTGATTTTGGACTGAAATTTTAAATTTTAATTTTAATTTTGGATTCAAATATTAAATACAAATTCAAATTTTAATATAAAATTTAAAATTTAAAATTCAAATATCAAATTTTAAATTTTAAATTTTAAATTTTGAAATTTTAAGTTTTATATTTTCAGCTTCAAATTTCAACTTCAAATTTCAAATTTTAATTTTAAATTTCAAAGTTCAAAATTTAAATTTTAAGTTTCAACATTCAAATTTAGATTTCAAATTCAAATATAAAAATTTAAATTCTAGTTCAAAATTCAAATTTAAAATTTTAATTTTTTAATTAAAATTTAAAAATTGAATTATTTGAAAATAAATTTTAGTAAAAAAAATTATTATTTGCAGGCAGCAAAATAATTTACTAAACAGTCAGACAAAATTACTTTAAAAAAATTACTTTTATTTAAAATCAGCCAAACAATCTAAAATTTTTAGCCCAAATTAAAATTTAAAATTAAAATTAATTATGCAAAAATTATATTTTTAACGGATAGGCCGAATAGACTCTCTACTCTCTAGTGGTACGAGAAAAGAAAGGACGAGCGAGTGACGGAAACTCCGCGCCCCCACCCTCCCGACAGCGATCCCTGTCACATAAAGCCGCGTTTCTGCATTTCCTTCGGTTGGGTAAATTGCAGCTGGTCCTTAATTCCTCAAATATTTTTACAATCATTCCTACCTTTTCAGCAGCTTAGTTAGTTAATTCACGAATAATATGCAAATTATCCGCAAACAACAGTCACAATGTATAAAATGCTTCGTTTATGAATTTTGTTTTCAAAAAATCAGAACAAAATGCATTTTTTTCCTTGCTCCGAGTCTTTGCGATCAAAAGGGTTTTCGCTGCATTATATTCCGAAAAATTCGAATTTAGTGGCGAAATATATTTTGAAAAATTCGGATTGACCAACGGTGGAAAGATAAAATTTGTCAATAAAATTTGGATTGGGCGCCTGTGGAAATATGAAATTTCTTGAAATGGCGTCGCGCGACCACGGCTCCACAGATCCCTACACCTTCTTGTGAGCAGTCGAGCAAGCTTACCCATTCAATTTTGAAGAAAACATAGAGATGGAGCTGCGGGAAAGAAGAAAGGAGGAGGAGCGATGAGGAAGAAAATCACGGCGCACCGAGAGTTGGGAAATAGCGCGGTCCACGAGGCTGCACTTAGCCTCGTAGACTATGTGGAGTGATAGGTCCACGTGGACCTCTCACTCTCTCTCTGTTTATATATACTAGTGTAGAAACCCACGCGTTGCGGTGGGTAGAGAGCATTGCAAATAGTCAAGATATTTTCATACCTAAAATTAAGGTAGCTGAAGAGAAGTAGGAGAAAATAGAAATAGCAACAAAACAATCTTCTAAAATTTCAAAGGAAAATAACATATTGTACATCAAGAAACTGTGAGACCCCAGATAGTTCTATATATGAGATATAATAGGGCTAAACTCTTAACCCGGCTTAAGCATTTTGGGTGGTGGCAAGGCCCAAGAGGTTAAGAGAGTTAAGCGTGCTAGGACGGGAGTAGTCCTAGGATGGGTTACCCCTGGGAAGTCGGGGCGTCACAGAAACAAAATTACCTTTAGCACATTAGGAAAGAGAACTGCAAAAGTAGTGAAAATAGCATCTCCCAAAATCCAGAATAATACAGGGCATAAAAAAACAATGGGGCATTTTTTTTTTAAATTTCTAAAATACTCTACTAAAAGTTGTGTACTCTTTGTCTCCTATGCCGCATTTGCTTCCCTTTCACACCTCTTATACATATCCAGTTAGCAAATATAAATGCAATTTTGTTGTCTTAACAATTAACATTTAGCTTCTGTAATGGTGGCAATAGTTTCATATGGATTATCTATTCACAACTAAGAATTTATCAAAGTAGAACTTATTTCTCAACTAATAGAGAATCATTTCAGAGAGAGTTGATTCAAATGTAAAAAAAAATTGTTGAGCAGAAAAACTATAGCAACTTACCATAATAAGCATTCAAATATATATACGAATCAAGCAGTACTAATGAACAAAATAATTTAAATTGCAGATCGAAAAGAATAAGTTTCTACTTCATTAAATATTTATACCCAAGTGAAGCAAATGATAAAAATTGTGAAAAATTTAATTGAAGCAACAATATATGAAAGTACTCTCTTTAGCAACTCATTAAGGTTCACGCAGTGAAGAGATTCACCTAAGTACTCTGAACATCATTTAGTGTAAGATTATAAAGAGAATCTTGTCATGTCAAGCTCTCAATATGGGATGGCCCATCGCAGCCCCGGCACCTGACACCGGCCTTGCCCACGTCGCTGCAGGCTGCAGCCTTGTAATGCCGTAAATTGTTGGGCTTACTATTGTAAGCTTATCTAAATGTTAAAGCTAAATAAAATAAATCTTACTTTCCTTAAATCAGTATTAAAATAACTGTAGATGCCTTCTTAAATTCAGAACCTCAATCTTCAAATTAAAAGGCATAACTTAAGAAAATAGCGGATCAAACACAATGATCAAGGTTGGAAAGACTTCATCCATCTTTCCTGCATAATAAGGGCTCAAAATATTCCTAAAGAAGAAGAAACTATGATTCTAGTACCAAATCATTTTGCTAGGCTAAAGAAAGAGGAAGCATTTCAGTATCATATTTTATATCCATCGACAACTTTATATCAAAAAAATAATCTCAAAAAGAAAAAAAAAGCAAAACCATTTTTAAAGGAATAATAGAAAAGATATCAGAGTCCATCAATCAAAATAGTCTTTGTCCCTCCCATAAAAGAATTTTAGCAAATAAGAACCTTTACACCTAAATTGAAGAGTGCTGCTATTTCAATTACGTGAAACATAGAGAAACTCAATATCGAGATTCATATAGATCCTATTCAGAGATGAATAATGAAAACCTTATCTACTTGATGAGTGTCGTAGCTCCATCCTAAAAATAAACGTCGAATAAGGCCTGTAATAACTTATAAGGACCATCCATGGCAATATGAATATTATTAACTTATAACCACATATAAAAAAGGATAAAATTGATGCGACACAATTTTTCTTAATATCAAATTTTCTCCATGTACTCTTGGAATCCACATGATAAAAATTTACAATAGTCAAATTGCTCATCTTTGGCACCTTTTTTTAACCATGATATTAAGAAACTAAGCTGCAACAAAAATTAATCTAAAATCTGAAATTTAAATATCTGAACAGGAGCTAACAGGAAAAATTGAATGCAATTCGAAAAATATGTTGCTTTGAACTTAGATAGTGAATGAATCAAATGGGAAAAATGTTGTGATTTTAATGGATCTTTATTTAGTGTCTCTATGTTAACAACTTTTCTTAGGCATTCTCTAGAACACCTTTCATACAATCTCAGATTTTTTTTTTATATAAAATAAAAGAATATAATAAAAATAAAATAAATTTTAAAAAAGATTAGGATTTCTTCAGACAACTTCAAAGCCATCTCAGCCATCCATTGACGATGGTGAATGACCAAAAAACAAATGGTAAATTGCAAAGAGAAAATTAGAACAAACCCAACACCACCACGATTGCAAATGCTATGTGTAGATGATGAGGCTTTCTAGGATTTCTAGCACTGCACTTTCTGCTCCCTAAAGTTTTGAAATTTTCCTCCCACTTTCTCTCGCTCTCTCTGCTCGCGTGGGAACCTATTTGTACCAAAGCAATAGTTAGGGTTAGGGATATAGATTCATAGAAGATGCGGCAAGAAATTCGCCCATTCCAAAGGTGAGGTTGGTGAAGAACCCATCCATACCAATACCAATCTCAAAAAAGATAGAAAAAGGCAGGGGAGAAGAGGGCGAGCCAGGGAAATGAGAGAGTGAAAGGAGCGACAAGAGAAGTAGGTAACGGAAAGGAGAGATAGATGATATGGCGGAGAGGGAAGAGAGAACGACCTACCATATGAAACGGAGAGGGAAGAGGGAACGACGCGAAGGAGAGAGCAGAGGAAACGCTCCACTGANTCCGACTGGTATACTATTGATAGCACGAAGCATTTGGTGCTATCAAGTTTTCTGCTATTAGATTTACCTCTTTTATCATTTTCATCCGTTCGATTATACTATTCAACTAACCACACTCAACCCTAAAGGGCCCATATTATTTTAACCACATATTTTTTAATCAAATGGCAGAAAATTTAATAGCACCATATATATGTATGTATGGAACTAGGCTGGAATACTATTAATAGCACCAAGCTATTGGTACTATCAGTTTTTTAGTCATTGAATTGAGAAATGTATGGTTAGGATGATGTGAGCCTCATAAGATTGAGTGAGTGGTTGGTTAAATAGTATAATCTAACGAGTAAAAATAATCAAAGGGTTAAATCTAACGGTGAAAAACTTGATAGCACCAAGCCCTTGGTGCTATCGATAATATTCCAGCCAGACTCTATATGTATAAATGTATAATTAATTAACTAATTAAAAAATTAATTATTAGTGTGTTTAGGCAATACAAATATTTATATTAATTAACCAATTAATATCTTGACCAATCTAACTAATTAAATAATTAATTTATTAATTTATTAATTTATGAAATTATTTATGATTAGTTAATTTATTAATTTATTAATTTATTAATTAACAGTGCTCATGGTTAATAAATTAATAATTAATTAATATTCATGGTTATCTAACAATATGTATGGTTAATTAATTAATTTATTCATTAGATTATTATTTAATTAATATTTTAATGTTGATTAATTAGGCAAAATATTATTATTTTAAAATTATAATTACTCTTATTCTTGCTATTCCTATCTAATTACTATTTTTTTTATTTTTTAAAAATAGCCAAATTTTCATCCAAACACAATATTAGTCTAATTCCTTCTTATTTTAAGAATTAGATCTGCATTAGAAATAACCAAGAACCGAGTATTTCTAAAGATTTGAGGACCAAAATGAAACTAAGCTGAAAGCTTAGGGATCAGTGGAGCAATTTACCCAAATTCTTTTATGCAAAGATTATTATTATTATTTTTTAAGAATTGTCTGAAAAGTCAAGAGCTATATTAAAAAAAAAAAAAACATCTTTTGGATTCCCTCCTATCCCGTTCCGTTGGAGCTCTCGTAACCCCGTTACACCCTCCCCCGTTACGTTGTGCTACACCGAAATGTTACGTAAGCCCGGTGTTTACCGGTAGCAACCGGTTAAGCTATAATACGACCGCTTGGGAACACCGTCGATCCCGCGAACCCCGCACGGATCGCCACGAAGGCGACGGCTCCCAATTGCCGATTCCGCGTGTTGGGATTCGCAGCCAACAGCGTGCGCCACGTGGCGCTTCATCACTGGCTGCACGAGACTGCGAGGCTACGGCACGGGTGTCATGTGACGGTGTCTCCATCGCCACCTGTACGGATCGCACGCAAAGAGATTATGCGACTCACTTCTTCTCCGTCCGTTCGATTCTTACCGCATCCCATCCGTTTTGAGCATCGCGGCACCATAATTACGTCTATGCGGACGTTCGTTTTGCAGTTGGTGCGTCGTTACCTTTTTCTCGTCCGTGCAAGGGGGAGAAAATATAGGAAGCGAAAATATTTGCGGAAAAAGGAAACGCTTTTTTTTTTTTAATTCGTAGGGAGTAAAAGCTCTCGGGCGAGGAGCATCGCATTTCGCATCGCTTCTAAGGCAAGGGAGAAAAGGTGAAGCGGCGAGAAACCCTAGAAAACCCTTTTACTCCCACTCCCCTTTACACCCTCGTCGTCCCCAAATCGCCTCCCATTTTTGGCGGCTCCCGATCGGATATAGTCGTCGATTTCCCCCAATGCAGCTCCGATCTGCTCCGGTTCGAGCTCCAATGGCGGCGCGATCGGGATTTGGTGCGGTTTCGATCCACCGTAGGGGGTTGTCGCAGTGTGTGGGTGGGATTTGAGCTCGGATTGATCCGTTAATGGCGTCTCGGTCGGGTTCGAGGACGAAGAAGGCGTCGCCGGGGGCGGCGAAGCCGGCGAACTCGCCGGCTTCGTCGACAACTTCGTCGTCGAGGCCGGTGCCCGAGGCGTCGCTGGATGAGCAGAGCTCGCCGCTGTCGTCGGCGGCGGCGAGGAGCAGGACGCATGAGTTCTACGCGGAGAATGCGGCGTTGGATGTGGAGGGGTTCAAGGAGAATGTCACGGTTACGGTGCGGTTTCGGCCGCTAAGGTTCGGTTTCTATCTCCTCTGTTCTTCTTCTTTGAGAAAAATGGTAATGCATGTTGTCTGAGTGGTCGGAGTTCGGTGTCCGTGAAGCCCGCGGGAGATTAGGCAGGGGGAGGAGATAGCTTGGTACGCGGATGGGGATATAATTGTGAGGAACGAGCACAATCCATCCTTGGCGTATGCATATGGTATGTGGTATGTGTTGCAGTAAAATTAGTTTGAACATTTTGAAGCTGAATGTTATTAGCGTTGATATCTACCATGAATCTTAAAATTTGTTTGGCTTGAGATTTCACTTTAAGAGAAGAAATTGATTTTAAGTTATTTTTAAGTCAAAGCAGAAATGCCCAAGCTGAAGTCATTTGTGTAGCTTGAGTAACAACAGAGGAAGCACAAAAACTATGATAACTTGTAGGAACTTGCACTTGTTCGAATATATTCTGCTCAGCAATTTTATCACGAATATTGCTTTCTCAAATGAATTGTTGGAATTCTAGTTTATCCAGTCTTATGATTCTTACACTTCAGTGAAGAAAAGTAAGCTCTTCTATGTTATTTGTATCTGGTATGTGTGGCTTCAAGCAAACAATATAATACTTGTGAAATTACCAGTAACCTCAGGTCTTCTATTCAATTCTCCTTTTCGACATCCAGGGCAACTGAACTAACTCAACTGTAGATATCTTTCTTTAGTTATTTACTTGTCTCACTGCATGTGGATTTTATGTATTCTATGGAACTTTATGTTGTTCTTAATACAAGCAGAGAAGATCCATAATGTTGTTCTTAATACAAGCTGAGAAGATTGGTGTCAGGTAATTAATTTTCTTTTCTTAATCCTCCAGATCGAGTTTTTGGACCTACTACTACGACACGTCATGTTTATGATGTGGCTGCTCAGCATGTTGTCGGTGGTGCTATGGAAGGAATAAATGGTAATTGGTTTTACATGTTATTTCTTTGGTCTAAATCAAACAGTGTAATAAACAATGAAGGAATTGTAAGTCAAATATTATACGTTAATTAGTCATATTATTGTATGTTAGTTCAGTTATGTTTCAAGTTGATCGGTTCTGTTTGTGCTTATGATTCTTTAGTCATCATTCCTTCAGATGTTAGTTTCCTTGGCTTAATCAAATTTTCTTGCCTTTTCGGTCATAGGTACAATTTTTGCTTATGGAGTTACAAGTAGTGGCAAGACACACACAATGCATGTAAGGGTTGCAACTTTTTTCCTTTTATTTGTGGAGGAATATTTTCCCTTTCCTACAAGCTTAATCTGGACATCACATACTGCTTTCATATGTGTGTGCTGTAGGATTTTTATATGTCATAGTTTAAATTCTGATAAAACTGCAGAAGAAGTGAGGATTATTCTAACATTTCAATTTTCTTTCTTTCGTGATTCAAATTCAGGGAGATCAACGGTCCCCTGGTATAATACCTTTGGCTGTCAAGGATGCTTTCAGTATCATACAAGAGGTAGTGTACATTGGCTATCTTCCATAATCCACCTATATTGGATATCCTAGATACTCCAGCCATTTACTTATTCTTTAATTTATTTTTATGTAGACTCCAAGTCGTGAGTTTCTTCTTCGTGTGTCATACATGGAAATCTACAATGAGGTTTGTTTTCTCTCAATTGCTTAGCGTATCATGTCTGCAATTCTTTGTGTAGCATACGGAGGATATGACATTCTGTTTTTTCAAATTTTTATTTTCTGCTTTATGTTGTATTATACCCTGCATTGCAGGTTTATGTACTTCGAATTTTTGATAAACATGGATCTTAGAATGTAATTTTCACACTCTGAATTTTGATTGCATCCCTAAGATCTTTCAGAATTAAGTGCAAAATGTACAACAATGACTCTGTTTGGCAGGTCAGCAACTGACTTTGTTGGGAACATTTGCTTGACTATGAGTATGTTTGTTTCATTGAAAGTGGAGGGGAATGACGCTGTTTTCGGCAATAAATGCCCACTTCCATTGTTTGATTCGCCGTAAAATACATTCGCATGTAACTCCACTTTCCCAAAATGCCGTAATTGACTTCGCCTTGGGTGGTGCTGGAGTCAATTACGGGAAAGCAAGAGATATAAAAATTAAAAAAATAATTGTTGTAACTTTTTTTTTTATCCTCTTATGTACTAGCATGAAAATTTTCAGTAAAATAAATAAAAAAGTGGTATGGTTACAGCTGCAAACCTATTGACTTACTATCAAACAAACAACGGTGAAAAAAAAAAATTTATTTGAACTTCAGTTCAACTGAAAAGTCATTTAAACTTGAAAGTCACTTACAGACAAGCAAGCAAACCCTATAGTTCTCTACATACCGTTGCTGCAGAAAAAAATTGAGAATCTCAAATTGTGGTCCACGTGGTTATAGTATTGAAAGGGCATGGTACATGGATATTATGTCAATTGATCTTAGTTGGATTAAATCAAATTTGAGAGAAAATTGTTTATCCTCTTCTTGTGAAATTTGTCTGCCCACTAAATTCATGTGTCACTAGGTTGCTTCGCATTGGACTTCATCTGAAAATCAATTTAGTAAATGGAAGTAGAAGCAGTTCGTCTTTAAGTAGTCAAATAGAAGTACTGCATTTGGTCTTTGAACTTGTTAAACCCTGTTGTAAATGCGTTTCATTTGAAAGAAGCTAGGTTGTTGCTAGGATTTTCGGACAGTGGACCGATCAAGGAAATTTAAGATGTATTGGCTTTATTGAATTTTATGACTTTGGTTCTCCTAGTTCTCGGATTAGTACCTTGACCTGCGTAATTCACTTTAATCAGGTTAAACACATGATAGTTTAGATGCTATTATGGTAAAAAAGTCGATGATGGTTTTGAAGTTTAATTTTGGGTGGCACTACTAGTCATTGAGAGTTATAACAGTCCATCCACTGTTTCATATTGCAACTAGCCCATGAAAACTTAGTAAGCAACTTTCTAAAATTAGGTGTTTGCCACCGAGGTAGTGAGCACTCTGTTGCATTTTGACTTGATCTAGAATGCTATTTCTACTTGAGTAATTCTTGTTTCTTTAGCAAGTACTTGTTCTGAATCTTCCATTTTTCTAGAAATTGCTTGGTCCTTTCAAAGCTTTATAGCATTTTTGGTAACCTACTATATTGATGTTTCAGGTGGTTAATGATCTGCTTAATCCTGCTGGGCAGAATTTAAGAATCAGGGAGGATCTTCAGGTGCTGAATGTCACAATGTTCACTCATAAACATCTTTCCTCTTTTACCTTGTAATCTGATTTGCAATCACTCCTGATGGGTCTTTTAGCTTAACTAATCGACATTTCTCTTTGAGATTTTATGCGGTTATGATGATTTGTGCTTGCTTTTCACTCTTAAGATTGGTAAGCTGATTGTGGTCTCTAGTTGAGTTTTGGGAGGAAAAAAAAACATTACACGTATATCTCGTTGGTGCCTTGAAAATTTTCCCTGAATTGCTCAAGTGTGCACTCAAAACTTTAAAATTTTTCCTTGAATTGCTCAAGTGTGCTCTCAAAACTTTAAATCAATAAAATTGTGAAAGTTAGTTTTTGGACTCTGACAAACAGGTAGTTCCTATACAAATACAAAACTGATTTTACTTACTTGGTAATTAGCTGGTATGAACCTTTATCTGGGTAATATGGTAATTTTTTTTTTGCGCTTGTTCTATTCCTTCAATCATGCATGGCTAGTTCATGTTTTAGAGCATGCTTATAGCTTTTGCTGAATTCAGTTGATTGTAAATTGATGTTGTTTCTTGAAATCTGTTAACCTCTCACTGTAGTGATTGCGTGTTTGTGTTTTACATGATCTCAGGGAGCCTTTGTTGAGGGTATTAAAGAAGAAGTTGTCTTATCTCCTGCTCATGCTTTGTCGCTTATTGCAGCTGGAGAAGGTTAATATCGTACTTTGTTCATATGAACGTCAAATCCCTTAATTCAGAAATATTTTGACCTCCCAGACATGCAATTTGCTTTCATTATCATTTGTAGTTTCTAGGTGGGAGTTAATAGGCATAAATATGTTATTTAATTATTCAACTCACTTAGTTGTCTATGACACTTACAGAATTCTAATAGCCAACCCTGCATTGTTCTTGTATACTAGAATAAGCCCATAAGCTCTGTCAATTATACCTCAATAAATTATCTCATTGTACCTTTTGTTCTAGAATAAATCATTTTTCTTTAGGATATCTCTAGGCGTCATGGACACTAACACGAGATACGGGACACGACACGACTCGGACACCGCGACACGGCAACTTTCAAAAAATTAGGACACGGACACCGCTAATAAAATATAATATTATTAATATAATAATATATTTTTATTATATATAAAATATTAATTTTGGTAAAATATTATTATATTTCTCATACAAATGAAAGTTAGTGAAATTTTCATTAATAGTTCATATATTTTAAGAAAAAAATTCTCCACCACACATAATTTATTTATATTGTCAAAAAAATTATATACATTCATCAAAAAGCTACAATATTTATTATCTTACATTAAATATGCATAGAAAAAGTAAAATAAAAATAGGTTTATATTTTTTTTAGTTGTATACGCTATGGATCAGCATTAAATGCGCGTTCAAAGAGTGTCCGATGAGTCCACATCGGACACGTGTCCGACATGGATATACGCGTGTTCGACACGAACACGCAAGGCTTATAGAAGTGTCCGTGATACATAGGGATACCTTCTTGAGTAAATTGTCTCAGAATGGTCATATATGTAATCTTGCATAGTCCACACTCGACAGATATTGAAGTAACTAATTTCCAATGAATATTTTCTGATTATTTGTTATATCTGACACCTTCAACTATGGCTTCGTTATTTTCTTCTTAGAATTTTCACTCCTATAAAATTTCACTTCTGCTGGGGGCATACAGTATCATTTTTTTGGTTGATGTATGCTTTGATGACCCCATTTTAGGAGCAGAAGCAGCAACTTGTTTTCTGGGGAAATGTCCTTTCACTTCTGTACTGCCATGAGTTGAAAATTCTAAATCTTAGTGTGTAATCTTCTGTTGCTGGTGTATTTATGGCTTCTATCTTTTGATGGCCTGACAGAGCATAGACATGTGGGTTCCAATAACTTCAATCTGCTGAGCAGCAGAAGTCATACCATTTTCACACTGGTACATCAAAATTACTTATTGCACTTCGCTTATTTTGGCATAGAGCAATGTTTGTATCATTGATTAAAGTTTAAATGGAAGAATGATTAGAATGGTTTGAAAACAAATGCATATATTTCTGTGATTTTCTGTGATAAACAGTTGATGACCAAAAAGCTACTAAGCACAGAAAGCAATAAAAGATATCATACTCCCTTTTATTGATTTAAGACACTACCAAGAGTTCTATTCAGAAGTAGCATGCATGCTACTAGCTAGCCATAGTAAGCTAGAACATAAGGCTCTATTGCTGGTGCTGTTGTTTGTTGTCAACAATTTCAACCTTTTTAACAGTCTCCTGATACTATGACATTAGAAATGTGTGAGATACATCAGAAGAAGACCTGAAGAAACTGTAACCAACTGATATATTATAATGGAACTTATGAGAAAATGAATCTTGTAGCTTTTCTGGTTTTTGTTTCTTTAACTTATTTCAGTCAAATTTGAGTGCTTTTAAATTTCAAGGTCTTTATATTCAAATTGTAATATGAATTTCAAGTCTTTGACCTCCAAATTTGGAAGCCAATCAATTCCTTCATGATCGGATCAAAGATCTCTCCCATTAAAATGTAAACTAAAGAAAATTCAATGATACATTATTCTTGGTCCTCTCATCCACAATTCAAAAGCACGTCTCTTATTTATAGGTGTCGCTGAGAAAGATAGTAAAATTTAGATGGACTAACTATTTAGCTTTGTTTTGGAATGTATTATGTTTCCTTTTTGGAAGCTCACTCTATAGCAGCTTGTGCAATCGTTAGTTCTATGCAGCTTTAGGGTATCTGCCAGAAGACAACAATCATGGTTGTTAAATCTTCATTTGCTTCTTGTAAATAAGGAAGATTTTTTTTTGCAATGCTGACTTCATAAAGTTTTATTGTCCAATATACAAATAAGGTTGTATATTTTGCCATGAAAATGTTTCTATCTTCTGTTTTTCTTCTACTTAGCATCCCAACCATGTTTCACAATATTCTGCACTGCTGTGAAAGCACTATGAAATTCTTTATTTTGAAGCTTCAAGTTGATATTTCCTTGTGCTTTCTAATTACAGACGATAGAGAGTAGCCCCTGCGGTGACTGTAGTGAAGGAGAAGTCAATTTTTCGCAACTAGTGAGTTCATATTCACAATGCTTTTGACTGGTTCTTCCTAATACAATTGTATTAAGTTTGTTATCTTACCAAATCTTAGTTTGTTTACATGATTTATTTTTACTTAATGTTATTCTCTTAGATATTTGTCGTGAGTCAAAAAAAAAGGGAAAATATATATCAAGCTTTTGATGATGGTTTGGTCTATCGACCAAAATTTACTTAATACTATGCAGTTAGCTATTTGATTCCTTGTTTTAATTTTCTTTTACTCATCTGCAGAACCTCATCGATCTGGCAGGTTCAGAGAGCTCAAGAGCTGAAACAACTGGAATTCGCCGAAAAGAAGGATCCTACATCAATAAAAGCCTGTTAACTCTTGGAACTGTGAGGCTAAAAACATAATAAATCTACACAAAGTTAGATGTTCACTAAGTTTCCTTCTCGTAACTCCATGTTTTTACCTAATTGTGTTCTTGTGGAACATGGTATTTCAGTTCCATTACTCGATCCATCTTATAATATCCTTTCTATAGCTATATTCAAATTGGTGCTCATCCTCCAATATATGTTGTGTAGCAAGAGCTTTTATTTGATGAGTTTTTATATGAATTACTTTATCACCAATTGGCTATATTGCTTTCATGTCAAGCCTTTCTGTTTGATTTTTGTTTAGTTTCATTCCTGGGAACCTAGCACCAAAACATCTGCAGCTTTCCCATATTTTTGCTTTCGAATGTGGACAATCTCCTACTGTGGGAAGATGGCTTAGACAATGATGTTTATCGCTCCAAATTGAGATCACCAATTGACCTACGATATACTTGTACTTATCCAGTGGTTAAAAAGTATTCAAATCTGACCGGGCGTTTCAGTTTTTCTCATGCTTAGCTTTCCATCTATCATTGAAGATGACAGCTTTAATGAGAAATTCCCAAACTAATTAGCATCTATACATTGAAGCTAGTTTAGCTATATAAATATTTATAATTGTAAATCTTACATATGTTAGGGCGATTATTTTGAATATAGGTAAGATTAAGATAGTTGGGCTTGTGCTTTTCAGGTAATAGCGAAAATAACTGATGGAAGGGCTACACATATTCCATATCGTGACTCAAAATTAACACGACTACTGCAATCCTCTTTGAGTGGTCATGGGCGTGTTTCTGTAAGTTGCACTGAACAATGCATGTGCAATTGAAATTGAGCCAATAACTTGTAGTGATTCCTGAAGTTTGGCCATTTTCATTTTGTAATAAAACTGTAAACTGTTGGTTAGATGTCTAATATTTGCACTCTTCTGCAGCTTATTTGCACAGTTACCCCATCATCTAGTAATACTGAAGAAACGCACAACACTTTGAAATTTGCTAATCGAGCAAAACAAATTGAGATTCAAGCATCGCAAAATAAGGTATATCACTTTGCTTGTACAATTGAGTAATTTAGACTATTCTTCGCTGTCGCTCAATTTAACGGAAAATTTTTGTTTTGTTTCAAGACAAATATGTCTATTCAATTTTTGACTTATATTATATTTGTTCTTTTGTTACCTAATTTACTTATCCGACAAATACACATCCTATGCAGATTATTGATGAGAAATCTTTGATTAAGAAGTATCAAAATGAGATCCACAGATTGAAGGAAGAACTAGAACAACTGAAAAGGGGCATTGTTACTGGCACTCCTTTGAAAGATACTGGAGAAGATGATATTGTCCTGCTGAAACAAAAGGTCAACATAACTTCAAGACACTCAATTCTTTTGGCATCTAGTTTTCAATTTTACCTATCCTTCACGGTGTTCCTTTTCCATGGTGATTTTACTTTAAAATGACTGTACATTTTGACTCGGTGATGGTATTAATTGAAAAGCTAGAAGATGGTAACGTGAAGCTGCAATCGAGATTGGAACAAGAAGAAGATGCTAAAGCTGCTTTGCTAGGGAGGATACAGCGTCTAACAAAGCTGATTCTTGTTTCTACAAAGACAACTCAGGCTTCAAGGTTTCCTCAACGTCCTGGTCCAAGGCGAAGACATTCATTTGGAGAAGAGGAGGTTTGGCGATTCAAAACTGTTCATTCCTGCATATTTCTATTTTCAGATCTATTTCCTAATCTTGAGAATACATTCGTAAAATGCAGCTTGCTTATCTCCCATATAGAAGGCGAGATATGATCTTGGATAATGAAAGTAGTGACTTTTTCGTCCCAGCCGAAGGATATGGTGAAACTACTGAAGATACTTCAAAGGAGAAGAAAAATCGCAAGCATGGGCTCCTTAACTGGTTTAAGCAGCGGGTGTGGATTATTAAATCCTGGATATCAATTTGCATTTTAGACTTCATATCCATGCCGTGTGTCATTATCTTTTGATTTCTTTTTCTTATGTAGATTCATTTAGGGGCTGTTTGGTTGCATGCAGTAACCACATGCAAATTTAAATTCGACGTTTGGTTTGATGCGTTTGAATCCAAGTGCTGCAGTTGGAACTACATGAGACCCAACTGTAGTTGGAACTACGTCCAAATTGGCTGCAGTTCCAACTGTAGCAGTTGAGGAGAGTAACCTCAAACAAGAGGTAAGCTTACCTCCTTAATTACTTTTTAAACAAAAAAAAAATATTTTTTATATTGGAGGTAATCTCACCACCATGTATATAAAGTGATAAAGTTTTACAAACACACTTTTCAACTACATGCAATCAAACGAATTATTTATAAGGGTTAATTTCAGACAGGTCTCTACAAACATAGTAAATTATAAATATATTCCTACAAAGTTCAACTTTCATATGTTATCTCTGCAAATGTCCTGATGTTTTCAAATGTCCCTATCGATAGGATTCGTTAAAAAAAATTAGTTAATCATAGATAAAATACTTAACCCTAGTTAGTTAATGAGGTGAATTGACCTTTTTACCCCTTTTTAATTAATAGTTGGGACTTTTGGAGGGACATATTTATGATGTCAAAAAGGTCATTTTACTTATAAAATAAACTGTATTTTAATGGTAACAAATCAGAGAGATATATTTGAAAATATTAGGACTTTTGTAGGGACAATATATGAAAGTTGAATTTTGTAGGGATATATTTGCAATTCACTATATTTGCAAGGACCTGTATGAAATTAACCCTATTTATAATTGCAGCACGTTTTACTGCATCCATCTAAATGAGATATATGTAATTGTAACTGCTGCATCTCTAACTGCTTGCATCTTCATCTACATTGCATTTCTAATTACGTCAAACCAAATGACTCCTTAGTGTAATTAGACTTTATTTAATAAATCAGTCTAGATTTTGGCCTTCCTTTCCTGGTTTGGTCATCCAATATTAACTAAATTTTTCTTGTATTTTGCTCTTAAGTGATGCACTCAGTAAATGAAGTGGCTGAATAATCTTTTCCATCTGTTTCTGACTAAGACCATTTTGGTCTTATCCATGCACTGCTGGATCATAATTAGGAAAACATTGCCCAACCATCACATCAGCGTTATTGTTTTGTCCTTGTCTTCTTTATTCATTCTCATGCAATTTGTACTGCTCCCTGCAGAAAAGAGATAGTAGTGGAACTACACTTACAAGTTCAGATGGAGATAAGTCGAGTGGAACCAAATCATTTACTGCTCCTTCGACTCCCCAAGCAGAGAGTGTAACCTTTCCTCCAGAGCCCAGGATATCGACTTCTATTGCTGTGGAAAATATCACCGCTGCTATCGTGGGACATGATAGAGAACTCCCTTCTGACAGCCTTTCAAGGGATGAGACACCTTTGGTATGAGATTTCTGAATTTTCTCAAAAGATAAACATTATATATTCTTTCCTTTCTTGTGAGTAGCTATATGTTTTTTTTTTTTTTTAATGAAAGCAAGCACCTCATACTCTCCTATTCAAAGAACAGACAAATTTCTAGAAATACTGCTATGATGTTGGATTTGCTCTTTGTTATAGTTTTCCATCTTTGGATAGCTTTCTTATAAGATAATACTCAAAAGGACAAATAAATTTCTAGAAATACTGTTGTAATGTTTGATTTACTTTTGTTCTGCCACTACAAGTTTGGGCATATGAAGCATGGATGAGTTTGAACCCTATTGGTATATCTTTCCATCTTTGGATAGCTTTTCTTATAAGATAGTAATCGCACTGTCATCTTCACAAATTCATTTTCAAAGAACTAAACTAAGCTGAAATCAAATGATAGTAATCATAGTCGAACTTTCATCTTCACAAAAACATTTTTGAGTAATGTAGCTCTGCTGAAATCAAACTTTGTTAACAAGATGTCCTGACCATTAATATCAAAGCTCTAAATTTGTAATTACGTATAACTTAATAACCACATAACTCTGTGGAGCTGTATCTGCTTTCTCAATTTATGGCACTCGATTATATATTAGTAACATCATATGTTATGTGATGACAGGCTAGCATAAAAACTATAGATCATGTTGATTTGCTCAGAGAGCAACTCAAGATTTTGTCCGGAGAAGTTGCACTCCATACCAGCGTCTTAAAGCGGCTCTCAGAAGAAGCAGCAAATAGCCCCAAGAAGGAACAGATTCAGGTAATCTTTTACCCTCCTGCACTCCATGATCTGCACAAATATACACGACACTTGATAAGCCATTTATTTGTTGCAGATGGAAATAAAGAAGATTAATAATGAGATTAAGGCCAAGAACCTGCAGATATCTTCTTTGGAAAAGCAGATGGCTGATTCGATATCAGCTACTCAGGCCAAGGCGGATAAATCAGAACTTTCACCGGTAAGGCAGTAATTTTCATTCTACGCTACTTGTTATTCCGGATAGTCACTATAATTGGCGGAGCCACTTTTTCTTGCAGTCTTATGCTCAACTACTCGAGCAACTCAACGAAAAGAACTTTGAACTTGAGGTAATAAAACATTAGTCCATTGTATCCTCTTTAATGCAAACCCTTCGCTTATTTACAGCATAATAAACAATACAAAAGTCATGTTGGGTACTATTCAGTGTGGTCTTTAAGGAACTGCTTGAACTGATTGCTGAGGCAATCACTTTGCAATCTATGACAGGTTAAGACTGCGGACAACAGAGTGATACTCGACCAGCTGCAGAATAAGGTTGGACTTGATTTGTACAATTATAAATAACATGCCTAAATTGTTATGGAGAACCTGATCATCATGTTTTAATTTATTCTCCTTGTCAGACACGAGAATGTGAAGTGTTACAGGAAATCGTCACTTCACTAAAAGAGCAGCTATCGCAAGCACTTGAAGAAAAGGAATTGTCTTTGTCATGCGCTCGATTAGAGAATGATGTCGCAGGAGCTAATGATGGAAAAGAACTGCACGTAGACATAGAAAAGAAAGCAACAAGAGATGTTACTGCTGAGTTATTGCTACAAGCACATCAGGTCACATCTATTCTCTTATAATATGTTTGACTCTGATGATCGTAGTACTGCAAAATCTATTTTTAAGGTAGCTTTACTTGTTTTAGAATTACTTCTAATTCTCTTTTCTGATAACTTTATGACCTTCTTGCCTCTTCATTACTTGTTTTTACTCCCTCAGGCATCTGAGATCGAAGAACTGAAGCAGAAGCTCCAGGAACTCATGGAAACGAGAACCCAACTAGAAGCCCGGAATCAGAAGCTAGTAGAGGAGAGTGCATACGCCAAAGGGTTGGCCTCAGCTGCAGGAGTGGAACTAAAAGCTCTATCTGAAGAAGTCACCAAGCTCATGAACCACAATGAGAGGCTCGCCAATGAATTGGCATCCGTTAGAAATTCTAATCAACGGAGAGTGAGTAACGGACCGAGAGCTATGAAAAGAGAGAGCCACATTAAGCGCCATGAACCTGTAAATAAGAGGGAGGTGAATGTGAGCTACGAGAGAGAGCTCGCTCTCGAAGCTACAATCGTTGAGAAGGAGCAGAGAGAGGCAGAGCTCCAAAAGAAGCTCGAGGAGTCGAAACAAAGGGAAGCCTTTCTAGAGAACGAGCTGGCTAACATGTGGGTCCTTGTGGCAAAATTGAAGAAGTCGCAAGGGAGCGAGCAAGATGATTCGGATGCCAAATTGAAAGATCCCTAATTGGCAAAGGTTAGGGCAGGAAAGAGGATAACTAGATTTTAGTCATCGTGTTGATTCGGGTGTTTCTGTATGTAAAAGAGAGGTTATTGTATATTTGTGTGCTTCTTTTGTAATATGGATCCGGGTTGTCTCTGTTGCTTCTATTCTTTGATTAGTTGCTCAAATTTGTGATATAAAATGTCTGTCTGGCAACAAAAAGCATGTATTTGATGCAATGACAGTATTATATGCTCCTGCTCAGTCGCTGATCCAAAATTCAGTGAAAGCAGCAGCAAATTATGTTTGGTTCTTTATTAAGCCCTGTAATTTTTATGGCTATCGTGAGGAATGGGAATTGCGAATCTGCTTCTGAAAAATAAGAAGGAAAGAGGATCTTTTTTTCAATTCCTTTTTTTTTGTGAAGATGCCAGCAGGCTACTTGCATGTAGGGGTGGCAATTCAGCTCACTGTTTGCAAGTCAGCTCATGTTCAGCTTGAAATGAGCTCGAGATCGAATCGCTCGTTTAGTAAACGAGCCAAACACGAGTTGAATTTTTTAGCTTATTTAGTAAACGAGCCGAACACGAGCTGGAGTCAGCTTACTCGTGTTCTGCTCGATAATAGCTCGAATACATATATTTTATATTTATATAATTTATATTTATATATATTTATATATATAAATAAATAATTATATATATTTATTATTTGATTTTATCAAAATGAAAATATAAATGCGAGCTTAATTATAAAAAAATTTATTTATATATAAAGTTTCGATCAATTAGATCAAAGTCTAATGAGTAGTTTTTATAATTCAATTTTTATATATATATTCCATCTAATATTAACTTATTGTTCACAATGAGCCGAACACGAGCTGGATTTTTTAGCTCGATAACTTTAACGACTCAACTTGTATTCGACTCGTTTATTAAACGAGCTGAACACGAGACGACCCAGCTCCTTCGTGTTCGGCAGGTAGCTCAAGTTTTTATAGATAAATGATTAGTTTATATTATTTAACGTAATATTAGCACAGGATGTTTGCATTTCAAATTTCGTTAGGTCTCCAGTCTTGTTTAAATATAAACAGGGCCCTTATAAAAAAAAAAAAAAAGGACGAAAGAGAGAGAGAACCGTCATTTTGCATGCTGAAGTATCAGCGCCACGTGATTACTGCTAAACAGAGCCCGAATCACAACCTGTCATGTCAACGGACCACTCTTTTTAATTTTTATTTTTAATCTTTTACACTGCATGAAATCACTGATGTACGTAAATCAAATCTCCTAGTCCTTATTATTATTATTATCATTTTTAATCTTTTACACTGCATGAAATCACTGATGTACGTAAATCAAATCTCCTAGTCCTTCTTATTTCGCTGTCATCAGGAATGAAGTCCGCAATTAAAATTCGCCCGTGGGAGCGAAGATTTGGATTCAGCAGAGAAAGATTTCCGCCTCGAATAATTAAGAAAAGAGTTTGTCAGTTTATTACAGCGAGTTGGAATTCTACACTATTACACTTGTACTACATCATCGATAACAAATCAATCACATTTTTTCTTTTTAAATAAAAATACATTAAAAATATTTTTTTACAATCATGATCGGACATATACTTCTAAGGGCACGTTTGGTTCGCAAGATTACTAAGGATAAACAGATATCCGAGAATCTTATTTTTATGCATTCTATTACTAAGAATGTAATATTTCGATATTTGGTTCGTACGGTCATATTATTTAGTCGTACTATTTGAGATTACGAAAAATATACAATTAATTTTTTTTAATTAATTTTAAATAATACTATAAAAAAAATTCAACATCTTTTTAGAATGAGAGGGTTGAGATTTTAGAAAAAGAGAGGGAGAAATAGTTAAGTTTAGAGAGAGAAAAAGAGTTGAAGTTTAGAAAAAAAGAGATAAATTAGATAGAGATATGAAATTAGAATGTAAAGAAAAATAATACCAACTAGCCGGCCAGTGGGAAAAAAGAAAAAGATTAGACATATTATGATTACCTCAATTCATTACTCTCTCAAAGGAATGAGATTAGTACTTTGGGATGAATCTCATTCCCAAGTAAATCTAGTATTATCAACTAGATTACTTAGTACATTTAGCTAAATACCGTAATATTTTTTTATTCCTATTGGATTACTAGAAATCTTAAAAAGATAGTGCGAATCAAACGCACCCTAAAAAGAGACATTTGATTGATTTGTTACGCCACGTCACCAATATACCCGTTGCATTCTAGAATTTTACCAACAAGGAGACGAGGACGATGTGCTGAAATAAGAGTAGGACTAGAGAGACGGTGGTGGAAAAGGGTTGAGATCGGAGTTGACGAAAAGATTAATTGAGAAAACAAATTTAGTTAAAAAGTTTTAATATTGGCCCACGTAAAACCAAAGATAAAAATATATAAAACTTATCTAAATAATATATAAATTATTTTGATTTTCCTATCTAATCTTTCAATTTATTTAATTTGAATTAGTTTATAGTACACTTCAACTTTAAAATTAAATTTAATTATTTTAATAAATATGTGATTGCGAGAATTGTTTGGAGCATATATACTAGCCAAACCTGTTAAGATAACGACGCATTCAAATTTTAAAGCAAAAGAACCGTTAACTGACTTAAATCAAATAAATTGAAAAGGGTGGTAAAATCAAATTGAAAGTTTTAAGTGCTCAATAATTCAGATATCAAACTATGATTTGTAATTTTTCGACTTTTACTATAAAGGACTTATACATAACATTCTAAAATTGAGGGAGGCAAATAGGCAATGGCCACTGGAGTCTCATAATGGCTCTGTCCCTCACTGTCACAGTATGTCCCGTACGTCCGATTAAGTTATTTAATAATAATCTATCTATATTATTATATGATAGTAATATTTTTTTAATTGGAAGTAAATAAAAATTAATTTTTACATTTTTGGAAAATTTTGACATCGATATATCTTGCTTAGATAGTGTTTTTTATTTATAAAATATTTTATCTTCATTCGTGAAAATAAATTGAAGATTGAATTTGATTTTTGATTCAAGAAATATATTCAAACGTACTTCCTATTTACACCTTCTTAGGATGTGTTTGATTACTTGTAAAATTCATCCGAAAAAAAAAATCTCGGTTGAAAAATAAAATTCTAATGTTTGTTTGCTTGCAAAAAAATTTCGAAAAAAGTTTTACAAACGGGAAGGAAAATCGAAGTTTTCATTTTCAGCTCGATCTGAGCGGTTTTGTCAAATGTTTTATATGAAGAAACAAAAAACGCGCGATGCAGCAAAATAATAATTTGTACAAAGAAAAATTCATCTCATTCCTTGTGAATTTTTCTTTTGAGAGAAAGGTAGCAAGTTATTCTTTTCTTTTATTTTAGAAATAAACTCCTGGTACTAACTATCGAATTTTTTAATCAACTACATTAAGTACTGCCAGTACAAATAAATATTTTTTTAAAAAAATTCCAAATAAATAGTATGACACTGCATCTTAGGGGCAGTTTGATTGCATGCAGTTGCAACTACACTGCAATTATAACTGCATGCAAAGACAAATTTTGTGTTTAGTTTGACATATTTAACTTCAACTATTACAGTAAAAACTGCAGAAGGAAATTCAACTATAATAGTTGGAATTACGTCCAAGTTGGCCGCAATTCCAACTATAATAGTTGGAGAGAGTAACTTTAAGCAAAAATTATGCTTATCTCCTTAACTATAGATAAAAACTATTTTTCACATTAGAGATAATCTTACTATCATACATATAATAATAATAATAATAATAATAATAATAATAAACTTTTAAAAATAATTTTTTAACTGCATTCAATCAAACAAATTAATAATTTATAATGATAAAATTTTAAAACTTATTTCTTAACTGCATGCAATAAAACAAATAATTTATAATTATAGTAATTTTACTACATCGAATAAAATAGAATGCACGAAATTACAACTGACCAATTTTTATATTATCATAGATAGTGTATTTATAATATCTATTTCTCTATATTAAAGGAGGGTTTGGGGACCTTGGGGTGACATGTGTTCTCCCAAACCCCTTTTACTCTTCCCTCTATATATATATATTATAATTATTATATATATTATATATATATATATCAAAATTTAAAATTTTGATACTTTTCAAAATTTTAAATTTTTAAATTTCAAATTAATTTATAATATTTATTTTTCAAATTTTAAATTTTAAAATTTAAAATTTTTAATCTCTAAACTCTATAAAATTAATTAATTAATTAATTTTATTAATAAATTCATTGTATATAATATAATTAATTAATATTATTAATAATACAGCTAATAAATCGCATAATAAAAATCTATTTGATCGATGCTATAAAAAATACATAATTTAAATTTGAATTGTAAGATTTTAAAAATAGTGCGTGTGTATATATATAATTAATTTTATTAAACAAATTCTTCCATTATTTTATTTCCCTTCTATTTATTTTTTAAAATTATTTTGATATATTTATCATAAATCTTTTTTTGCATAAATCTTTATAAAATAAGTTGTCGTTTTAATAAATTTTATTTAAATAAAATTAACTATTAAATTATTTTTATATAATTTTTATTTAATTAATAATTAGATTTATAAAATTATTTAAAAATATAAAAAACTAAAATTTATTAAAAAATATTTTTAAATTCCCAGCATCGCGCGGGTATTTCACGGATAATTATATTAAACCAAAGGGCCCTTTAGTAGACATCGGCAAGTGGCATAGTTGACGTTTTAAAAAAAAAATTAAAAAAAAAGAGAATATTATTAACTGCTACTTAATGAGCGGCAGTGCCTCAAAAGACTCAATTATTTAATTTTTTAAGGCCTGTGTTGTTGACTTGGTTGTCTCGCCTCAATATATTTTGTAGTTCGTGACCCTGCACTATATTTAAAGCCATGTATGTAGCACCATAAGTATTGCGTTGAATAAAGGTAAAAGTATACAGAACTTACCTGACATGTAAAATATTTAGATTTGATTATTTAATTTTTTAAAATTTTAATTTTATTATCTAATTTTTTAATTTACTTGATTTGAATTGATTAACGATATGCTGACTTTAAAATTTAAGCTAATTCTTTACTTTAGTAAACTTATAGCGGTAAGAATTCTATACAATATATTAATTAAATATATAAAGATATATAAACGCTGCATTTAAATTTCAAATTAAAAAAATTAAAAGCTTAGATAGTAAAATTAAAATTTTAAATAAATTGGACAACTAAATCTAAATGCTCCATAGTTCACCATTTGATTTTATCTTGAATAAATGACCTTTTTATGTACCGTAAGAACTGTGTGACTAAAATGAAAAAATATTACTTTTAGAAATCATTAAAATCTAATGTAATGGGAGATACAACAGTTACAACTATGTATATTTCATTTGGTTTGACGCAGTAAAAATCGTTGTAATTATAAATAATTTATTTAGTTGCATGTAGCTGAAAAGTATATTTGTAAAATTTTACCGGATGATGAGATCACCTTTAAGGTGGAAAAGAAAAATAAAAAATCAATTTAAAGAATGATTAGGACCGTAAGCTTATCTTTCGATTAAAGTTATTCTCTTCAAC
Source organism: Ananas comosus (assembly GCF_001540865.1). NCBI lineage: Eukaryota > Viridiplantae > Streptophyta > Magnoliopsida > Poales > Bromeliaceae > Ananas > Ananas comosus. The sequence continues at coordinate 9,718,305 of NC_033626.1, forward strand.
TGTCGCAGTTGGAACTCCAACAAATTTAGGTATAGTTTCAACTACTACAGCCTGCACTTGGACCTTTTTATGTAGTTTCTACTGTAATAGTTAAATTCAAACGCATCAAACCAAATGTTAGATTAAAAAATGAAAAACCCTAGGAGAGAGGATAAAATATTAAATTCCACAATTTCTCCATTTCTAATACAAGTAATCTAATCTTAACATAAAACTTTCAAAACCATATCTCTAATTTCTAACAATTTATTCAATAATACAAAATTTCAAAAATCTAAATAAATTCACTAAATAAAATTTTGAAAAATTTAAATTTTGATAACTAAAGAAAATAATTTTTTGATCCTAATTAATTTTTTAATTGCGTCACTAGCTTGACACCCATCAATACAAAATATATATGTTAGCCTTGGGTGAAAAAATTAGTGCACCATGAATAATCATATGCATGTGTATTCAATATGAAAAATAGGTGCAATTAGTGGATAATAGGATAGATAAAAATAACATGAACTCATAATTAGATCTGATATCATGTTACTTAAAAGTTTGATCCAATAAGAAAATGCTCAAAAATATTTGTAACAGTACTCAAACTGTATAGCAAATACTAAAATGTGAGGGACTTGTTATGCCTTTCTCGGAAATTAGAAAGTCTCTGGAACTCTCTTTGCACTTCTCAATGAATGTGGAGCCACAAACCTAAAAGGCATCTTTTTTATTTATCAATAAAGTGATTTATACTTGTGTTAGAGCTTTTTCCCTTTAGGAAAAAAAAAAAAAAAAGTAACTTATGAGTTGTGTCATTGTGTGTCACTGTGTGTGTGTGTGTGTGTGTGTAAGAGAGAGAGAGAGAGAGAGAGAGAGAGGGTTTACTTAACTCATAAGAAGAAGATCATGAATCTATGTCTATGTATAGAGGCTTTGATTAGTAGTCTAATAAATAAATCAAGTTAATTTATCACCAAAAATATAGATAAAAAATGTATGGAGACCCCCTTTCAAACTAATCTTTTCAAATTTTTATTTGATTTTTTATAGTTAAAAGTTGTATCAATTTAATAACTTTGTTGGTTATTAACCATTAACTGATCTGGTTTTGCCGGCTAATCAATAAATTTGATTAAATTTTTAAAATTTTTTAACTAAAATTACATAATTTGAAAAAATAAAAAGTTGAAAGCGTTTCAATAAAACGAAAAAAAAATTGAGAAGCAATTTTAAAATTTAATATAGTTGAAGGGTCTGCGTGCATTTTTACCCAGAAAAAGATTAAATGCATACAGGTCTGTGCAAATATATTTCTATAAAGTTCAACTTTCATATATTGTCTCTCTAAAACTTCTAATATTTTTAAATATGCCTTTTTGATTTATTACTGTTAGAGAGCTGTTTATATTTTAATAGCAAATAAATGAAATATTAATTTTGCCATCACAAATATGTCTTTTCGAAAGTCACAATAGTATAATATAAGAGGGATAAAAATATCAAATTATTTTATAAACTAACCAAGATTAAGATTTAATCTATTTAAAATTTTCTAACGGATTCTAATGGTAAGAACAGGACTTTTACACAAACAACATATTAAAATTAGATTTTATAAAAATATATTTTTAATTCATTATATGTTCACAGCAACATTAAAAAAAAAAAAAAGAAAAAGAAAAAGAAAAAAAAAGCACAGACACACACACACAAACACAATTGATTACTAATTACGGCGGATCTAGGATGAGGGCCACCGATTCCTTCTGCAGCGCTTTACGGGTGCGTTTGGTTCGCGCTATCTTTTAAAGATTCCTAATAATTCAATGGGAATAAAAAAATATAACGGTATTTGGCTAAACGTACTAAGTAATCTAGTTGGTAATATTGGATTCACTTGGGAATAAGATTTATACCAAAGTACTAATCTCATTTTCTTGAGGGAGGATGGATATCCTCATATTAATGGATTGGGGTAATCATAATATGTCTAATTTTTTTCTGTCTTCCTATCCGCCGGCTAATTGATATTATTTTTTTTTACACTCTAACCTTATATCTCTCTCTAAACTTATTTTTCTCTCTAAAATTCAACTTTTTTTTCTCTCTCCAAACTAAGCTCTCTCTCTCTCTTTCTAAAATTTCAACTCTCTCACTTCCTCTAATTTCGACTATATTTTTCTTTCTATTTTTTTAATTATGCTCTCTCTCTCTAACTTATACGCTCTCTCTATTTTTTCTAAAAAGATATTGAAACTTTTGGTAACATTATCTAAAATTAATTGTATATTTTTTGTAATATTAAATAACATGACTAATTAATATTACCGTGCGAACCAAACACAGAAATTCCACATTCTTAGTAATAGGATGAATATGAATAAGATTCTCGGATATCTTTTATTCCTAGTAATCTTTTATAATGCGAACCAAACGCATCCTACAAGTAATCCCAACCCTTCCTTTTTGCCTGGTCGGCGGCACGTGTCACTTTTCCAATGGCCAACCATTGTGCACCTGGTCCAGTGGGACCACACCAAACTTGGACGTATCCTCCTCGGCCCACTCAATGAAAAAGGAACCCCCCACTCCATAGCTCTATAAAACGAAAAATTCTAGAATGCAACGGGTATATTAGTGACGTGGCGTAACAAACCAATCAAATTAATCCTTTTAAGAATATATGTTCCATCATGATTGTAAAAAAATACTTTTATTGTACTTTTGTTTGAAATGAAGGAATGTGATTGGCTTGTTATTGATGACGTGGTGCAAGTGTGACAGTGTAGAATTCCTCCTATAAAACCCCCCATATATCACACTCCATGTATACTTATAATTGAGCTTCAATTTCTCACATGGCGAACGCTTACTATTTTCACAACACCCCCCCCTACTACCACCAAAACCCTTATTCCCAGGCACACCACCCCAGCTCCCACGCAGCGCAACCCTTCCCCCTCCACCTCTGCTTCTTCCTCCTCACCCTCTTCCTCTTCATCGCCTTCTCGTGGTACATGAGCTACGAGTCGGCCCTCGAGAGCCTGATCGAGCAGGTCAAGTTCCTCTTCATGGTGTCGCCGCTGGTGCTGCTCCTGGTGGTGCACCTGATGTCGAGCCGCGAGAGGCGGCACGTGCCGTTCTTCGCGCCATTGCCAGAACACCAGCAGCCTTTCTACTGCAGCCGCGGTCGCGCGGGCGGATCCCCGTGGGGGGTCGCGCTCGTGCTGGTGCTACTTATGTTCATGATCTCCTACCAGTCTTACTTCCACGAGAGGTGGTTCCCCCTGCTGAGCAGGTGATCAGGGGCCAAATTAATTAAATAAATAAACTTGTGTGTGGTTTATATATATATATATATATATATGCTTTGTTTTGTATAAGAAGGGCTAGCTAGGCTTCTTAATTTGCTTTTCTTATGGGGCTAAAGAAGAGGGGCAAGATATATACATGTGTGCTCCACTTTAATATTCCTTCCAAATATTAATGCATTATGTTAAGTCCTATGGTAATATGTAGAGGTTTCTTTTTTCTTTTTTCTTTTTTCTTTTTTTGATATTTCGCAGATTTTTCGAGATTCCAAATACCTCAACTCTCTTTTTTTTTTTTTAATGGTTTAAGAGATGATTATAAAGCTAGACTACAATGACAAGGAGACTAAAAACTTAGCATCGGACCAGCTATTGTCACACCAAAAAAAGGAAGAAAAAAAAAAAAAAAGAAAAGCAAAACAAAGCGGCTAAATACCTTGATTTATAACTTATAATCGATCGTAGCTTGGTAATTGGGATCGAAGCCAGTCGGGAAAAAAAAAAATTCACTGAGGAGCTCTCGAACAACACTTCATTAAAAAAAATTCTAATCCACATGTATTACTTTATCTTTATAGGATTATAATCATTCCTTCTAGAATTTTTTTTTAAAAAAAATTAATATTAAAAAATAATTCAACAAACTATTGGATGAAAGTAAAACTAATACGTGACAGTGGACCTGGAGCTTTCCAAAAAAGTCATCTATTCTGTCGTGAAGTGTCACTTTTTCTCCATTCAGAATTATATGTTGGCTAAATTACAAAAAATCTTTCTGTAATAATCTGTTTTTTTACTTTTTCTTTCTGACATTTAAAAATCTACATTTTACTCCCTTGTAAAATAAAAAATATTCACAGGGGGTTACGGCGTGTAAAATGATCATTTTGCCCCTCGTCATTTTCGTCTTCTTCCTCATCTTCCTCAGCCGCCCCTTCGATCGGCCGCGATTTCTTTCTATTTCCTTCTCCACCTACTCCCCTTCTCCTCCAGCACCCTCGCCGTCCCTCGATTTTAACGATAGTAGGGAGAAAATTGAGGTGGGTGTTGATGGAGAGGTAGGCAAGGGCAACGAGGGCGAAGGCGAGGCGGCGGAGGAGGGCGAAGGGGATGTGGGCGAGGGCGAGGCAGTGGAGGACGGTGAGATGGCGAGGCGGCGAGCGGAGGAAAGCGAAGCAACAAAGAAGAGGGCGGAGGGGTATTTTCGGTATAAAAAAATATTTTATAACAGAACTCTAACGGTAGGAGGTGAAGTGCACATTTTTTATTTTATAAGGGGGTAAAGTGTAGGTTTTTAAATGTCAAGGAGGGGAAAGTGAAAAAGCGGATTATTATAGAGAAGTTTTCTGTAATTTAGCCTTATATGTTTAAGCCTTATATGAGATGATTCCGCCGCCCATTAGTGGCAGTTTAGACCCACACTATTCATATTACTCGCACTATCCATATTAGACAATATAAGGATTCATGATCCTGATGCTAATAAATCCATATTAGATAATGAGGATTATTCATGATCCTGATGCTAATAAGTAAGGACATCACTACACGCACAAGTTATCTGTTTTGTTTCCTTTTTTTCAGAAATAAATTTAGTTAGAAAATATAAATAATTAGGTTTCGAATTTAAAATGTCAAATATCAATCATCAAACTCTTAGGCAATTACGCGAGGTACATTTAGTGGTTAGTTACTATACATGCCCAATTTTCTTTTCTTTTTTTTTTGAGGGATAAGTGATTTCTACACACAAATTTGTACCCAATGCATTGCTAGTAGTACCCAATGGATTGGTTGTTGCTATCCGAAGTTTCAAGTTTAAAGTTTAATTACTTTATATTTTTAGATAAATTTAGTTTTAAAATAAAAAAAAAACAGATAGGAGGCTTAGTTTTCTCTAAAATAATTTTTAAAAAAAATGCATTGCCCATAGCAATAGAACCATTTGGAATGCTCGTTTTGTGCATGTTATATGCACTATGAATATATAGCTGGTTGAATAGGTTATCCTAAATAGAAGTAGGAATACTAAAACACTATAATATTGCAAAGCTGCAACAAAAGCTTGTTTATTTGGTCTTTTTTATTTAGAGTATAATATTATTTAATAAAATATTATCTAAGCAGTACTATTTGCAAATCCATTGTGTATATATTTTTTTAATTTTCTCATGGCTTTTCAAAATTATGTTCTTTGCTAGCTAAACAAAGAGAAAACTTCAAATACCCCTTTGTGGTTTTACTTTTTTTTCACTTTAGTACCATGTGGTTTAAAGTATATCAAGCTAGTATCCTGTAGTTTTGCATTTGTTCACTTTAGTACCCTGTGGTTTAAAGCGTATCAAGTTAGTACCCTATGGTTTCGCACTTTCTCACTTTAGTATTCTGTGGTTTAAAAATTACGGGATACTCATTTGATACAAAAATAAAACCACAGGGTACTAACTTGATACATTTTAAACCATAGGATACTAAAGTGAGAAAATGTGAAACCACAGGTATAACTTGATACACTTTAAATCACATAATACTAAAATAAAAATGTACGAAACCAGGGGGGATTTTGAAGTTTTCCCCTAAACAAAAATGTTTGACGTTTTCAATTATTAAATATTTATAATTAGTAATTATAAAATATTTTGCAGAGTTCGTGATAAGCTAATAAAATATGTGACAAATGGTTAACAATTAAGCCTTCAAACTACATTCCCCGGGTGGGTCTCTAACGTGAGTAGTAAAAGTTGGCGAGTAAATGCATCTATATATGTTAATGTGAATTGAGCTCTTATATTTTTAGAAGTAACAAGTCATCCGTGCCCGTAGATTTTCAATTTTTTGATTAAGAGATGTGCGGTTAGAATAATAATGGTCATCCGAGATTGAGCGGGTGCTTGGTCGATATTACAACAGAATTAGATTATAGAGACATATTTTTAAGACACTTTTGTGTAAGTATTTTATTTATACCAAAATTTAAAAAAAAAATCTACTAAAGCAGTAAAGCCTAAATATAAAGCTCAATCCAATCAAAAATAAAAAGTTACTCTACTCAACCAACCCCACTTAGCCCACTCGGCCCAATTGCAAATAAAAAAAAAAAAAATTGATTACCATCTCCCCTTTTCCTCCTCTGCTGCCGCAGCTGACAAGGTAGGGTTCCGGCTGTTGCAGTTCGGCCGCGAGGATCTTGCAGGGATCGTAGAGGGCTATAATTGACTCGTGTCCCTCTGCCACGGGTCGTTAGAGGAGTAGATGCCAAATATTAAGACGGCCCCATATATAGCGATCCCACATATAGCAATACTTTTAAAAAGTGTCGATAATTAAGCCAGCGGTATTTTTTTTGACTTATACCGATATTTAAAAGTGTCGCTATAAAGTATTTTTATTGTAGTGTGAATAATATGATCTAACGGATGGAATATATGGTCAAAAAGATAGAACTAACGATAAAAAATTTACAAGCATCAAATACTTAGTACTTTCAAAAGTACCATAGCCTCTAAATTTAAGCTTACACTGGCTCTAGCTACAAACCATGCTCAGATTAATTTGACATGCAGTCACAAATTCTTAAATTATCTTAGAACTAGTAAAAAATAAAAAAGAAAAACTTTAAATACTACACTTGTGATTTCACATTTTCTCAATTTAAAACCCTGTAGTTTAAAGTGTATCAATTTAGTGCCCTGTGGTTTCATTTTATCTTTTTATTATTGATTCCACTAATTTTTTTCATTAAATCAGTGATAAAATTAAAATTAAAGGGTACTAAAGTGAATATTTAATAAACCTAGATGGATTATCTTAAATTTTTTATATATAATTTTATAAAATATTAACGAAAAAACTGATAAAAAGATAAAAGTAAAATAACAAGCCACTAATTTAATACATTTTAAACTACCGAATATTAAAATAAAAAAAAATGAAACAACATAAATGATATTTAAAGTTTACCCAAATAAAAACAAAACAAACGATAGAAGTGCCAAATACACGCAATTCCACCAAATCATCAGCAATGCTCCAGTATCGTTGTCTAGTAACCTTTCCCGAGGTTGAGGGTTCACGCCTCCATGTGCGCGCATAAATTTGGAGCTCTAAATTTCAAAGTTGGGGTTTAACATGTACACTTGTTTTTAGAGAAATATCTAAAATATGAAATCCATTAAAAAAAAATTTAAAAAAAAAGAGAAAAGAAAAAAGAAAAAGCTGCATGTATTCTATCGAATTAATTAGATACAAAGCCTTTAAAAGGCATAAGGGTAGGATTACTAATTAAAGTTCCCATGTCAACAAATTGTACAATCTGTGTAGGAATCATTTTAATAATCATCCTTTAATACACACCAGGCCAAAAGGTTTAAAGTTGCTAATGAATCCCAAAACTCATTTAAAAATCAACTAGAATTAATGTACCTTAATTACTTGGTAGTAATGGTACTGTATGAAAAGCACAAGGGCATCTTCTTTCTCTCTCTCTCTCTCTCTCTCTTTTTTCTTTTTCTTTTTTTGTTCCCCTTTCGGCTGGGATGGTGACAGGAGCAGGTAGAGATAAAGCCTCATCTGCATGCATGCTTCCCTAAAATCTCTCTAAAATTTTATAATCATTGTAGCTGCAGCACATAATTTCATGCTCAAAAGAAAAGTTTGCCACTTAATTTGGTCCTTGAAGACTAGATTATATATGTCTTTGGCATTTTAATTGTAAGGCGAATGCCACTTTGATTCTCAAACTTAATTTATTGTAATTTCTGACTTTATAGATTATTATAGTTAAATTCTACAATATGACTAAATAATGATGTATTGCTGATGTGATGGTGATATAATAATATTATAGTTGATGAGATGATAGTAATTAAGATGTCATATTACTGGCATATCAGTAACATATATTGATATATATAAATATCCCCACCTTGTAAACTAAATTAGACTATAAAACTTAATTACAATAATTTTAAAAATAAATTGAATAAAAAATTATAATAAATTAAAGTTTGAGAACCTTACGGTCAAGAACCAAAACTGAAATTTAGCTTGAAAGTTAAAAAAAAAATAATAACTTTTATATATGTAAATTTTATGATTATTTTGTTCAAGCATCTAGTTTTTAAGTTATACTAGCTTTTTTCTTTTGAGTAAACTTCAATTTGCATGCTTTGTGATTTAGCTTATTTTTACTTTACCATCTTATGGCCCAAAAAGTTATATTTAATTATTCTGTGATTTAATCCTTATTTTTACCCAAAAAAATTATTATCAAATAGGATGTAAAATAAAGCTTTTTGATAACCACAAAATAATTAAGCATAACTTTTTAAATCACAAAATAGTAAAATAAAATTGAGCTGGACTATTGAAAGTTTATTTTAATAATTTTGCTTTTATGTTGTGGAAATTGCTAAAAAGAAAGAAAAGAATTTTGATAAAGTTGAAAGCTACACTCATATTACAAATTAATTTTATGAAACCCTCGTTTAACCTTTGGATGATGATGTGTAATTTATAGCAACATTTGGAAAAGTTGGACATATTTTCTCCATGTTATCTATTAACTTAAATGAATTCTCAATATTTGTTGCCACATGGCAAGTTTTTCTTCACCCTCACTAGTATGTATTCTTTTTCTTCCCCTCAATAAACTTTCAATGTATATTTTAACGGTTCCACTAATAAAACTTTCAATTAATCCCAATGTTTGTTGCCACATGGTAAGTTTTCCTTCACCCTTACTAGCATGCGACTCTTTTTCTTCCCCTCGCTAAACTTTCAATGTACATTTTAACGGTTCCACTAATAAAACTTTCAATTAATGTATTTAAATGGTTCCACTAACAAAGCTTTGAATTAATATATTTAAATAGTCCCACTATCATGTATTATTCCATTTCTATCCACAATTATTCATTATGACCATTTCCATTCCCTTCACTATACTTTTAATTAATGCAAACGATTCTACTACCAAACTTTCAATTACTATGCTTAAATGATCTCATTATCATCTTACAATCCTAACATTTTTATCTTCAATTATTCATTATGGAAATTTTCCTTCCCTCCACCAGATTTTTAATTTTTTATCTCCAATATATTCATCAATTCTTTATCTCTCATTTTTTGCTATACACTATTGCCTCCTTCCCTCGCTTCCTCCCCGTCTCTCACTAATGCGCGCCCACTTCTCCTTTCCGCCATGACGTTTGGTGAATATATCAAGTGAGATACACAAGAGAATGTTTAATATTTTCTTGTTATTAATTATTATTACAATTTCTACCCGCTGCAAAGCGCAGGTCCCTTCACTAGTAATAAATGTTTATGCAACAAAAATCTTGGTGCATTGGTGCTTGGCAAATGGGTGATGTGTAATTACACAAAAGGAATCTCACCTATAAATAATTAATTAATTGATTATCAATTAACCTGAGACTTTGTTCTTGATATATATTGGTGACTATGTGGTATTTCATAAAAACCAGTGAAGTAACCCGCGCGATGCGATGGATAGATAATAAAAATAAAAATAAAAATTTATAGAAAAAATAAAAATACGGGAATATAGATATCCTATGATTGTTGAGAATGAGACAGCCGGCGATGACATCGTACGCCGTTCTTGTCAAGGACACATGAGGAGTAACGGATAGAGGCCAAAGTGCTCTGAGCGGTGAGCAAGAGGAAAAAGGAGGAAAAAAAATGAAAAATCTAAAATCATAGGTGGAGAAATCCAAAATCACTACACAGGTGAGGTGAGGGAAGAGGAAGAGATGTCGTTATCGGTTTGAAAGATAAAAGAAAATAAGAGATGGAGAGAAAAGAGAGAGAGAGAAAGAGAGTTGAAAGATATGGTTACGAGGGAGAGGAAGAATTTTACTAAGATAAAAGAGAGAAAAAAAAAAAATAGTGTGTCCCACTGCCCTCAAATGAAGGTAGTACATCCACGTTGGATTTGATCATGAGAAATCATGTATAGGTGTAGAGGTATGGATAAAGATATTAATTATTTAGTTTAGTCCATTGAAGTGAATCACTTATAACTTAACTAATAACACTTCTTTTAGTCTTTGTCTTGTTCTTGAGATCACCTGGTGAAGAAAATTGTGATCTTGTATATAGATTTTAAATGTGAAATCACGCTTAGTACGTGAAACTGTGTGATCATGTTATATTAGTGAAGAGACCCGCACTTTACAGCGGATAGAAACCCTAATAGTAATTAATAATAATAAAATATTAAATATTTTCTTGTGTATCTCATTTGGTACATCTACCGAAAGTATCTCATTGTAGGCGGCAGATATGAACTCGATGATGCCTTTTCCGGCAATGGTGATAGTGACGGCGACGACGATCTCTCCGACCGCGGCGGAAGAAGGAATTGGGTGCACATTAGTGAGAGAGAGAGAGAGGGAGTGAGGGAAGGAGGCGATGGTGTATAGCTAAAGATGAGAAATAAAGAATTGATGAACAAATCGGAGATAAAGAATTGAAAGTTCGGTGGAAGGAGAAAAATGGACCATGATGAATAATTGGAGATAGAGGTTAGGATCGTAGATAGTAGTAGGACCATTTAAATATATTAATTGGAAGTTTGATAGTGAAACCATTTACATTAATTGAAAGTATAGTGGAGAGAAGGTAGTGGGACCATTTAAATGCACTAATTGAAAGTTTGGTTAATGAGACCGTTAAAATGCATATTGAAAATTTAGTGATGGAAAGAAGAAGAGTCACATGCTAGTCAGGATGAAGAAAAACTTACCACGTGGCAACAAACATTGAGGATTCATATAGTTTAATAGATGGGGATTTTGTTTTTAAATCGACCCACTTCACCCTTTTGTAGAGTGCAAAGTTGAAAATGCAAATGGTAGAGTTCAATGTATGTTTTATTTTGGGGTGACAATCTAACTTGTCGGTAACGAGCCCGTTTATGTTTGGCTAGAAATGAGCTTGAAATTAAATCACACGTTTAATAAAAGAGTCGAATATGAGCTGATTTTTTCAGCTCGTTTAATAAATGAGTCGAATATGAGTTCGGGTCAGCTCGTTCGTGTTCAACGCGATAACAACTCGATATATATAAATAAATAAATATATATATAATACAGATTTTATTATTTGATTTTTAGCCCAATCTAAATACAAATCCCAACTCAATTACAAAAAAGCTAATTTATATATAAAATTTTAATTATTAGAGCAAAGTCTAATGAATAAAATATCATAAATTTATTTTATATATATATATATAGTATAGCTAAGTTACTTGTAAAAGCACCAAACAATTGGTGCTTGTAAGTTTTTTACCGCTAGATCTACCTCTTGGATCATTTTCAACCATTAGATTATACTATTCAACCAACTACCCACTCAACTCTACGGGGCCCACATCATCCTAACCGCATATCTTTTAATCCAATGGCTAAAAATCTACAAGCACCAATAACTTGGTACTTTTAAAAGCATAGGAGCTCAATTCTATATATAAATATATATAGTGTATGTCTCTTGTATTTTCGAAAGTACGGAGGTTTCCGTACTTGTAATTTGTTTTCGATGATAGGATATCCGATTCGACAATTGGCTCTGTTAGGTATATTCTATCTTGTTGGAACTATTTAGAAATCAAATTTTATAATTTTTTAACATTATTTACGAAGTAATCAAAAGGTCTCAAAATTGACTATTTTAACGGTCGATGTGGTATGTTTTTAAGTTCAACAGTGTAAAATAATTTAAATTACATAAAACTTTAATAGAAAATTTTATTTAATATCTAAAACAAGTTTTATGCTGGATATTATTATTATTATTATTATTATTATTATTTTTTTTTTTTTGAGAACTTCAACCATAAGTGTGCAGAGGAAAAAGAAAATGTGTCAGCCTGATGCCCATATCTTGCAGGAACAAAGGACGCAAAATGAGACAACGAAGATGAAGGTGACAATGAATTTTGCACGTACGATTTTAATGTGGTCCTCTACATATATTATTATTTTTTGCATTAAATATCGTGCATCCGATATTTGGACCGTACCAAATCGTACGTAAATATATTTCAACTGATGCTCATTGAATGCATACGAGGTGATCACGGGTTAAATACTGTAAGATGATCTAGTGCCAAAGATGCTGTAGATTGTGGGCCTTTACTGGCGCTAATCACTTGTCAAAACATTAGCGCTAATCATTAATCTCAAAAATTCGAACTATTAAAAATAATTAATTAATTTACTGAAAGCATACAGATACATATTTCACAGATCTCGATTGTGATTTGATCCAACCAGTCTCACGCCATTTCGAATATGACTCGACTCACTCAGTCTCATACTATTTCGGACATGACTCGACCCAACATCACCTCCCGCAATAAGACAGAATGCTGGCTCATTTAAACCCACAATAGGGCTCGGCGCATCCGAGAGCCCACAACCCGATATAGTTTACGCATTTCGAAGCGTCTGAAAATGACACGAATGACGAATAGAACAGCGTCACATTATAATCGTACTCGCCAACTTCTGTATTCTGACAATTTGTTAAATTGTAGCTAGATTAGGATGGGTATTTAAATCTGTATGAAATAAATTGAATAGATATTAATTTAAGGTGTGACCGTACGTACAATGATTGCATGCACGTAGTAATTAATACGGGTGCATCGTAAGAGAGTTCTCATTTGAATTTGGAAAAAACTTCAAATACCACATTTTAGTTTCACAGTTTTTTACTTTAATACTCTATGGTTTAAAGTTTTTAACTTTAATACTCTATGGTTTAAAGTGTATAAATTTAGTATCCTATGATTTTATTTTTATCTCTTTATCATTGATTTCATAAATTTTTTTCGTTAAATCAGTAACAAAGTTAAAACTAAAGAGTACTAAAATAAATATTTGATAAACCGAGTTGAGATATCTAATTAAAATTTTTTGTATATAATTTAACGAAATATTAACGAAAAAACTGACGAAAAGATAAAAATAAAATCATAGGACACTAACTTGATATACTTTAAACCATAGGGTACTAAAGTGAGAAAGTGCAAAACTATATGGATGGTATTTGAAGTTTATCCTTAAATTTATAGAAAATGAGAAAGGAATGGTAGAGATTTAGTAAGAGAGGTTGTGTTGAAGTTTTTTCATATAGAAAAGTAGTCGAGTGTAATTTTTTTCTTGGTTCGTGAATTATTTATATTTTTTATTTGGTTTTTTTTTTCTTATTTTTTTTTGTAATCGTATCAGGTTTTGCTAAGTAGACGGCGGGTTTATAGTAAAAATTCAATTTGACGCTTCCGTTGCGGAATTCCAACGACTGGTAATAGAGCAAATACTGAATTTACAGTAATAAATATCAGAGCGGATTGGAGATTCGTAATATCAAATTCCCAACAGCATGAACCCAAAATTATAACAATTTGTCTTAAAAAACTTAAGCAAGTATATCTGAACTCCCTGTTTTTTTTTAATAAAATATCTAATGGAGTTTGAACATAGAATCTTTTGCTATAACATTATGTAAAATAATAATATAGGTAAACATGTATAGAACTTGCTCAAACTATGAGTCATTCGAGCCAACTATCAGATTTTTTTAAATTTTGATTTTGCTACCGAATCTTTCAATTTTTTTGATTTGAGCCCCTCAACGACATTTGAACTTTCAAAATTTAAAATTCATCATCTATCTTTACATATTTAACCCAAATACTTCATCCAATTCTCGCAACTATACGTTCATTAAATTAAACAATTAGCTTAAATTTTGAAGTAGAAGAGTCGTTGACTAACTCAAATCAAATAAATTTGAAATTGGATAGTAAAATCAAAATTTTGAATGATAGTGTAGTCGATTCAAAATAATTTAAAGTTCAAATAAATTTTATACATTTTTACCGATAATATAAGGCAATTACTTTTCGCATGATTGTTATAATTCTTTCTTGTTGACAGTGGAGTGTCCAATTAACGAAGCACACGAATTTAAATTTAGGTAAAAATATGCAGAATTTATCAAGATTATAAATCATTTTAAAACGACTGTCCTCAAAATTTTGATTTTACTATCCAACCACTCAATTTGTTCGATTTAAGCTAGTCAACGATATTTTGATTTCAAAATTTGAATGCATCATTTATCTTTATATGTTTCATTAATACATTTTATATAATCCTCATAACTATAAATTCATTAACATAAGAAATTAGCTTAAATTTTGAAGTAAAATTATTGCTGAACTAACTCAAATCAAATAAATTTGAAATTGGATAGTAAAATCAAAATTTTGAATGATAGTGTAGTCGATTCAAAATAATTTAAAGTTCAAATAAGTTTTATACTTTTTTACCAATAATATAAGGCAATTATTTTGCGCATGATTGTTATAATTCTTTCTTGTTGACAGTGGAGTGTCCAATTAACGAAGCACACGAATTTAAATTTAGGTAAAAATATGCAGAATTTATCAAGATTATAAATCATTTTAAAACGACTGTCCTCAAAATTTTGATTTTACTATCCAACCACTCAATTTGTTCGATTTAAGCTAGTCAACGATATTTTGATTTCAAAATTTGAATACATCATTTATCTTTATATGTTTCATTAATACATTTTATACAATCCTCACAACTATAAATTTCTTAAAATAAGAAACTAGCTTAAATTTTGAAGTCAAATCACTGTTGACCGACTCAAATCAACTAAACTGAAAGATTCAAAATAATAAAATTCAAATATTTTTAAATTGGGTAGCCATTTTAAAATGAAGTTTAGTTTTACCTTGAACCCTCTTAAATCACGACAGATGCATTGTACGCTGATAATACGTTATATTATAAATGATCATCTATCCTACCCAAACTTTAAATACTAAAAGGAGACATTCTGTTGAATGTAATTGTAAATACAATATAATTAAAAATGTATGCAGCTAGAAATACAGTAGTTGCAATTATATGCATCTTGTTTGATTGGATACTTGGATGTGGCAAATACATTAGAATTATAAATAATTTATTTGGTAGTATACTGTTGAGAAGTATATTTGTAAATTTTATTATTTTATATATGGGTGATAATTATTAGAAAATGTAAACTTATCTTTTATTTAAATTGTTATCTCAAACTATTGCAGTTGAGCTTTCTCGTTTAATTCCAACTGCAGCTGTTAAATTCGAATGTATGAAATAAAATACCAAATTAAGATTTACAAATAGTTTAAAAATATAGTGCAATTGCGACTGCGTGCAACTAATATGGAAACAATGCTATCGCAAACAAATCACGTATATGTGGGCTTGAGGAAGTGAAGCCCAATATAAGGCCTAAATTATTAGATTGGGCCGGGCCTCCAAATGAAAAGCCCAAAATAATTCAGACTCGTCTCGAGCTTACCAGTGGAGCCCAATCGACCCCAACCAATTTGGACATAGTTAGCATTTAAAAGGGTCTTTTTTTCCTTTTAGCTACCTCAGAATTTTTTTTTTTTTTTTTTTTCACAAATACTCCTGCAAAATTTATATTTGTAACATCTGTCCTATCCCCGCCACACAAGCACCACGCGAACTCCACATACATGTGGCTGGTTAAGTTGAATACGTTTAACCATTCTCCATGTCCTTTTCACATTCATTGTGTTTATTATATTAAATATTGTATAAGTTTAGTTAAACATGATAAATCATTCACCGTATCCATTTACGGTAAATGATTCACTGTATTCAACTTAATTTGTTACGCTTACATGGCGCTTGCATGGCGTTTGCGTGGCGGGAAAAGGACTAATCTTGTAAATATAAATTTTATGAAGCTATTGTGAAATTTTTTTTCAGAGGGCTAAAAGCAAAAAAAAGGTAATTTAAAATAGGTAGAAAATTTCAGACGGGCGGATTCGGACCAGACAAACTGATCTGATCCGAAATCACACTCCGCCTTTTCTCATTTGGATCTCATATCCGAACCCGAAATCTACTGAATCCGCACAAGGGTCAATTGCACCATTGGTCCCCGATCTTTACTCGATTTTTCTTTTTTTGGGTTGTTCCCTAACTTTGGTCTTTTCTATACTTTGATCCTTATTTTCTTCTTTCATATTTATTTATCTATTAGAAGTGACCATCTTTACTATCATCCTCTGCATCTATGACTATCGTCTATTCTAAAGTATTCAACACTCTAGCGTTGAGCCGATTATGTTACCAAACTCTTTCGAAAATTTAGAAAAGTCGATACTGAGATTGATTTGGATTATTAAATCATACATATATATGTACATATATTGACGTTGGCTTCAGTCTATTTTATCAAAATTAATAGGAACCTGAGTGATTGAAACCAAACTGCAATAAACTATAAAAATCAGTCATGCAAATGGGTAAAAGGAAAAAGAAAAAGACCAAAGTAAATCAAAAGAGCAAAGCAATCTATACACTAACATCTCACTAATCCTGAGACATAATTTATTTACTATTCATATCCAAAAGAAGTGAATGGATAGTAATTTTCTAAATGTAAAAATGTATAAAAGTTTTTAGAACTATAGACCATTTTGATTTGACTACTCAAACTTTCAAAATTTTGATTTTAGCGTCCAACCATTCAATTTGTTTAATTTAAGTAATTGATGGCTCTCCAAATATAAAATTTAAGCTAATTATCTACTTTAATAAATTTATAGTTATGTAAATTATATAAAATATACTAACTAAATTTATAGAAATAAATGATACATTCAAATTTTAAAGCTAAATAGTCACTAATTGGGTCAAATAAAAAAGAAAATAAAAGGTTAGATAGTAAATATCAAAATATTGAAAGATTAGGTAGCCAAATCCAAATGTATAATAGATTGATAGTTTAGGTGTCACAGATTCGGACACACGATATGAAACACGACATGCCTATGACATGATCACTCATTAGCTTCAAAAAATTAGGACACAGACACGATATTAATAAAATATAATATTAACCTTATTAATATAATACAATATATTTATTATATATAAAATATTAATTTTGATAAAATGTTATTATATTTTATACCAATAAAGTTAATAAATTTTTTATTGATAGTTCATATTTTTTTAAAAAAATTCTCTTATACATAATTTATTAAAACAAAATATTTATTATATTATTATATATACATAAAAAATAATATAAAAAGAATATATTTTTTTAAAGGGATGTACCATGGACTCCATCTAGGCATTGCAAACGGATCCGGATTGGTGGAGCGCCCGCCCGGCCATGACAGGGCAGTAAATGGAAAAAATAAACGGATTCAGGGGCGGAAACGGGATAAATTTTACGATCCGAGATGGATTCGGGGCAGGAAACGGGAGAAATTTTGACCCGCCTCGAATCCGCCCTGCCATGATCCGTCCTGAATCCGCCCTGAATTCGCCCCGAAAATCATTTATATTTTAAAAAAATATTCCTAAAAAATAATGTATTTACAAAAAAGTTCAAAATACAAATAATTTAGTATTCTCATTCTAATGTATTTGAAACTTTTGAATTTTGTTTGAATTGTGATTGTATTTTTTTTATAATTAATGTTGTTAAATTATATATATAATATTATTAAAAAATATTAATTTATATTTACAAATATTTAATAATATTATAATTTTATAAAACATATTATTGGCGGGGCGGATTCGGGGCGCCGGCGGAAAACGGTTACGAGGCGGGCGGATTATGGATGTATTTTTTAACCCATCACGGATTCAGGGCGGAAGGCGGGGCGAGATTTGCTAGTTGGGGCGGGAGGCGGGGCGGGGCTCCCGCCCCCAAATCCGCCCCGTTTGCATCCCTACTCACGTCGAACGCGTAACCATAGTGTTACCGCGTCAGACACGAGCCCGATACGGACAAGCAAGACTTAAAAAAGTGTTTGTGATAGGTAGGGACGTAAAACAGGTCGGGTAGCCCACGCGCCTTCAGGCCGGGCAACAGCACGGTATGGATACTATAGCATCCGGCCCGACTTGGCCCGGCCTAGACTTTCGGTTCATGTTGGGCCACTATAATTGGGCACGATGGCTTGGCACGGTCCGGCCAATAACGGGCCTGGGTCAAGCCGGGCAGAGAAGAGGTTCGCGGTCTGATTGGCACGGCCCACCAGGCCAACGTGGCCCGGACCCCACGGCCGAAGGCAACCTGCTTTGGGCTTGGGGTTCGAGCTCCTAGAGAGAAGGGCTCCTCGGGAGGAGTCTCCCCAAGAGCGCTCCTCCCAAGGTTGGGAGGAGTGGGTGGTTTTTGATTTAATGGACCAAACAATTTTGATCTATTAGATAAAAAATTTATTTTTTAAAAATTAATAATAATAAAATAATAATTTATATTTTTTTTATAAAAATTTAAAATTTTATTATTTTATAATTATTTTAATAAATTTAAAATTTTTTAATTAAAATATCAATTTAAAGAGAAATTAAGGATTTAAGTGCCGTAGCACGGAGTCGTGCCGGAAACTTGCTGGTACAATACAGCACGGTGCGTGCCGGGCTGTGCCGATACGTGCCAGTAACAAAAAATTCATATGTGCCAACACATAATAATATGAAATATTTATTTTCTATAACAACAAAATATTCTAATGGTTAATTATGTAATTTTATCAAATCTTTTAAATTTTGTTGAGAAAATTACTTATTAATTTAAAGAATAAAAAATTTTGAGTTGTGTCATTGACACGGGGGCTGTATCGTATCAATATCTTGTTGGCACGATACGGTATGATAGATACGGCCCGGATGGACACTTAAATCGTTGATAGGAATAATACATTATTTTAATTTTTAAAAATTTTATATTTTTTTTAAAAAATAAAAAAGATAAGGAACCGGCCCGGAGAACGGCACGGTTCGTGTCTTCCGGGCCGGACGGCAGAGCTGGGCCGGAGGGTTGTTAGCTCCGGACCGGCCCGTATTTTAAACCGGGCCGGGCCGAGGAAAGTTTTATACATTTTTATGTTTTTTTAAAAAAAGAAAAATTTGTAGAGTTTAGAGGCCCCCCTTAACCATTTCTAAGGGGAAAAACCCCTTCGTCGCTGTTGCTGGTGGAGAGGGTTTTGGCGCTCAATTCCACAACCCCCGAAGCCCCCAACGCGCGCTGTAGCGAGAAAGGGTTTTTATTTTTTTTTCCTCTCTTTTGGTGGCGCATCGCCGAGTTCCCGAAGGAAACCCTATGGCGGAGATCATGGAGATCGACGACGACGACGACGCCCCCGCCGCTGCGCCGCCACCGCCGAAGCTCGACAAGGGCAAATCCCCCCTCGCTCACGACGTCGCCAAATCCGCTCCCTGGGTCGAGAAGTACCGCCCCAAATCCCTCGCCGACGTCGCCGCCCACCGCGACATCGTCGACACAAGTACTCCCCCTCTCTCGATCCCGGATTCGTCGTCGTTGTTGCTGATGTTGTTGTTGATGATGTTGTTTTTGATGGTTTTGTTGTTGTTGATGATGATGATGATGATGATGATGATGATGTTTTGGTTACTATGATTTTTGGCCGTTGTAGTTGATCGTCTCACCAACGAGAACAGGCTCCCGCATTTGCTCCTTTACGGTCCCCCGGGGACGGGGAAAACGTCGACGATCCTCGCCGTCGCGCGGAAGCTCTATGGTTCGCAGTACCAGAACATGATCCTCGAGCTCAACGCGTCGGATGATAGGGGGATTGGTGTCGTTCGGCAGCAGATTCAGGATTTCGCGAGCGCTCGGAGCCTGTCGTTTGGGTAAAAGAGAGCTAGATGAAAATTATGCAATCTATGAATAGATTTAGGCTTTTAGCTGTAGCTATCATAGAGTATTTGACAATCAGAAAAGTTTGAAACTCTTCCTGTAGCACTAAGCAAAAAAAATGTGATTTTTAGGTCCTAGTGAAGAGGCTCCAACTTGGGAGCGAAGCCATTGGAAAAAATTATTTAGGTAAAAATGTATGGTGACCTTCTCAACTATATAGGCCATTTTCAAGTAGGACATCCAAATTTTCTATTTTGATTGGCGGCCCTTCAATCTTTAATTGCTTGATTTGATCTCTCTTTATTGAATTGGGGATTTCTTTAAAATTTAGCACTTTGTTTCTATTACAATTGTAAAGAGTGTCCAGTGCATTTCTTTTCTAGATGGTATGGGAATATGTGACCAAATTGAGATTTGCTCACCATAACAAACACTAGAATGAATAATAAAAGGACTTATCTGAATTTTGCGGACCTTTGAAACAGTGAACTGCTTATAATCTATTTCAATACATGCTGCTGGTTTGTTACTGGGTAAGCCAAATTGGATTACATATTTGTAATTTGACCTTTAAGTACTTGTAAAATTCTATTCTTCTTCTATGTTTACGTAGAGCAAAGCCTTCTGTTAAATTGGTACTGTTGGATGAAGCAGATGCAATGACCAAGGATGCACAGTTTGCTTTGCGTCGAGGTTTGCTGATATTATAGAACTATCATTTTTAAATAATAATTTCATAACCGTGCTTCTCGTTATCAAGCTTACCAAATTTGTTTATATTTTCTCTTGGTTTAGTGATTGAGAAACATACAAAGAGCACAAGGTTTGCACTTATCTGCAATCATGTCAACAAAATAATACCAGCATTACAGTCAAGGTGCACTCGCTTTAGGTTTGCTCCCCTTGAGGCTACCCATATTAGAGAACGTCTACAGTATGTGATAAAAGCTGAAGGGTATGTCCCTACCTTACCTTGATTAATTTATGAATCTTTAATGTGATTTACTGATGTTTATGTAGTTAGAAAGATTAATTTCCTGGTTTCAAACTTCCCCTGAATCTAATGGTTATTTTTTAAGGCATTTTATTAAGGCTGGTCTTCTTCATTTCATTTTTTGTGTTCCTGTTTAGCATTGATATAATACATTAGTCTATGCTTCTTAGTTTTCTCTTGCTATGCTAGTCTGAAAGACCAAGTTTCATACTTTCCTGGATTATTATCTGGAATAAAGACTAAGATGTATTATTGCTTGACTTAGTTGAGCTTAATAACTTGTATTACTTTTGCTGTGATTTAGTTGTGCTCAATAACTTGTATTACTTACTTTTACTTCTTGTTCTATGTTTCTTGACTGCCTTTTGCAAGAAAGGATTTGCCATGTTATGTTGGCAGTAGTGAGTTCATTTTTATTTCCTTTCCCGGTGGGTTTAATCCAAGGATTGGCTAAGGATTGTCATGCCACTGGCAGGGCTTATGCTGTTGTGCCGGAGGCATAGCACAGCACAGTGGCACGGGGCATGCCAATGTCGGCATGCCCCTTCATGCCAATGGCACGCCATTGGTATATTGGCACAGGTTTTTTCTAATTAATTTTTCATGAAAATTTAGTTTTTTAAGAGTATTTTAATATCTTTAGGGGCTATAAAAATGGTTTATGTATTATATCTCACACAATTAAGTAAGAATAGAGTTATAATCTTCTGAATAACTAAAGAAAAAAAATATTTATATAGATTATGAAATTATATGGATAAAGCCAAAACTAAAGTCATAATTGGATAAAAATTTATAGGGAAACACTACCATGAATAAAATCATTAGATCTAAAACGATAAAAGAAATTTGAGGAAATCTTTTTAATTGTAATTTTTCACTAAAAGTTGGTCTTATAATGAAATAGAATTTATCAATTACTCCAAATGTTAGTACATTTAGAAGATCTACGTCCTTTTAAGTATAAAAAAATTTACTACCTCAAAAAGAACCCCAGAAAAATGTAAAAAAAAAACCTAGTTTGTCGATATAGCGTTGGCACAACCCTGTGCCATGTGCCAACACGGCCTCAGCATGGTATGGCATGGGCAGCACATGCAGTCCTTGGTTTAATCTATAAATTCTTGATCCAGTAGGACTTCAAGAGCTTGCTAACTAATCCATCTAGCATTTCTCCGATCCTTACAGTACCACTATAGTGCCTTGCAGTATCATTACTGTGCTGTACAGTACTGCTAAAATTCTTAGCAGTACTTGATATTTTTATTGCAATTTTCCTTCTTTCTGGACCTCTCAGTTTGGGGTGTTACGTAGCATAACAATATTTGATAAAATATGGTCTTACTTATGTCAATCATTTCCATCAGAATAACTATTTGTCTCAGTACTGGCGAGTGCTATGGGTAACTTCCAAGTTTCTACTTTTGTAAAACTAAGCCGATGCTCCAAATTAGCGAAAACAGTTGTTTCAACCTGTTATACTTGGTTTTTGCCTTTCGTGCAGTGAAGAATCCAATTAATGGCAGTTCTTTTTTCATCATAGGTGACCTTTTTAGATATGTCTGCACACTTTGGAAAAATTCATGTACAATTTTTTTGTCCTGTTAGGCTTGATGTGGATGAGAGTGGCCTTACAGCACTAGTACGGTTGAGCAATGGTGACATGAGAAAGGCTTTGAACATATTGCAGGTTCTGATCTGCACTATCTAACACTTTTAAGCTCTTTATGCTTATTTTTTTTTAAAAAAAATATGTGCTTCTGTTAACTACTTTGTTTTCATCTAGGATTCACTTGTTAGATCAGTAGGAAGTCTGATCTGCGCAGTCATTTTTGTTCTCTACTTTGTTTTGAGTAGCTTGGTTAATAAACTTGACCTATATGATCTCCTTTAGCTCACTCGTTGACCAATAAAGTGAATAACATTTTTTTTTGATTTAGAGGCTTAGAGCTAGATAGTCCTTCATTTGAGGTCTGTAAGTTAACTTCTCTAAATTTGCCAGCCTTCTCCTTATTCTTACATTGAGATTTATTCTCCATTTCTGTTTTGCAGTCAACGCATATGGCTTCTCAACATATAACAGAAGAAGCCGTCTACCTTTGCACTGGAAATCCAATGCCAAAAGACATTGAGCAGATAGCCTATTGGTTACTGAATGAATCATTTACAACCAGTTTCAGATGTATCCTACACGAATTGTTTCCATTTCTATGTTTTCTTTCTTAGTTATCTTTTAATCTGAATATACACATGTTATGAATTTGTCCTTTACTTTGTTTAGATATATCTGATATAAAAATGAGGAAAGGATTGGCGTTGATCGATATTGTGAGGGAGGTTACTATGTATGGATTTACAAACTCATCTTTTTCCTTTTTGTTTACCCTTTAATAAGTGGACTTTTCTTTTGTAGCGGTCTCTAACGAATTGCTTTCTCAGGTTTGTTTTCAAAATACAAATGCCATCAAATGTCCAAGTAAAACTAATCAATGATTTGGCAGATATCGAGTATGTTCTAAATTTTCACATCTGGCTTGTTATTAATCTTTTTGCTATAGTTGTGTATCTATTGCTTGTACTTCTTGTGTTTCTGATGACCATGAGTACGGTACGAATGGATATAGTCATGATCAGTGCTGGGGACACATAAGCTCAACCTAAGTATCTTTCGTATATAGCATCTGGAACAAGCCTTGCCTCATTATATGTGTAATCACTCTTTTTTTCAAAAAAAAAAAAAAATCAAATTTGTAAACTTGTACCAAGTAATCTGACTGGGTAAGATAGGGTTACATCAGATCAATCTGGATTTATTCACTATGTAGGATTCATTGTAAAACTTCAGCAGCTGGAAGAAGTTAAGGCTTATAATAGTCATTTCATTCAAGAAGAAGAATCTGGTTTAGGTTTAAATCCAATTCTAACTGTACGAAAGCTGTGCAGTTAAAGAACCAATGCATTAGTTTTACAATATATATTCAAATTAGCATCAAACAAGCCAAAAGGTGTGCAGGCTTTTAGGTTAGCTTAGCAAGTGCCTTTGTTTCAGATTTGCCATTTTTGGAAGATACACTAATATTCCAGTCCTATATTGGTATGAAAAGTTAATGCATGATCCTTCTGAAGCTCAAACCAGATATTTAATGATGGCAAGATGTGTATGTTGAGGCGGACGAGTGATCTCGCAAAAAGAGAATAAGAAGCAAGTTTGACTGGCAAAAGTTGGAAATAGCATTTCTCGAGTATATGTGGCTGAAAATCTCATAAAATGGTTTTGACATGTTGTATAGGTATGAGTTGCAAAAATAAGTGTGACGACCCAATAATGCCACATTGGGGAGGACAGTAATTCCTATGGGAAAGGAATTTCTTGTAGGAATACAAGGATCAAGGGCTCTAGTAATAATAATTGGGCCTAAACATTTTTGGCGCGTGGTTTGGGCCTAAAAATTATAATGCTAGCAGGTTGGGTCATTATATTTAGTATCAGGGGCGGTTTGTTAGCTGGAAGTGTAAGATTGATTTCACATTGCCGGGTAATATTGAGCTAGGGAATGAAATCGCCTGGTAATATTGAGCTAGGGAATTGGACTTGACGAGGACATAAAGGTTTAAATAGGGGAGTCTGTAATGCTCTAATAGTCCCATATCGGATGAAAAAGAAATTCCTTTTGGGAACATAGGTACTAAGGCTGTAATAATAGTGTAACTAGACTTAAGCATTTTTACTCAGCGGTTTGGGCCCAATAAGTTATTAGTACTAGTGGATTGCATTATTAGAATAAGTGACTCTTCAGAAGATGCTTGAGAATAGGATGGCCAAAAATGTTGTTGGAGAAGCAAGAAAAAGGCGTAACATTTACTTTCATGTCGGACCATGTTTAAATAGTGTTGACCACTGAGTGAGAGGAAACTATCTATATAGCAAACCCCAATAAGAGTGATCATGTAAACAGTTTAGCATAACTATAATAACAGGGTTTTGTTTCAAGTATAATATTTCCTCCTGTTTTGTAACACATCCAATGGGTTCTCATCATTTGCAATATCTACACCATCAGTTCAGTTTAATCTCTCTGCAGTTTCAAATGTCAACACTATAAAAACCAGAGAGGATGCAATGGGTGGCATTTTATAATTTGTACTCTTGCAGCAACTAAAACTATCATTTTTTTAAAAAATTATTTGGTTTGAAGCATGTAAATGTTGCTTATACTGCATTTCTTAACCAAAAGCCAAATGAATGAAAACTTATGTCTCCAAGCAAGATAACGATCTTGGATTTAATGCTGTTAAGTTTTTTTACCATCCTTTATTTGTGCTATTTTCTTAATTTTGGAGAATGCAAGACATTAATACTTAATGTTTAAAAATAACAGCCCTGATGGTTCGAATATCTTTCCCTGCAGGTATAGGTTGTGTTCTGCATGCAATGATAAGTTGCAGCTTGGATCATTGATCTCTACTTTCACTAACGCCCGTTGTGCCATTGTTGCTGCTGCGAAGTAACATTGAAGTGAAGCTGCGGCCTTTTACTTTTCTGATCTGACAAGAGAAATTATACTTTTTGGTGAATCTGGCATAATTCAATGAGGCTGTTTGGCTCCTGTGCGCAGCAAATTGAGGGGAATTGCTGTAACTTAACCATTGTAAGATAGCTTGTGTTTTGCAAAACTATGTGTTGACCTGTTATGATCAAAATCTGTTTGTTGCACTGGCCGTGTTGAGGCTGGAGGAAGAGTGGAAATTGCGTTGTTATTCGGTTCTCTAATCTGCATCGTTGTTGTGCTCTCTCTCTCTCTCTCTCTCTCTCTCTCTCTTTTTGTGAATCAAGTTTGCTGGAGCTGCACATTAGTTGTTCTTGAATTGGTCAGAAGAAAATGGATTGACGCAAAAGTCATGTATTGCATCTATCATTTTCTTATTAGGATTGCGAGGAGCATTTACTTTTCTATAACAAATCTAATTTCTGTTGGGATTTCTTGCAAGTCTATGATTTTTCCATGATTTCAGCTTAACACATTCTGCTCACAAACTTTTTTTTTTTTTTTTTTTCAGTTTTCTTTTTTCGTTTTACTGTGAATTATTTTCTTTTTGCTTTTTAATAGATTATATTTATTTTGTTGTAAAAATGGGACTTTATATCAAATGCTCAGAATTTTATGCTGAAATTTGTTCTGTCATCAACTTTGTTGGCTATTGCGGTTTGGCAGAAGATTAAATATAATCTCCGGCAGTAAACACTGGCTTATCCCAACTAGTAAATTTCCTTGTACAAGTTTGGGTTATAATGCATTTGTTATATGTTGACTCTACCACGTTTATGAATCTCCAAAATTCTAACATTTCGTATCACTGACTTTGTTCGCAATATCATTGATCCTGAATTAACTATCTTCATTTAAGAACCTGCCAAAATGGTGATCGGTAATTATCTAAAAATCAGAATAATAAGTCTACAGATTTTCATATTACAAAATCCTGCACATAGAACTATGCATAATTGTGCGTCTTTACAATTTCCTATCTTGCTGAATTTCTGAATTAAAAATTGTGAAAGGCACTACTC
Source organism: Ananas comosus (assembly GCF_001540865.1). Lineage (NCBI taxonomy): Eukaryota > Viridiplantae > Streptophyta > Magnoliopsida > Poales > Bromeliaceae > Ananas > Ananas comosus. The sequence continues at coordinate 9,744,949 of NC_033626.1, forward strand.
CTAAATAATACAATAGGTGGGCATTCCTAGAAATGCAAATGGATCTAGGTTGGAGCTCCGGCCTCAATCCATCCCGAAGGGAGCGCTAAATGGGAATACAAAATATAGAAAAATATAATTCATTTTGAATGGAAATAGAAAATATAGAAAAATATAACCTGTTTTGAATCCGCCCATGATCTGCCAAGTAAATGGAGTCGAAGGCGGAAGACCTTTTTCTTCCTTCAATCCGCTTCGATCCGTCAATAATCTGCCAAAAATTCACTTCTGTCCCAAATAGGATGATAAATGAGTCAAAAATAAAATAAAAAATAATTCACCCTGAATCCGCCCCACCTTATAAGAAATGGAGCGGGAGGTGGGGGAACCCTCCCCCCTCCCCCGGATCCACCCTGTTTGGATCCGAGACACTCCCCTATATGTCCAATATTTTTTTTAAAAAAAAAATAGCACGATATTTATTTTATTTATTAGATAAATAAATTTAGTTATATAAAATGAGACAGTTAAGGTCTCAAAAAAAAAAAAAAAAAGGTGAAAAATTAAAGAAAAAATGAACTAAAAAGAAAACCAAAAAAGAACTAAACACGTGTTATTTCAAAGAAAGCGTGTGTGTGTGTGTGTGAATCAGTACATTGGACTATAAATAAGAGCAACATTACGCAGAAGCTAAAACGGTACCTGTAAATTAATTATAAAATTAAAAACTCATAATTACAGCATGTTGTGGCATCCGCAACAGTATTAGTATATGTGTGCAAAATAATAATGGAAGAGATGATCACGCTTGGAAATATAACACTTGTCAAAACAGTACACCGGATTCGCCACAACGAATGATATGGACTCCTCTCTTCCATCACGAATACACACTGGACACGTGTCAAAACATTTCATGCCGATACTCTTCTTCGTCCGTTGGATCAACTCTAACATCCTTCCCCGCAGCGAATCCCCCCAATCTTTGTTCTTATTTTTAATTGTCTCGGCTCTCACCAACCGCCTCTCTTTGAACGGCGACCCAAACCTACGAAGCTCTCTCGCTCCGCCATTCCCCACGTCCACGGAATTCCAAATCCCTAACCCTAATTCTCGTCCCCGTCCCCCCAAATCCCCTAATGCCTCTCCAAATTTGGATTTGAATTCGGAGTGGATCTTTCGATCTCTGTGACATGGGCACACCTCATGTGAATCTCGATCTCAATGGCGCGGAGATCCGCGGAGAATTGGACGAGAGGAACCCTCCAATCTATTTGCCCAACCAACCCTCAGATTCCCCTCTTCTCGCGCTTGATATCGGAGGTAAGCGTTTTTTTTTTTTTTGTTTGGCCAATTTTGTGATCGAAATGGTGTTAAATTTGTTTCGATTTTGATGTGCCGGTTCGATTTTGTGTTAAATTTAGGGACTTTGATCAAGCTCGTGTACTTTTCCAATGGGAAAGAGGGGAATGCGGGGGGTGAGAGAGGGGTTCGGAAACTTGGTGGGAAGTTGCATTTCACGAAGTTTGAAACGCGGCGACTTGATGAGTGCTTGGATTTTATTGTGTCAAAGAAGCTCCTTTGTGGTAAGAATTTGCAAGCATATGCCTTTGTTAGGGTTATTGTTTTACTTGCCATTAATAGTTACCATGCCTTAAATTGCCTTTATGTCTCTTGATGAGTTGATCATCATGCGTTCTGTAAGAGATAATTTTGAGGTTCTCTTACTTACATTTATTGCATTTATCATCCCAAGAGCATATAAATGTTTGAGAAGAATTTAACTAACGAAAATGATAGCCGATGTTGGACTGGATTTGAAGTTTTCTTTATGCGTGGAATTTTGAGGGAATATGTGTTCTCGTTTTCTTGGAAAGAAAAAAGGCGGTAAATTACATGTTTGGTCTTCAAACTATGAGGCGTGCGACACTTTGGTACTCAAACTTTACTTTGTTGCAATTTCTAGTTCGAACTTTTTTATTAATGCAATCAAGTCCCACGACCAAATTTAGTTGACTAAGCGGTTGTTTGGTTCCACGTAAAACTGTGGAAAATAGTTTTCAGTGGAAAAAAAATTTTCGGAGGAAAATAAATTTTACGGTGTTTAGTGTTTGGTTTATAGGAAAGAAAAATAGATTTCCATCACGGTTGTTGGTTGAAAGGAAAAGAAAGATGAATAAAAACCTATTATATATATTTTCTTCTATTATATATATATTATTATATTATTGATATATAATATATAATAATCATTATACTACATATGCTAGTTTATATTTATAAATAAAATATATTTTACAATAANTTGTTAGGAACTTAGGAGTATACGGGCTGCTGAACTCTTAATAGCACAATAGTCCTATTCTCTCTCTCTCTCTCTCTCTCTCTCTCTCTCTCTATATATATATATATATATATATATATATATATGTAAAGTTTGAGAAAGAGAGGTCCACAGTGGGAACTCTCGCGCGGTCCATGAGAATTGGCTTTTCTCGTGGACCACGAGCACACAACCCTTGGGCCGCTTGTTTTTGAGGAGAAGGTTTTCGTTTTCTGCATGACAGAAATGGAAAACGAAAACCCAACTTTTCATCCAAATCCATAAAATATTTTTCTATGTAAAATAATTTTACGGCCAACCAAACAGCCTGAAAAATATTTTTCAGACTGAAAAGTATTTTCGGGCAAGTTTTACGAGGAAACAAACACACCCTAAATGTTGATGTGTCGCTAATGTAGAAGTGATGTAGTAACGTTGTGATTGATGATGATGCGATAATAATTAAGATGCTATATCACTTCTACATTAACGTCAACATTAACGCTAACGTAGGAATTTTGAGGGAATGTGTTCTCATTTTCTTGAAAAAAAAAAAAGAAGAGAGGAGGTAAATTACATGTTTGGTCTTCAAACTATGAGGCGTGTGACACTTTGGTACTCAAACTTTACTTTGTTGCAATTTCTAGTTCGAACTTTTTTATTATTGCAATTAAGTCCCACGACCAAATTTAGTTGACTAAGGGATTGTTTGGTTCCACGTAAAATTGTGAAAAATAGTTTTCAGTGGAAAAAAATTTTCGGTGGAAAATAAATTTTAGTGTTTGGTTTGTAGGAAAAGAAAAATAGATTTCCATCACGGTTGTTTGGTTGAAAGGAAAAGAAAGATGAATAAAAACCTATTATATATTTTTTATTATTGCATTGTCGTTTGAATGTTCTTTGTTGTTATTTCAAAAGTGTTGTAATTTCTTTTGACCTTTGAGTTACTGCAATGCTCTTATATATGACTAATAATGCCTCTACATCTTATTTTACTTCTAGGTTGCAACTTATTTTACATTTCTTATGCTATTCATTGTAAACTTACATTGCCATAATTGTCAGGAATGACTACAGGGTCAAGTAAAGAACATGTGGTAATAAAGGTATGATCCTTCCTTGCTACTGTTATGCAAATTCTTTTAGGAGATTCTTTCTGAAAGTTAAGGCACCATACAGAGACCTAATTGGAACTCCAGGATTGTTTTTTGAGACTTATTTGATTAGAAACTAGAAAGGCAAAAGGCCTAATTGCTAGTACTAATGGTGAACAAGAATTTTATGGCTAATATGTATCATCTGAAGAAAATATTATTTATACAATTGATTCAAGTTATTGTATTAGGAGAAAATGTGTATTGGTCCATATTTTGTTTTAACTCATTTCTGAAACACTTTAATAGGCTACAGGTGGTGGAGCATTTAAATTTGCTGATGTCTTCAAGGAGAAGCTAGGTGTTTCTCTTGATAAGTTGGATGAAATGGATAGTGTTGTAGCTGGAGCAAACTTTTTGCTGCAGGTTCATTACTGAAACTGTTCTCTTACAGATTCATCTTAATTTGGAACTTTATAGTTAGAGCAAACTAACCTTTTGTGCTGTTGCTGCTCACTACAATGAATAACACTACTCATTTCTACAGTTCTTAAGATCTACTTACATTTTTGTGGTTTCCATGTAAAACTTGCTACATGATTTTGCCATTAAGGAGATTCTTATTAAGGAATCTCAAAGAGAAGAGATAAGGAGATATGAAAATTGTATAAACATCACCATATGTTGGTAAATTGCATTATTATGTACATTATGTAAAACGTATCGTAATGAGTTTAATTACTGACAGAAAACAATTATATTGAAGAGTATGCAAGACCTGGTTTATATCATGTATAATGCGCAGAATGATTAACTAAGTGGGCTTATATTTCTTTTTCAGTGTAAAATAAGGTTTTTGTGCAACATCATTTGTCTTTGTCAAGATGTTATTCATACAAAGTGCTTTTGGGTTCACTTTAAACTGTCCTAGCCTTTGTTCTTTTTTGCAGAAAATTCCTGGTGAATCCTTCACACACATGAATGGAAAACGGACTCTTGTAACTATTAGTCCGAAGAACTTGTTTCCATACCTTCTTGTCAATATTGGCTCAGGTGTTAGTATAATAAAGGTAATTCTGCATATGGTGTGCTTGGTAAAAATTTCTAATGATGATCCTATTTAGTTAGATATTTTTCATCAATTCAATTTAGGTCACTGGAACTAGGAAGTTTGAAAGGGTAAGTGGGACCCACATCGGTGGGGGCACCATGTTTGGTTTAGCAAAACTTTTAACTGGTTGCAAAAGGTATGTTACATTTGTATCATCTGTTATGCATATGCTTATGCATTTGGTTCGACTCACATGCATGTCACTTACAGTTATGATGAGTTCTTGAAGTTGAGCCAGAAAGGGGACAATCTTGTTCTTGATTTGATTGTCAAAGATATTTGTGGGGAACTGGTTTGCCAAAAGGTATCTTTTCTACTGTTTGGATTTCATATTCTTATTATTTAGCAATTACCAGAATTAATCAAGGATGGTATGCTTTCATATTGTCAAAAGTTGATTGTAGTAACCTGCTGTTCTTTTATTATAGTTACCATTTGTTTAGAGTTAGTAATTGTTTGCTTATCTAGTTTATTTTAGCACTTTTGGTGGTTTCTGTTGGCATAATATGGTTTTAGTGATCACTTTCTTTTCATTTATGTCTCAGCAAGGTCTTTCAGCGTCAACTCTTGCTTCTAGCTTTGGGAAAGTGATAACGTCTAAAAGGAAGCTCGCGGATTACAAACCTGAGGACCTTGCTGCTACCCTATTAAGTGCTTTTACTTATAACATTGCACAAGTAAGTTTCTTTCTGGCTTTTTGAGATTTTTTTTTTAAACTTAATCGATTGGCAGAATCAATATTCTGAACTGCCAAGTAGCTTGTTAATGTTCTGTTATCTTCTTACCTTTGTCAGATCATAGTAACTTTGTATACTACTGATTAACGCTATCAAAAGATCTCCTGATCTTGTCCTGTTGTGAAGGTCTTGGCCGATCAAAGGATAAAACAGTTCAAGATGTGACCATAGAATAGAACAGTGTGAAGTTCCTAAACAGAATGAAAACGTAATAAAAGCAAGAGCTACGATCCTTAAGCAGTGTAAAAAGATTTGAGTAAAAAAGAAAATTAGTGTAAAAAGATTTGAGGAAAAAAGGAAAATTAAGAGAATAATACTTTAGATGTTAAGGGCATGCATTTAATTATAAAGGTGGCCAGACAAAGAGAACCCATTTGTGGTTTTTTTTTTTTTTTTTTTTNGGGGGAGGGATTGGGGTGGTTCATGGAAGGCCATTTGACCTTTTCAGATTGAAATGCTCTAAGCTATGAGTGGAAAATATCTTTCTGTGAGCAATAACTATGCATTCAATCATTATAAATTGAAGGAAAAAACAAACACATTGATTATTATGAAACAAGTTACTAATGCTGGTTCTTGTACTTACACTATTCCTTCAGATTTCTTTCCTTGTAGCATCACTCTTGGGGCTCAGGAAGGTTTTCTTTGGAGGATCGTATATTCGTGGTCATACAAGCACAATGGACAACATTAGTTATGCAATTGACTTCTGGTATACTTCATGAATTACATTCATTGAGCATGCAAAACATGACAAATTTATTTTACTCGTTATCCTTGATGTTTAATAATTCATAATTGGAAAGGCTTTCTTTTTGCTTGTGTTTGCTTTCATTGTTATGCTTGTCATTCAGGTCAAAAGGTCAGATGCAAGCACTCTTTTTACGCCATGAAGGGTTTTTAGGATCTCTTGGTGCATTAACTAGTTATGGAAACATTGATACTGATAGCCTGACACTTGAGGATTCAAAAGAACAAGTGAGTTAAGATGAGAATGGTGAGAAACTAGTATATGATTTTTATGTAGAGATACTGTTGGATATTTATACGAATTGCTGCAAGTTCTACTTCAGATTATGTTTTCTCAATCTTGTAAATTTGCGATATCAACGTAATGTTGAATAATTCTCCTTATCAACTAGAACGTTTCCTCTCTAAAGTTATATATTATCTTCATAATAATCTTATGACTGGGAATACATCTATCTGTGCTTGTTATTGGTTACAAGATGTATATCACTATCTAGTATATTAGATATAAAATGCATTATAACATATAAGATTTAGAATTCCTGATAGCATGGGCAAGGGAGCTATTTGCTAGGGATATTTAGGTGTTACCATCAGATATGACAATCTAGGTAGACCTCTTATATTGACCACCAGCATTGTTCAAATTTCACATTGAATTTCTTTCTGTTGTTCACGTCTTCTTTCTTTGATCTTTTGGTCACCTCTATGATCGTGACTTAAATAGACCAGTTTCTATGCATTTGGTCAAATACAATCATGTAATCATGGTCTCACATTAACTCCAAAACTTTTCCGCTGAGCATTCTCTGGGTCTTGTTTTTGTTGACCTTTGAAGTATTGCATCTTCATTATCTGTATGGTTGGTAAAACTGAAATATAAGATCTGCTAGAATTTATAACTTGAGTGTCGCTAATTGTTTTAATGCTACGTTCTTATGGAAGTAGTGGCTTCAATAAAACAAACTTTTATGATAAAAATTTAACTTAAGCAAAGTCAACAGTGTGATATTTCTCTCTCCAATTATCCTTCTTTGAATGGTGATATTTTTTTTTTTTCAAAGGCTTCTCTCCACCTGTTATGTGGATGTTAGAAGTAATTAATCTTCCTTGTTTTACCATTATTTATGCAGGATATATTCCATGACTCATCTGCACCTATTGATGGAAAGTTAGCAGCTGAACATACGGAAAGCAACATCTTTCCTTATCTACTTGTTAATATTGGCTCAGGTGTTAGCATGGTTGAGGTCAGTCTTCGATAATGTACCACTCTAGCTAATTACACAATTTGTTGGCATACTTACTAATTGTCTGCAATATCTATTGAGTAGGTGATTGGAAAGGGAAAGTTTGAGCGTATTATTGGGACCCACTTAGGTGGCGGTACTATCCTTGGTCTTGCAAGGCTGCTGACGGGCTGTTCCAGGTAAAGACCATTACAACCTGTGTTTCAAATAGAAATTCTTTAGAAATTTCATTATTACATGCATACTGTTTCTTTGTAGTTATGAAGAGTTTTTGGAGTTGAGCCAAAGGGGTAATAATTTATCAGTAGACTTGACTGTTGGGGATATATATGGTGAGCAAGGTTATCTGAAGGTATAATTTCTTCCCTGTGGTTACAGAGGAGAAAACTACAAGATGCATTCACCATCTGATTAGAACTTTCAAGCTTCAGAAGCGTTAATTACAAAAGAAATATTCTCTTATTTAGATTGTCTTTGTATCAGTTTCAATAGTATGAGTTCACTGATTGTATGTATCAGTGATTGATTTTCTAATGGTATCTTACTTGTTTTAATTATCATAGCATGGTCTCCCAGCGTCTACTACTGCTTCTAGCTTTGGGAAGGTAAATTCGAACAAGCTTTCAGATTACAAAGTAGAGGATCTTGCTGCAGCTCTCTTGAGTGCTTTCAGTTACAATATTGGACAAGTAAGCTGCCTCTCTTAGGAACAAATAGTTCTGTTTAGCAGGGAAGTATGATCTGCAGGAAGTAATTTGTTTCTATAACTGTTATGCTCTTTGATTTCATAGACCTGATATAACATGGTCCACTGAAGTTTGAGAATAGCATCTAAGAACTCTTCTCCAGTTAGAAATTGAAAGATTGTTTCTTTAATTAAGACATTGGATGCTCAGAGCCACTGCAACTTAATTCCCAACATTTACATTTTTAATGTCTCATATGGAGCCTTATTTCTGCCAGACCTACTAGTTTGTTAGTTTTGGTTTGTGTAATGCTACATCTATTCATTGGCTTGTATGTGCTTGCTTATAATTTTTTCTTGATGTTTGTTTCAGATAGCCTATTTCGTGGCAACTCTATCAGGGATGAAGAGAATTTTCTTTCGAGGAACATACGTTTGTGGTCATGAAAAGACTATGGACAAGATTTCTCGAGCACTTAAATATTGGTAATACGCATGGCTTTTGACTTGTTTAATTTGATTCGGTACTCTGTAATTTGCCAGTAATTTGCTAATATCGACAAATCTCTTGGCCCTTTCCTGCCCCTGATGTTTTTTTTAATGATCTTTCAGGTCCAAAGGCCAAGTCCAAACGACATTCCTTTGCCACGAGGGATTCTTAGGAACTCTAGGAGCTTTTTGGAGCTATGAAAGCATGGGCATTGACGGCTTGGCCGCCCCTGAGGTCATAAAGGAGGTCTTGCTTGGCGCTCCTTACACTGGAGGACAATTTCCAACTCTACCTCCGAGTCAGCAGAATGACCGTGTAAGCAAATGCTCACTTATTACGGGTTAATCTTAGCTTAGAAAACTAGCAGTTGATGATCATTGATTCCTCTGTTTGCATGGTTCTACATCCCTTTTTTATGATTCTCTGCTTCTTATGAGGAAGTCCTAAGGCACAGTAGTGTGGCTGTCGCAAGATGCAGCTCAACCTTATGCATGTTTTTCCAAAATGTAACTGTGGAGACTAGATTAACATCCTGCGCACATGATGCGGACTAAGATTAGTTAGTCGAGATTGCATTGCCGTATCTATGCACCGTTAAGGAACTAACATGAGCTTAAGCATTGGGAGAGTTGGTTAGCACTGGTAGTTTAAGCTTTTGGGATAGTTGGTTAGCACCATCTCTCTGCGGACAAGTATCATCATGGATTTTGTTTTCCAAGAACGCTGCTTAAACAAACACAGGCATCGACGTGATTGTTGGGGTGCAAATTGTAACTCCAATTGATTTGCTGACAATGGTTTAACTCACGAATTTCTTAACTAAACCCTATATTCTTATTTCCTTCTTCTACTTGCAACTCTCTCTTGTCTTCCGCAGAATGATGCTATCGACCTCAGGACAGAAGTTGAGAAGCTAAAACATGACAATGCAATGCTCAGAGCCATGGTAGAAAGGCTACAATGTGAAAATGAAGAGCTCAAAGCTAAGTCTCGGCAATCATAGCATAAACATTATATGACAACATCCCAAGAAAGAGATGATCAGTTTCGCAACATGAAGCAAAACAACAAAATTGGAGCAAATAAGGTTTCGAGCCCGGCATCAGAATTTTGGCTACAGCTTCTGGGCCGAAAATTATCCCAATCTTTTATGTATTATTGTTATTCATGTTATCGATCTGTTTGTATGTAGAGTTAGAAATGTTTTTGTAGTTAGTTCCAAATTGTTGCATGTTTTTCATAAGCCCCTTCTAGTATGTAGACTATTGAATCTGCACTTTCTTTGGTATCAAATGATTGTAGAACCAAGATGATTTGATTTGTAACATCATAAATTGAAGGGAGTTAATTTTAAACTAACTTCTTTATTTGAAATGTAATATTGGATTGAATTGAGGTGCCTTTCTTCTGAATAAGGATTTTCACACTTGGTCATTTTATAATTTAATAAAGAGAGTCCAATTTAAACCTTCATGTTTAGTAGAATTATTTGGCCAAGAAGCATTATGTAAAAATGTTCTTTGCAATTCCATTGCTATTTTTCCACATTTTAACCTTCATATTTTTTATGTTCTTGTAAGGTTCCAACCTGATACTGAGATTACTGATACTCGAAATCCTGTCCTCAGAAAGCAAAATAACTCGTGAGTTTTGCAAATTCGAGTTCGCACTCCACAAGTGATGCCTATTACTTTTAAACTAAGAAAATTCAAACCTCTTATTAATGTTCGCACAAAAATAAACATACCGAAAATGATGCAGAACTAAAACAAAATCATGATTAGCAAGAAGCAACAGAAATCGATCATTAAAACTTTTGTTCTTGAAAATAAAAAACAAGAGATTATAAACAAACAAAAAAAAGAAAAAAAAAATCAAAGCGTTAGTTGGTAATATTTTCAAATAAAGTGTCCGAGCATCTGAATGCAACACGCCGCACCGCATACGAACGGCGAGTGCCAGAATCTCAGCTCGATTTCGTTCTCGGCAACGTACAGCGCTGAAGACGCTACAGCAAAAGAAGCGCATCAGAGACTCTAATTTATTGCCTTTTATTATACTATTATTATTATCATCATCATCATCATCATCATCATCTCTGTTGTAATCTTCCTTTTAAAAATAAACTAAAAAAAAAGGATTAAATAGGGCAAAAAAAAAAAAAAAAACCTATTCCTAAAAACGCAAAAAAAAAGAAGAGAAAAAGATAGGAGTCTCAGAGAGACAAAATAGAGGATATCAACACTGCTTTTGTTTCGTGGCATCAGCGTTTGATGGTATCTTTGTTCCCTCATCACAGACCATCCATCTTCATCATCTTTGTAACAAAATACGAGATAAAATTTAAGAAAAAAAACAAAAAAAAAGAAAGTAAAAAAAAAAACCAAAATAAGGGGCCTCAGAAGCTTGATTGGCATAAAAAGAAATTCGCATCAAAGAGAAACATCTCAGATGGTACAGACAATAATGGTACATCATCGGCCCATTACATTAAATTAATAATAATAATAATTAGATCGTGATAGAAAAGAAAAAATTTTACACCTTGATGATTTTGTGGGTGGGAGGGAGCTTCAAGGTTCGGAGCGATTGAGATGGGCTTTGGTAGATTATATATATATATATCGAGTGCCAAGGGGCAGGAACGAAGAGAAACCCTAATTCGTAAACTTTTTGGTATTTTTGTATTATGATCCCTTCCGATTTATGAAATTGCAAAGCAACTTTTTTTCTTTTTTTTTTTACTTAACATTTCTCTTTTCTTTGTGTTAAAATATTTTTAACTTGGGGGTGTTTGCTTCGGCATAAAATAAGACCCAAAATTATTTTCGGTAAGAAAATATTTTTTTACTTGTTTGGCTCGAAGTAAAATTTATATACAAAAAATTTCAAATACCCCATCTAGGTTTATCAAATATTCATTTTAGTATCATTTAGTTTTAATTTGTCACTGATTTAATGAAAAAAATTAGTCGAATGGATGATAAAAAAAAAGAAGAAATCACCGGATACTAAATTGATACACTTTAAACTATATAGTACTAAAGTGAAAAAGTATAAAATCGCAAGAGTGGTATGTGAAGCCTTTCCTATATTTTTTAGGCTAAATTATAGGAAGCTCCTCGTCAATATTCGCCAATTCACTTTCTCCCTATTATTCAATAACCTACACTTTGACATTTTACAAAATGAAAAATATTCACTTCGGCTCTCGCCGTTAGTGTTTTATTAGGATTCTGTTTATATTTATTTTTTATATCCAAAATATCTCTGAAATCCTCATCCATACCCACACACATGCTCTCGACCGCAGCCTTGCCCTGCGCTGTCGCCTTGCCCTCACCCACCTCTCTGTCCATGCCCAGATACACGCCCTCTTCCTTCTTCGCCGTCGAAATGAGTAAGATTGGGGAGGAGGAGATGAAGAAGATAAGAGCAATTTGGTTATTTTGTTACATCGTAACTTTCTACGAATATTCTTTAATTTTTAAGAAATAAAGTGTAAATTTTTAATTGACTGCAAAAAAGAAAAAACTGGGATGGACATAAAGTTTTATGTAATTTAGCCTATTTTCTAAGACTATTAATAAAAAAAATTCTCCCTCATCCAGGGATGTAATGTGGGCTGTGCCGGACTAGCACGACCCACATTATACAGGCCGATTTGGGCCAAGGGTCGGCCCGGCCTGACTCGATTATTAATCCGGACCGAACCGTGCCGGTCCGTTTACTTAGACTATGAGGCCCGGCCTGGTCCCCTGGCTGGCCCAATACGGGCCGTGCCGGGCTGGGCCGGGGTTCATGCCAGCCCATATTTTGTTTTAAATTTTTTCACACAGTTTTTTTTAGAAATTTATTTTTTTTCCAGAAAAAGAAATAATTTTTTTTTTAAAATTATAAATTTGACTTATAATTTTTACTTTGCACAATTATACCCAACTTTTTGAAAACTTTTTAATTAAATTTTTTAATAATTTTTTATTATTTAAAGAGAAAATAATATTTTAAAAAATAAATAATAAAAAATATATAAAGTTTGTATTAATTATATTATATAATTACATGAAAAAAAATAAAAAAAAATATATTTAAATAAACATATTTAAAATTATTTTTTTAAAAAAATAATTTTGTTTTAAGGGTCTGACCCTTGGGTGTTGGAACTTGGGAGAGAGCTGTGAGAGAGAAAGAGAGAGAGAGAGAGAGAGAGAGAGAGAGAGAGAGAGAGGGGCATGCTTCAAGTTGGGTCAAATCATTGTTATAGGCTTATAGGATATGGCCTTATAGGCCTAGGCCCGGACCAGAGTCGTGCCGGGCCGGGCGGCCTACGAGCCGCCCGGCCCGTTTTACAATCCTACCCTCATCTCTCTCTCTCTCTCTCTCTCTCTCTCTTCCTCTTTCTCTCAAGGCGTTTGGCCAACTCTCGAATCTCGAGACTCTCGACCCGGTGCCTCGCTCTCTCGCGAGAACGACGACGAGGACGAAGAGGAGTTGGTGCCGTGGTGGCGACATCTAGGGTTTCCCCTCTCTCAGCCGCTTCCTCTCTCATCGTCCTCACCCCGACGCACGGTCGCTCAGAAACCCTAAACCCCACTCGTCCTATACTACTCGATCACCACCTTCCTCGGCTCCTCCTCGCATCGGATTAGGGTATTTTCGCACTATCTAAGTATTTTGCTGTTCTATCTGAAATGTGGCTGTAAATTAGTATAGAAGTATGTTTTTGTTGAAGAACAAATTAGTGATAATACAGTATAACTCGAATTTTCTTTTATTAATAGACTTAAAAATATATAATTATAAAAGTAGTTTTTAAAAAAAATATTTACTAAACTAGGTCTATGAGGAGAATGAATTACCGCCTTCTGAATGCGGAGAATCGGTTACCACTTTCTTTAAAGCATTAAAATTATTTTTAGTGATTAATGCAGTACATTTTTTGGAGTTTGGCGGCGAATGATTTACCGCTTTTATAAAAATTTTGGATATCTATTCTTACAATTAAAATGATCTGCATGCTTAGTAGGCCAAAAACCCTGGTAACTTGACATTGGAGTGCTCAAATCCTAGATGATATTATGTTTGGTCAATTTTGCTGATGGAAATAAGGTTTAATGGCGATCTCTCTTTCTTGCAAGACTCTGTTTTTAGGTGAGAAATCAATGATTGTAACTGTTTCCTTGTGGACGATTGGCAGTTTAGATGTGTTTGGTAATTCTCTGCCTAGATGGAATGGAAGATAATAACTTGCAGAAGTTTTTAAAGAACAATTTCTCAAAAGAAAAGAAAAGAAAAAAGAAAAAAGAATTGTTTGACGACCATAGAAAAATAAAGTTCAAAGGGGCATAAAAAGGGTAGTATGTGATTTTGAGTGCGAAGTGATTTGGTAGGGCCATAGAAAATCTAGCAACTTTTCAATAAGAGATGGATTGCTTGTAGTTTAGCATGTGAGTTTCCTTTCATGATATTTTAACTTAGTAAAAAAAATTCTGAGCTTTGTTTGATGAATGATTTTGGATGCACTTGACGTATGAACTCCATGACTTCAGATTCTCTAGTTTTAAGTTATGCTGGAATTGCATTTCCATAAATAAATCTAGAGAAGCATTGATAAAGACGTGAGAGATGTCCTTCCATCTACAATCGTAGAACTCTTTACATCACTTGCATTTCAGTGAACTACTTTAGCAGTTCTATTTGTCTGTGCACTTTTCCATGTGGCTTCTTACTAGATTCATCCGATACATCGGGCAAGCACTGAATGTGGGGAATATTTAGTCGGACATGTCCTATAGAACACGTGGGGTATGAACTGTTGGCTAGCACTTGATTTTGCTTTGAGATTCACTTGAAGTGCTATCTGACAGCTCATATTCTAAGTGTCTGATAGGGTGCATCACACTAATATTTCTTTCCGTGATTGAATTTCTTTCTTTCAAACTTTGGTTAACTTCTCATTAAGTCATAAAATGCCAACGTGGCGATTTTTTTTTTTTTTTGTCAATGATCAAGGATATAAAATAAGAGACCATGTTATTAATTAGGATTAGCGTCAATCTCTCTGTAAGAGTTAAACCACTAGGACTGTTGGCTTATTGTCTTTTTCAGCAAAACGGCAGTAATACATTTCTAAGCTCAATCTAATTGAGTAATATGTCTAATTTTAGCTGATTTTTATATTTGCATTTTAACACTTTCTATGATGCATGTTACCAATCGATAGCAGAGCTAAAGCAAAAATTATGGCATATAATTCTAGTGTTGTGTCGATAAATAGCTGATATTTTTTGATGGTTCGAAAGCCTGTTCCAAAGCCTATTCAATTTTTTGGGTCAACCTTAGGCACTTGTTTGTTTTGGGGATGATTCAGGTTACAGGGTCTTATCCCACAATTCTGCTGAACAAACTTTTTTCCTTTTGGAGGTATGCTTAGAAGACTAATTTGAAGTCGTGAAGAAGTATGTGGTAGACCATTTACTAGTACCCAAGGATTTAAGTGCCCTGGCACGAGGTTGTGCCAGAAACTTGCCAGCACGAGACGGCATGGCACGGTCCGTGCCGAGCCGTGCCGATGTGTGCCGGTCAAAAAAATTCTTGTGTGCTGACACATAATAGCATGAATATTTATTTTCTTTAGCAACAAAATATTCTAACTATTTATTATGTCTTTTTATCACATTTTTTGAACTTTTTTGAAAAATTTACTTACTAATTTAAAGAATAGAGGGTTTTGAGTTATGCCATCGACACGAGATCTGTATCATGGCTGTATCTTGTTGGCACGGTACGGCACTGTGGATATGGCCCGTACCGACGGGTACTTAAAACCTTGCTAGTACCCTTGATTCTGAACTCATGGGAAGCCAGCTTAAATTGTTCTATGTTAAACTAGGATATGAATGGTGCTTAATTGCTTGCATTTGGTCATTGCTGTGTTAGCACAAATAGAGGAATAAAATGCTGGTATGCTGGAATTCGTCATTGCTGTGTTAGCACAAATAGAGGAATAAATGCATAAAATGATAATTCTAGTGGAAAGTTTACGTCACCTCCAATGTACAATATTTGAGGATTTGATTTATCCATGCCTTATTCCGCTACCAATATTGGTTAATCATACTTAGTCTACTGCTATATCAGATGATACTTTTTTCTCTAATACTCTCGTCCCCCCGTCCTCCCCCCCGTCTTCCCTTTGCAAGTTTACTGGAGCCATATATGTGTGCTTTTCATTCTTTATTTATCTATTTATTTTAAAACTTGTGGGGAGCAAACTCGATAATGAAACTGGCAAAGGATTTGTCGTTGTTCTGAGATTATATTCAAGCTCTTTGCCAATGTGCAGAACATCTCAGCTTACAGATTTCCATTCGGAATATCTTAATTGTGCACTTGTCTATTCTTTATGTTTTCCGGGTCCTCCTGTTTTTTTTTTTTTTTGGCAAAATAATAAACTTTTGTCAGATTAGAAATCAACAAACACTTATGCTGTCAGACTAGTTGCTTCAAATTTTCCCAAATGGAAGCCAAATTCTTCCGGTTCCTCAAAATCGTGGGTGTCGGATTCAAAGCAAGGACCGAATCGGAGGGCCGGCAGTTGTTCCTGAAATTGGGTTACAGCCACGAGGTGGAGTTCGCCGTCCCTCCAGCTGTCCGCGTCTTCTGCTTCAAGCCAAACATAATATGCTGCACAGGTATCGACAAGGAGAGGGTGCACCAGTTCGCGGGGGCTGTCCGGAGTTGTAAGCCCCCCGAGGTTTATAAAGGGAAAGGTATAATGTACATTGACGAAGTCGTGAAGAAGAAGCAAGGTAAGAAGTCGAAGTGATTGCCGGGAATAGGAAGCATATTTGTTGCTTGTTTAAGCTCATTGAGAAGTAGATCCAATGCGGCTTTTGTTTGTCGTAGATTAGTGTAATGTTTAATTCGAGGATCAAATTGGTCTTTTGTAATTTTTTTGTGTGCTATTTGTTTACACCCCTCCGTAGAGAAAAATAATGTTGGCATGGTATAAGTGAATGGAATTGTAGTCCATTTTGAAATGGGCCCTCTAAACTCTTTTATCATCATCATTATTATTAATTTACACTCCCTTATCTTTGTTTTTATGCAATTTGAATTATTTTCATCATGTGATTGGGATTTTTGTCAAATTTGACGATGATTTCTTTCGATGTAGTGGTTTGCTTCTTGCCTTTTAGCTGATGAAATTGTAGATTTCATTACCAGTTGACATGGGCCACTAAACTCAAATGGAAATGAATAGTTGTGTAGATGCTAATAATTCGAAAGAAAGTAAAGGGAGTCTTCATACTTTTATTTTTTGTATGTTATGAAAACAAGAAGTAGATGATGTTTTACAATCAGATAGTATCAAGTTATCAACCCGAATCTCAAACACTGCACACGCAATACGATGGTATACTCAGACGTATTCGATAAGATCTCGTTCCACGGAACTTAAGACTCGCTGCTGCGCAGTTTGTTGCGAATCGCGTGCTCAGGCTTATGAGTGCATTCGAAATCCACATGAACGAAGGCGCGCTCGACTTCCGGAAGCTTCTCGATCTTTACCTGCAGTGATTCCCCTATTGCATGTGCCTCTTTCAGGGGCATTTCTTCTGACAGTTGAATGTCAACCTGTACAGACAAGAGTGTCTGATATTAGGGCAGTATCAGCAGTTTCTATCAAGCATCAATAAGCTCACACTGGAGAGGGTGTACAAAAGTCATTAAAGAAAGGATCATATGCGAATGTCAAATATAAGCTAAAACTTTAAAGATTAAATATCAAAATAAGACCTTATTCTGAGCAATTGATTTTGAATAAGTGAAACCTCTGATTCCTAAACTTTAATGAAATTTGTGTAGGGCTCATTTCGCTCAAAATTTCAATCTCTAAAGCTAAATGCTAAAGTCCCTAACCGATAATAGTCATATAAGGTTCAATTCCTAAAACCCCACAGACGAGCGATTTGCGCTTTCATTCCTTTCTATATCCTTACCAGCAGTGTATCCTAATAAACACGAAACTCAGCTGTAAAAAATTTTCCAATGGATCGAAAGCAACTACAAAATGAAATGAAAATTGATCATTCATAGTGCTCATATACAAGCACTGCTTAGAAGCTCAGTAAACCTAAGTACACTATAGCTTCTTAGGAGGTTGCCTTAAGCCATAATAAGCCCACACTATCATGTGCAGAGCATAAAAAAAAAAAGTAAAAAAACAAAATAAAATTAAGTCCTACATTAATTTCCCTTCATTTACAAAGATCAGGGCCTATGCTCATTGCTTGCTTCTTGTAGATTTCGACAATTTATTACTTTGTGTACAACATGGTACAAAGCAGAATTAAAGATCTTAGCATCACTTGAATCTGGATAAAAGAAAAGTATCAAAATACTTTTATCAACAAAGAGAATTGGAGAAAACACCTAGCTAGTTAACTAACCTCCACAAAGTAAAGAACTCCGAAAGTGTAAGCTCGAACTGTGTCGATATGTTTGACTCGAGAATCATGTCTAATAATAAGGTATGTCAGCTTTTGCAACATTTCAGGCGGCGCGGATTCGCCAACAAGTGAAACTGCAGAAAGAACCAGAGTAATTACCTACAGCAAAAACTTACAGAAAAAAAAAACCAAAGAATCCTAGCATATGTGTTACTTTATTTCCGCGCCTACGACAAAATTTCAAAGATGCTTGGGCACATTTCTTGCCGATAATTAAAAGCTTCGCAGGAACAAACTATACAGATAGTAAACACTGGCAGCTCTGAGAGATCTCAGTAGTTCAGAAAGTTTCAGAAAACGGTTACGAAGAAAAAGAAAAACCTGCATTTTCCAGGACAGTTCTGGACCAAATTGCAATTGTATATACTGCAAGAATGATAGCCCCAGCAGGGTCAATCCACCAGAAAAGTTTATCACCAAGAACAGCGGCCACCAATCCGACAACATTGGTTACAACATCAAAATAATGATCCTGAGTGTTTATGCATGTAGTAAGAACTAGTGAAAATGATACAATGTTGCTTGCACCAAGAAACCAATTTTGTAGAAAAAAAATGAAACAATGTAAGGGATTCTTCAGTGGACAGTACCTTAGCATAGGCTCGGACGAGATCATTCCGCGAGCTTCTGCAGTAAAGCCAGAGAACAAGTTTTACTGCAGTTGCCGAAAGCATGATTGAGTACAACCATATCAACTGCACTAAAGACATTCTCTTTGGGGGCTCGTCGGCTATCAATTGTTCAACTGCTTGAATTAAAACCTGAAAACCTGACAACATGAGAAAGCAACATTTTATGTCATTGTTTTTTTTTCTCTTCTTATTTCCTTTTTGTCATGTGCGAAGAAGCTGAAACCGCGCTACTGCACCAAATTCGAAGCTGAAACCGCGCTACTGCACCGAATTCGAAACTTCGTTACGCAGTCAAGAAGAGGAAATCATGCATAACCGAAACCTCGTTATATGTCAATTAACTTTTTCCATTTGTGAAATGGTTGATGAACATAGTTAAAAGTCAGGAGAAGAGCAGGGAAAAACCAAAACTTATAAGAAAAATCAATAACAGGGTTTACTAACATTTAACATAACCAAAAAATACGCAGCAAATCAATGAGCTAGCCAAGATAACATTCCCACTGCGATGCCTAGTTGAATATAAATATTAGAAATACCGTTCTCTAACGGCTTGAGCTATTAGAGAATAATAGTTGTTTCATTTAATTTAACATGGTATCGGAGCAATAGGTAAAAGTTCTATTTAAGTCCACGCCATGAAAATAATGCAAAACAACTGTCCACAATAAATAATGTGAAAAAAATATTTTCTCTAGAGCTCAAGCTTACCTACAAGTCCTAGGATTATAATTGGCTCTGATATCATATTAAAGAATACGAAACAATCATTTTCTCCAAAAACTTAAAGCTTTTAGAGTATAATGGTTGTTTCATATAATTTAACATGATATCGTAGCGTGAGTTCCTTAGTTATTTATAAATACTGTTCTCTGACAGCTTAAGCTATTGGAGGATAATGAGAGAATCACAGTTATTTCATATTATTTAACATGCACATTTTAACCATAAAGAATCGTCAGTGGGTCAGAAAGGTAGTTTATAATTTGATAAGGGAATGACACTTAAACTTAAGAACTGCAGCTACGTTAGAAAACTGAAAGCATACCCAAGGTGGCCATGATCGCCGCGAAGACGATGATCCCTACCGGCTGGACTCGCAATTTCCCGATAGGGTATTTATATATGTTTACGCTCTTCATCGATAGATGCGAAAACCAAAGGATTCCACCAGCCATGAGATCCAACAATGAATCAAATGTCGACGCGGCAATCGCCATTGATCCGGTGCTTACAGTTGCATAAACCTATGATCACCAGTTAGAAGATCATATATAACTTAATATGCAAACTCAAGAAATATTGTGCCTTTTGTGCACACTCTTTCCTAATGAAATGCAACACGTTTAATTGCACCTTGAATGCCAAGAGGATAATATTCGCGTAGTTCGATATCTTCATCGCGAGTTCACTTTGCTTCTGCTCTTCGCTTTCGATATGTTCTTGATTCTCGTCGACTTCGCCGGCCATGCATAAGGAGTCTACCTCCTCAAAGGACTCCAAAGTAGCAAACTGCTTCTCATAGTATTCTTTTACACCTGATAACAACAAATATGATACTCAGAAAAGAGATATTAAGTAAGTATGAACTTCAAAGAATAGAACAATTAAGGAACAAAAGAAGCAGCATTTTTGAAGTTCTTATATCTCTCTGTTTTTTTTTTTTTTTTTTTTTTTGAACATTACAACAAGTTGTCCTCATATACCTAGTCCCTTCAGTTGCTTGACTAAACACTCTTCTGCAAAGCTTTGTGTACCAATTATCACATTCCTCACAATCATATTCTACTTTTCACTTTAGAGCAAAAATAGAAAAAAAAAAAAAAAGAAGAGAGAATAATTAACAACTATACGAGATGATGGAAAATCGGGTTCCGTTTGCTGGGGAAAAACAAAATTCAAGAGGCGCCTAAAAAGATAAAAATAATTAGATTAGCTTGATGTGATTGTAATTAAGCCAAATTAGTAAGAGCTAAAAACTTAAGTTACAAATTGGAGATAAAGTACTTCTTAGGAAATCGAGTTCACCGCTAGAAGACAAATCCCTTCAATATCATCATGATTACACTACCAAACTTTCAAAACGAAAAATATTTATTTTATTTTATCAATTTTTTTAAAAGAAAAGATAACATCAGTATTTAGAGAGAGATCATTGTCCGGGCATAAGTGACAAAAGATTTGATGATTCATATTCGATGTTTCAAATTCGAATCTAACTTATCCACATGGGGCAGCATGTAATCTTTTTATGAGAGAGAGAGACCTGGGGTGAGTCCTTTGACACGAGAGAGGTCGATGTGAAAGGGTTTCTCCAGGTCGAAATCGGCCCGGACCTTGTCCGGGAGCCGTGTCGCGAACTCCGTTAGCAGCGATCTCGCTGATTCGGTCCGGCACGACATGGCCCGTTCCCGACTATCGAGAAGGGGTGCATCCGCACCCGCATCCCCACCACCACCACCACCACCACCACCACTACCACTACTTTCCATCTCTCTTTTTACAATCCTTTTCTCTCTCGCCCCAAAATAAAGCAAACTGGAAGAATCTGAAGCCCAAAAGTTCAACCAAATCGGAGGCAGCAGATGATGATGCAGCTGCAGAGCAGCATCTCCTCGATCCCAACTCTTATCCGCGCTCAAATCTATTGGTTCATTTGCAAATTTTGATTTTAGAAATCGAAAATCAGAACCCTGCCAATTAGGCGGTGGCCTGACAAATTGGGACAAAAATTTGGTGGTCATCGTTCCCAAACAATTTTGTTTGGGGACGATGCCGTGGTGTGTGGCGCCCATCCCAACCCTCAGAAAAAAAAAAAAAAAAAANCGTATACACATGGCGCCCATCCGGCTCCATGCACGGATGCCCACCAAATTTTTGTCCGACAAATTGTAACCCACAAGGATCAAACACAAAAGGCTAAGTTCGGTTGATTATAAAAAACGTACTCGTCAATTAGTTGTGTGAAATACCTGCAAGAATCATGCGTACTTGCATTATAAAAAATTCGATGAAGAATTTTTTTTTTTTTATAATATTAGAACAGTGATCACCGTCGAGATGATTATTTATTATTTTGAAATTATATACATCTTTGCACTCCTGTACTAAACCAAATTCAGAGCTATAGTTGAGGGGTTCTGTAAGTACTTCAGGATTGATAAGCATCAATCTTAATTAATAGACTCCCATTATTATTATTATTATTATTATTATTATTGTATTTTGTATTTTTACCTTTTTTTTTTTTTTGCCTACATTCCTGCTGCCCTTTTGGGCATTGATCAAGGTACAAATTGTAAGTGGACAAAGTGGTATGGTAAATTTGGTAATGCTCACCCCGTAAACTTGATTAGGTGCAATATAGTTAGGACATCAAAGATATATGCAAGTTACTTATGCTGTTAGTAAATTGAAAGTGTATGTGTGTGTGTGTGTGTGTGTGTGTGTGTGTGTGTGTTACTTATGCTGTTAGTAAATTGAAAGTATGTGTGTGTGTGTGTTACTTATGCTGTTAGTAAATTGAAAGTATGTGTGTGTGTGTGTGTGTGTGTGTGTGTTACTTATGCTGTTAGTAAATTGAAAGTGTGTGTGTGTGTGTTACTTATGCTGTTAGTAAATTGAAAGTGTGTGTGTGTGTGTGTGTGTGTGTTGAGATAGAATACTATCGATAGCAAATGGGTTTCGTTGCCACCCATTTATTTTTGATGATGGAGCTTCCAAATCGACGATCGGCACCGTTAAACATGATCTATACCACTTGAAGTGTTTAGAAATCAAATTTCATACACTTTCGATATTGTTCTCTTATCCATCGAGTGGATAAAAAAATAAACGGCTGAAAATAAATATTCTTTAAAAAATGATGATAGGAGTCTTGTAATTAAGATCAAAAGTATAGATCTTGTTTTAAATAGTTTAAAGAATTTTCTAACAAAATTTAATTGATTTGGATATCTTTACGCCGTTAAACGAGAAAACGCCTCATATCGACCATTAAAATTACAAAGTTTGAAACTCTTTGATCATTAGGCAAATAATGTCGAAAAGATTTGAAATTTGATTTCTAAACACTTCAATTGGTATAGATCATGTTCAACGGTATCGATCGTCGATTTGGAGGCTCTATCATCGAAAATAAATGGGTGGCAACGGAGCTCGTTTGCTATCGATAGTATTCTAACTCAACTATATATATATATATATATCTATCATATATATATATATATAGTTGTGCGGTTATGCCTTATGGAAGCACGCGAGGCCTTCGTGGCTCCAAATTGTTTTCGATATTTCGAGCTTTCGAATCGACGATCGGCTTCCGTTTAGAGTTGAGTCTAGAGGTATTTGAATAAGCGTAGAAAATAAATTTTGCGATTTTTCGATATCATTTGCCTAGTGATCGAATGGGCTTAAAATCAATAATTTTAACGGCCGTGGTGAGCCGGTTGTAAGTTTAACAGTGTAGAAATATCTAAATCACATGAAATTTTGATAGAAAATTCTTTATACCATATAAAACAAGATCAATAACTTTGATCTAAAATTTTAATGTCATATCATCATATTTTTTAAGATTTTTATTTTCAGCCGTTGATTTTGAGCCACTTCGATCACTAGGCAAACAATATCGAAAAATCGCAAAATTTATTTTCTAAATACTTCAAATACTCTAGATCAAGTATAACGGAGCCGATCGTTGATTCGAAAGTCTGAACATCGAAAACAAAGTGGAAGTATGGAGGGCTATGTGCTTCCATAAGCATCCTAGCCGCACTCTATATATATATATATATATATATAGTCCGGTTATGGTGCTTGCAAATTTTTTACCGTTAGATCTACCCTTTTGATCATTTCCACACATTAGATCATATTATTCAACCAACCACCCACTCAACCTTAGGGGTCTCACATCATCTTAACCATACATCCCTTAATCCAATGACCAAAAATCTATAAACACTAATAACTTGATACTTTTAAAAGCATAGGAGCTCAATTATATAATCAGATGAAATTTTGATAGAAAATTCTTTATACTATTTACAGTAAGATCAATATGTTTGATTGAAAATTTTAATGCTATATCACCACTTTTTGTGAGATTTTTATTTTCAGCTGTTGATTTTGAACCATTTCGATCGTTAGGTAAATGATATCGAAAAGTCATAAAATTTAT
>NC_033626.1:9770383-9852798 GCF_001540865.1 Ananas comosus
ATATTATATTATTATATATATTCCGCTTCTATACTATTATAAGTACGAATCGTCTTCATAATCTATAAGTCGTTTCCAAATTAGAGCTGTTCGAATCAACGATTCAAATCGTTAAATATAATTTAGAGTATTTAAACATTCTATAAATTAAATTCATAATTTTTTGACAATTATATACTTTAGGATCAAAGACATCAAAATTGATAAAAAAATCTATTAATTATTATAGACAAATCAATAAATCCGATTTGAATTTAAGAACTCTATCTCCTATGTTTAGGATATTTTTCGATTTTAACTTTATTTTGTACCCACTGGTGGGCTTTATTATAAATTCAAAAAATTATGAAATTTGGCTTCTAAATACTTCAAATATTTTTAATCATATTTAACGGTATAAGATCATCAATTCAAAAGCTCTGTCATAAAAAAACGACTTACAAGTACGAAGGCCAGTATTTATAAGAATATAATAGCCCGACTTCGTCTCTCTCTCTCTCTCTTTCGAAATATATATAATTGGAGCCTAAATACTTCTAAAAGTATCAAAAGTTGGTACTTTTAGATTCTAGCTCTTAGATGGAGGTGTTTGTAGGCTACGATGATAGTAGCCCACTTGGATTTAGTGGTGGTATATGAAATGTAGTATTTGATCTAAAGGCTACTAGTAGTCGAAAGATAAATCTAAGGGCTAAGAAATCTAAAAGCACCAAGGTTGGTGGCCTTTAGATGTATCTAGCTCAACTCTCTCTCTCTATCTATCTATATATAATTATTATATATATATACCTCCTAGATCCACTGGTCGAGTGGAAGACATTGAAAGGGCTTCACATCAATTGTTTTGAAGGCTTTTTAATGTAATCCACCACTGACACGTCCAATACACCATTAATATTAATAATATAATATTATTAATACTATTAATAATATTGGTCATTTCGCAATCTAAAGCGCGTTAGATCCAATCCTTCCATTATTCTACATTTGTTCAATACTATTTCACCAACTACCACTAAAACCCTAAAAAGGCCACACTAAACTCCAGGAGACCATATCGTCTTAACGCCACAAGTTTTAATCCAAGGGTTAAAACCTGGTAGCAAAAAGGCCCAATACTATTAGTAGTATTTCAGCCTAAATATATTATATATATATAATATTATATATATATATATATCGTATATATATATATATATAATATGTAGAACTAGCTGGAGAATACTATTAATAGCACCAATGACTTGAGTGGTGTGGTGAATAGTATAATCTAACGGATAAAAATAATCAAATGGGGTTTAATTTAGCGGCAGAAACTGTGCTATTAGGAACACAGTCAGCCCTTGTGCTCCTAATTCTAACCGCCATCAAATTTGATGGTGTGTTAGGAGTGAATGAGAGAAAAGATATTCAGAGAGAGAGAGAGAGAGAGAGAGAGAGAGAGAGAGAGAGTTGAGCTGGAATACTATGAATAGTTTTTGGGTTCTTTTGCTATCGATTTTTTAGCCGTTAGATCTACACTTTAATCAATTATATCATTTAAATCATACTATTCAACCACCCAACCACTCAACGCTAGGGGGGCCACCACTAAACTCTAGGGTACCGTTTGGTTCAGGGATAAGTAAGGACTAGCTGTTTTAGGGATAGGTACAAGTATGAGGATTAGAGTAATTTTGTGTTTGGATAAAAATAGATATAAGGATAGGTATAAGGAGGGATAGGAGAAAAAGTGTTTGGATGGTATTTGGGGATAAGAGGATAGTGGATTGGTAAAAGTATAAAATTACCAAATTACCCCTACTGAGAAAAAGAGAATGGTGAGTGGCAGGATTGATAAGTTTTATTATTTTAAATTCATATGTACATTAAATAATGCGAATATTTTTTACCCATTATTTTTTAACCAATACAATAATAAAAATATCAAAATATAGTGCAACAGGTGTTAAAAAGACATACTCAATTTTCGAATAGACGTACAAACAGGTATATGCAACTGGCGCAAATTTCAAATTGTAACATAGCACATAATAAATATTCGAAATTAATATGATAATATTGAAACACATTACATAAAATTATTACACATGGTATTAATATGTAGTCCAACAACCAAATTAAAGCAGGATTCTTCAGGATCGATTATTCCACAATTGGTTGGTAATAGAGCGCCGTAAGGACTCCCCTCGTGTCGTACCATCACCTCAGCTGTCGCAAACCCACTGGATTTGGGGAAACCACGGGCGCCGACGGACGGATGCGAAGAGAGGGAGATGACTCACGGGAGGGGTAGGAGGAGAGAGAGGATCCGGCAGGAGGAGAGATGGAGCTCGGTGAGATGAGGTGAGGTGAGGTGGAGAGAAAGAAAAAGGCTCGATCCACGTCGAGTGGGTGTAGGGATACAAGAAAGCCCGCCGAAAAGCCACCGGCGGTGCAGATTCGGCCTTGGATCGCACCTTTCGCAAACCCACAAGCTTTGGGAAAACCACCGGCGCTGACGGTCGGAGGCAAAGGGAAGGAGGGGACTCACGGGAAGGGGAGGCCGTAGAGAGAGACGACCCCTCGGCGGAAGAGAAGGAGCTCGGTGAGATAAGGTGGAGAGAGGGGAACCAGCTGCAGGATCTCGGCGAGAAAGAGCAAGAGAAGGAGCTTTACCTTGTGACGAAGAGGGGAAGAAGAAGTCAGCAGGGGTATTTTTGGAAAAATCCAGATCCGAGCACACAACGACAAAAGGTGGGTGGGAACAACACCCCTCACTTATCCCAATGGTGGTAGGAACTGTTGTTCCCACCACCAAAAAAGTTGTTTGGGGAATAGCTGGGGGATAAGAGATTATTCCCCAGCTAATTCCAAAGCCAAACACAGCCCTATAGGGGATCACTATCATCCTAACCTTACAATATTTCATTCAAGAGTTAAAAACTCGATAGCAACAGAGTCAAAATACTATTGATAGTATTCTAACCCAATTCTCTCTCTCTCTCTCTCTCTCTCTCTTTCTTTCTCTCTCTCTCTCTCTCTCTCTCTCTCTCTCTCTCTCTCTCTCTATATATATATATATATATATATCAGGAAGAAGAGAGTAGTAGAGAGAGAAAGAGAGAGCTAAGATACTATATTATCGGTAGCACGGAGGCCTCTGTACTACCAAGTTGTTTTCAATAATGCAACTTTCATATCAACGATCGACTCTATTAGACTTGATTTACACTATTGAAAGTATTTGAAAACTAAATTTCATAATTTGCAATATAATTTGACTGGTGATCAAAAGATCAAAAAACTTTACAATTTTAATGGTCGATGTGATGCGTTTGTAAATTTAAAGGTGTAAAGTAATTCAAATCTAATTAAATTTCTGTAGAAAATTCTTTTCACTATTTAGAGTAAGATCATTACCTCTGATCTTAAATTCAAGTCTTGTATTATCATTTTTTATCAGATTTTTATTTTCAGTCATTTATTTTTAGACTACTCGTTTGATAGATAAATGATATTGAAAACTTATAAAATTTAGTTTTCAAATATTTTCAATAGCATAGATCAAGTCTAATAGAGTCGATCGTCGATTTGAAAGCTGCATCATTAAAAACAACTTGATAACACGAAGGCTTTCGTGCTACTGATAGTATAGCAGGCGCCACACTATATATATATCTAGTGTAGAGCTATTATATTTTCGAATATATAAGAAAGTTGGTGCTTTTGACTTTTTGGCAAGGGGGGACTGATGGTGGTGGGGTGGTTGAGGGTCGGCGGCGCTGCAAGGCATGTGGGAGGGTGAGGGAGGTGGTGTGGTGGCGATGGCGAGGGTGGCGCCTACCTCCACCGTGGCGACATATGGAAAGGGATGGGGAGGGGTTGATGGTGAAAGGTGCGTTGGGGTAGAGGTGGTGGTGAGAAGGATGAGAGAGAGAAGAGAAATTAAGGAGAAATTCAAAGAGAGGAAAAATTGAGAGAGACAGTAAAAAGGAAAGAAAAATTTTCCTATCTATCAATTTTGATGAATGGTTAGGAACTTAGGAGCACAAAGCTTGTTGTGCTATTAGAACTAGGCTAGAATACTATTAATAGCACAAAGTCTTTGGTGCTATTAGGTTTTTGGCCCTTGGATGAAATGATGTGCGGTTAGGATAATAGTAGTTCTATAAGGTAAAGTGGATGGTTCGTGGAATGGTATGATCTAATAGGTAGAAATGGTCAAAGAGTTAGATTTAACGGCGAAAAAGTTGATAGTACCAAATACTTGATGTTATTGATAATATTGTAGCCGGACTCTCTATATATATAGTACATAGATTCTATCATAAAGATTGTTCTACCATTGTAGCTTGATCAAGCATCACCCTCTCCTCTTCAAGGCAAAGACTAACACATGATACTTTGCTTTTCCTTTCAAGAGGTGCCTTGCAATGTTATTTGCATACCTTGAGAACAACTCATCAAGTATGCCCTCCCCAAAATGGCTACTAATTAGGGGCTCAGCCACTGCTCTTATACACTTGGCCACATTCGCGCCGCTTTGGAGATTGTCGAGCACAAAATCGTCGCACGAATCGTCGAAAGGGTCCCAATTCGACTCGAAATACTGCATTCGGCTGATGTCGAATAGCCCTCCCTCCTGAATCACTTCCTTAACTTCTGCCATGCTAGGCGTATACATCGGTACTTTGAAGCAGTACAACTTTTCCCTCTCCACAAGTCCCTAAAATTGGGCAATCAATACAGCTCTGCTCAAGCAACTTTTCAGTTGCTTGGTGGGTAAACAAATTAAAATTAACATATAATTAGAAAAAAAATTATTTTACCTCTGAGACCATGTCATGAAGCGCATCTTGTAGTAACCCCCAAATATATCTTTCATCTCCAATTGACAGATTCTTCTCCTCACTCCCCAGAAATGTTAACACCATTTGGCCTCCAGAGGCAAGTTCTTCGTGGCGAAAATTGAGAAAATTTGAGAAGCCATTTTTGAATTCTTGTGCATATAAGTTCACCACCCAAGGGGGACTTGTTTCTCCAATATAAATGTTTCCTTCGTCTAATAGAGTGCCTGTTTTGCTCTTAAGCCCTTCAAGAATCTAAATTAACAATACGAGGCCAAAGTTCTCTCCATTCAATTAAGAAAACATTTGGGTTTTTTCAAGGAAAAGCATAGAAATTAAAGAAAATTCCTCTGTGCATGCATATGTTTGCAGCTTATATACACATTCAGGCATATTCTTTCCTTTTTATGTATGTACTAGTTAAGAACACGCGCCATGCCATGAATATAAAATATTTTAATATTAAAATTTAATTAATTTTTGTTAACTAAATTAATTTAAATAAAAATAATTTAAATTGGTATATGCAAGTGCAACATAAATTTTTGTCTAAAATAATATTTTTTTTTAGCAGTAATGCATGGATTGGAGAGAAAAAAAAAATCATGGGATATCAATGAGAAAATAAAATTATATAAGATAGAAAAATAAAAATAAATCTAAAATACAGTGTGAAGACTGATAAAATATAATAATACTTAGTGCGTTTGAAAAAAAAATAGTATGATATAACAAATAAAAATATGTTTGATTCATAATTAGAATAGAAATTAGAAATAAAATTGAATTGCATTGAAATGAGAAATGATCTTATCGAAAAATATTTAATCCAATATATTAGAATGAAAATAGGAATGGATATTAAGGATTTTAAAAATGAGCTTTGGTTAAGAGAAAAGAGTGATGAAAAGAGACAAGGGAGAAGTGTTCGTGAAAGAAAGTTTTAAGTAGTGTAGTTTGGAATTGGACAATCTGGAATTCAAAACTGGATTGCGCAATAAAATAAGTCATTTTCATTTTAAAGTGAAATTGGAAAATAATTTATGTAAATTATAAACAACAACTATCAAAATTAATAAATCTTATTTTGATTTCATAGTTTACAATAGGTGAACCAAACATGCTCTAAAGTACATATGTACCTGTCGGAGCCACATGAGACAATACGAAGAGTGAAAGAAGTGGACGCTTTGAGGCGGAAAAAGCCTGCCATAGAAGGAGCCGGGCAATCCTGCGATGTAGTAAGGAATGAATGTCTTCTTATCCATTTTCTGCTCAAACCACTCGAGAGATCGAAAAATGTTGTTAAAATCGTTTGTCGGCAGGTCGTTCAAGAAGAACTGGAGGTCCGGCGGGGGGCGTCCTGCCTTCTTGCACTGGTCGGCCACTGTTTTGATCACTTCCGACACCATGAGAAGCGTGTTCGGGCCCGACGAGCAACCCAAGTCGGCCGCGACCATACTCTTCGGCAGGAGAGTCCTGCAAATCTCTCCTATTACCTCCTCTAAGATGGGCTTGGTCTCCAATATAGCCTTCTCCTGGGATTAGTTACGCAACAAATTTAAAGAGATCATTGATTTATACACTTAGGGCTGTTTGGTTGTATGTAGTCACAGTTGCACTGTAGTGATAAAATATATAGATTTAAATTTAGTATTTGATTTGACGTTTTTGAATTCAACTACAGAAGTTGAAACTATATTGTAGTTGGGCGTAATTCTATCTATAGTAGTTGAAGAAAGTAATTTTAAATAAAAGAGAAATATAATGAAGAATTTTACCATTCAATTTTTGATTCTGATTTATTTCGTTTCCTATTCCAATTTTAATTCCTATTTTGAATCAAACATGTCCATATTGTATACATTTTTAAACTTTTGTCAAATTCGAAAGTAAATTAATGGACTATTAATGTTGAGAAGGAAAGGAAAAAAAGAAAAGAGGTAAGAAGATATTTTCAGGTGCATGGATGTATATATATTGAGAACGTATAGAGCTGCTTATCAGTATCTTCTCTTTTTTTTTTAAGCAAAATTAAAAATTTCAAATTAAAACTTCTATTTCTAGAGCACAAAATCAAATCATTATATTTTTCACCATAGCAAGATTTTTAATTTTTCTAATTACAAAATGATCAATTCGAGGTAACTATAGTTGAAAGCAAAAACAGAAGCAACAGCACCGCAAAACGAAATCTAAAGTAAATGGGAAATGCAAGGAATTAACTAACTTGAAGCCTGGAATTGGTGGCATAACTTGTTTCTCCTCCCCCACCAACCATGCTGTGTGCTTTCCCTGCCCTCATCGTGCGTAGCTGCAATGTAAGACTGTAAGTGGCAGTTCAAAGGGCTCTATTTATTTATAGCGCCTTGTCACGTGTAAATCGTTGGGGCTCGACCGTAACGTTCTTGGGGGCCACACGAAGAAAAAAGTTATGTCCGTGAAACCTTACCGCACAAGAATATTAAAAGAATATAATGTACATAAATTATCTGAACTTTTGGTTTTATGCAAATATGCGTAAAAACTTTCAATTTTGTCGACTAAATATCCCAAATTTATTAAATAGTTCAATCGATCGCTCTACTTAATTAAAGCAATTAATTTTACAATCATTTTTGGCCGTATGCATTGCATATAGTTTGGTAAATCTTTAAAACGCAGAAATTTATATTTTGTATTCTAATATGTGAAACAATAATAAAACTAAAAGCTTAGTTCAATCGATATATTCTTCACTCGTCATATTTAATTAATTATCAATATTAGAAGGAAAAAAAAACATTCTTTATATTTTGAAGTCTTATATGATTATATACAGGTTATACAGAATTGAACGTTCAGACGCCTATTTACAGAAAGATCTAAAGTTCAGGAAGCTGCTTCTATATATTTTAGAACAAGTCTAAATTGTGATGATCATAAAAAGTGACGTGGTGTTTTCAACCAATCAAATTATTTAGGGTTCACTTATCTCATCATGATTTTTAAAAATATTTTTACCATTCTTTTCTTTCAGAAAAAAGATATAATTGATTAGATATAAATAATGTGGTATTATTGTTACACTTTAGACTTTTTTATACATTTTATCCAAAAATAAAATATAATAAAATAAAATGAAATCAAGTAATGGGTAGGGCTGGCAAACGAGCGAGCCGGCTCGCGTTCGACTCGTGTTCGGCTCGATATTCGGCTCGCTCGAGCTCGACTCGAAATTGAATGAGCCGAGCTTGAACAAAATAAAAGGCTCGAAATTCATTTCAAGCCGAGCTTGAGTATTACTCGGCTCGTTCGAATTAGGCTCGAAAAGCTCGAAAAGCTCGAATATATATATATATATATATATATAGTGCAGCTATGGTGCTTGGAAAAACACCAAGCATTTGGTGCTTGTAAGTCTTGTACCGTTAGATCTACTCCTTTGATCATTTTCAACCATTAGATTATACTATTCAACCAAACACCCACTCAACCCTAGGGGGCCCACATCATCCTAACCGCATATCTCTTAATTCAATGGCTAAAAATTTACAAGCACCAATAACTTGATACTTTTAAAAGTATCAAAGCTCAATTCGTATCTATCTACTATATAATATATATATATATATATATATTATATATATATATATATATATATATATAAAATGTATTTTAATTATATATAGGCTTTAATTACATTTGATATTATTGTTGTCCATAAAATAAACCCAACAAAATACAACCGTGGCAATTGAGCCCAACTCTAAATTTACATAACACACTTTCTCTTTCAGACTTTCACTGTTGCAGCATAACCTAAAACATGATAAATTCAAATTCTCAAATCCCTAATTTTTTTTTCCACTCTCTCTCTCTCTCGTTCTCCCTCAGACCCTCACCCAGTTAGGCAATCACCCTAGCTCACATTTCTTGCAATTATTTTGTATTTTGAACTATTGAACATGTTGCATCAAATTATAGGTAATGTTATATAAAAATTAAACTATTGATTATATAATGTCAAGAATTTCAATAGACTCGTTTAGAGCTCGAGCTCGGCTCGACTCGAAATTAGGCTCGCTCGAGCTCGGCTCGAATTAATTTCAAGCCGAGCTTGATCCTAGATTTAGGCTCGAAATTAATTTCAAGCCGAATTTGAGCTGACATAAGCTCGCTCAAGCTCGGCTCGTTTCCATCCCTAGTAATGGGGCATTCGATGTGATAATAATTGACGTCGTGATAAGCAGTGGGTACCACTGTAGCACAAAACAGATCTCATAGATGTGGTCCGCACTCAGTACGACCCTACAACCTGTACACACGTCTACCATATGAGAAAAAGGGTGTGTTTAAAATAGAAAAATGCTATTTGTACACTCCAAATCGGGGTGTACAAGTTATACCCCACCTATTGGATGGATAGGATATTAACTACTAGTCATATCAAGTGACTAATTAAAACATCTCACTCATTGGATGGATGGGATATAGAATATACATCCTGATCGGAATATATATATATATATACTCAGTACGACCCTACAACTTGTACACACGTCTACCATATGAGAAAAAGGCTGTGTTTAAAATAGAAAAATGCTACTTGTACACCCCAAATCCGGGTGTATAAGTTATACCCCACCTATTGGATGGATAGGGTATTAACTACTAGTCATATCAAGTGACTAATTAAAACATCTCACTCATTGGATGGATGGGATGTAGGATATACATCCTGGTCGGGATATATATATATATATATATTTGAGCTATAATTCTATCGGTAGCAAACGGTCTTCGTTGCCACCCATTTGTTTTCGATAATAGAGCCTTCAAATCGATGATCGGCACGTTGAACATGATCTATACCACTTGAAGCATTTAGAAATTAAATTTCATACATTTTCGATATTATTCTCTTATCCATCGAGTGGACACAAAAATGAACGGTTGAAAATGAATATTCTTTAAAAAATGATGATAGGAGTCTTGTAGTTAAGATCAAGAGGATAGATCTTATTCTAGAAGTAGAAGTATTACCCCCTTGGTGTTTTTAGATTTTTAGCCATTGGATCTACTTTTTGATTATTAATAGCCCTTGGATCAAACACTATTCCACCTACCACCACCTACCATCATCATCTCAACCTTACATTTCTCCATCCCAGGGTTAAAAACTCACAAGCACCAACATTTTGGTGCTTTTGAGAGTATTCAAGCTCAACTTCTCTAGAGTATGGCTACTATACTTTTTTGAGTATTGGACCCTTCGTACTCATAAGTTGTTTTTGATGATAGAGCTGTCGAATCAACGATCCACTCCGTTAAATATGATCTAGAGTATTTGAAACTCCTAAAAAATAAATTTTGTAATTTTTCGAAATAATAATAAAGTCCATCAAGCGGGCATAAAATGAACAGTCAAAATCGAATGACGTCCTCAAAATGGATGATCGGATCTTTTAATTTAAGATTGGAGTTATTGATCTTTATTTAGGTAGTGAATAGAATTCTCTATCAAAAATTCAACTGATTCCGATTCTTTTACACCGTTAAATTAGCAAGTATCCTGTCACGCCTCGGATTACACGTTCCCCAGGCGCGCCGACAAATCCGCCGTATACAAAGGAATTTTTCCTGTATACGAAGCGATAGCTGTATCTGTAAATCAAACAATACTACAAACAGTAGTATAGAGCTGGTTAGGAGAAACGGAGAAAACCAACTGAGTTCCATATACATACCCCAAAATTCAAGATACACAAAAACTACTCGCACTGGCGAGTTAAAAGTAGGTAAGTACATGAACTCCAACAAAACTACTACCTGCAGTAGGGCGCCCCTAGCTCGGCTCGTCGGGTAGGGCTCTAACTCGCGACGCCCTTGCCTCGATCCTGATCAGCAATAGCAGCAGCCGAAGACGATGGCTCTGCAAAAATGAAGTAACAACAGGGCGTGAGAACTACTGTAAAAACAAGTAGTCCTCAGTGGGTACCGCCCAAAACAACATCGGTCCACCCACTAAGTCTACAGAAGGGAGCAAGAATAGCCAAAAAGCAGGAAATAAACTCTACCGCTACAAATCACTACACTATCATGCTCTACACTAACCAACTGTAGGAAATGTCAAATCTGACCCAATCCAATCGGGACTGTAAGCATACCCGTCCCCGGGACTGTGAATACACCCGTCCCTGCCCCGTTGCGACTATCAGGCTCTATCCACACTAACTGGTCCGTGGAGAGCAAGTCCAACTGGCATGAGCGACACCAACGCGAAAGCACAAAGCCTGACTCCGGAGTGGCACTCGTGGGCGCTACCCAACCGAGTATGCAGCGTATCTCTGTCGAGCTCAATCAGGCTCCAACTAGCCAAAGTCAAGTGAACAGGGTCAAAACAGGTCTACAAACCAAACCCACGTGCCCTCGGCACAATCTGTGACCAAAACAAGAATCTGGGTCCACCGCTAACCCGAACGGCACCCAACGACCCGAAACAGCCTAAACTCTGCTGAAAAATAAGCTCGGCATCCCAGCACGAGCGTAAATGCCTTCTAAACTACCCCAGGTATCCATCGCACTGATGCTGCAACGATACAATCGAATCACGGCTCCTAGAGCTAAATCTGGTAGTTTAAGCATATGACGGGTCAAAACGCAGGTTTTCTCCTAAGTCAAATTTCAAGTCCAACATGTATAATATAAATATTCATTTCAGCATGCTTCTACATTCATATTACATTCAAGATGCTAATCGATGAATTAAAGCATGATATACAAAAATCGAACTATACACGTCGACTAAACATGCACTTAGGAGCGAAACCGATGATACACCCACCTCGAGAGCAAAATCCTGGCAGCAAGAAGGTCTTGGATCACAAGCAACACTGCTGGAAACACCTCCAAACCAGCAACAAAGCCCCTCAAGATCTGGATATAACAATTCACCCAAAATCCAATAAAATTCATCAATTTCAGCCTTAAGCTTAGGATTTCTCAATTCCAATGTCAAAACTCACCTAATGATCTCCAAATCAAGTGAGAATAGTTCCAAAACCAGCAAATACTGAGGGGTGATCAAACTCAGGTCCAAAATCCTACTGCCAACAAAGATAGCATCAAGAAAAGTTCAAAAATCCTATTTTCAGCTCAAAGTCAACAGCAGTCTAGAAAAACTTCAGTTCGATCAAGCTAACCTCAACCAAAATCTGCAATTCAGGACTTTGTGAATTCCTCTGGAAATCTAGAATCCAGCAAACTAAGTTTCGTCGAAATCCGACCTTCCTACGTCACGCATGAGCCAAAACACTGGAGGTCGTCGCTGAAGAACTGCAGAATCAGCACTCCATCAAGCTGGATCAATGGAAGTTTGATGCAATTTGAGGCAAATCCGAGGGTAGAGATGCTAAAAGAGACTTCTCTGTGAAGAAGGGCGGAAAAGAGCAGCAAAGGGGCGCATTCTATCTATTTATAGTGAGTTAGAATGATCCAAAAAGCCTCAGGAACTCAAGCTGCTATCCAGTGTCCTTGCAGAAATGGGCGTTTCTAGGCGCCCGGAACCACGTTCTGGGTGACCAAAACATCCAGCCTGCACAAAACGGGCTCCTCGGACTCTCCGCTCACGGTGTGCTGTGCCTGTAAATGGCTCCGGCGGAACTCACCTACCGCCTGCCACGCGTCGAAGCAAGCGATATTCACGTTGTCGAATTTTCGGACCCACATCTGGGCGCCCAGAACATGGGATCCGAATTGGCTTCCAGTTTCAGTTAAATTCAACACTCATTTCTGGGCGACCCTGAAAATGTTCTGGGCGCCCGAATCTGGCAAAACTCCAGTTTTGCCTATTTGAGTGCGCCGAGTCCAATTCTGCATCCAATTCGTGCAGAATTGACTCCGCCTCAGTCCGACACTCTCCAGGGATGTCGACCAGTCGCTAATACTGAAGCCAATCCTATCCAAAGCTCAAGAACACTACATTATTGGTAAGTTTAAATGCACTAACACATTTAAATTTATTAGAGTTATCTATGTTACGTTTTAGGTTCTAAACTTCAAATTTTATTTGTTTTCAGCTTATATTTTTAAAATTACAATATTGATCTATTATTTTAAAGGGTTCAAGTACAACCAATGTCCCTACTTACACTGTTTTTCAATTTGGACCCAGTTTTTTTTTCAATCAAGTCCGCTAATCTTGTTGATTTCATTTCAAATTAAAGTCCAACGTTAGATATAGCTGTTAATAATTGCGAAAAACTGCGAGCGTCAGTACTATGGGTGGGGGGGCGTCAGCTGCCACGAAGGCGCCATGTCAACCCGACGTGGCCGTTGTGTCAGCGATTTACAAAAAAAATAAAGTTTGAGGAGCAAAATTGAAAACTGGGCAAGGTTAAGGACAAATGTGTAATTAAGCCCATTAAATTTATAAATTCAAAAAAAATGTTAATTTAATATTTAAATTTTAAATTTAAATTTGATTTTGGATTCAATTAAATTGGAATTCAAATTCCGATTTTATATTTAATTTTAAATTCAAATTCACATTTGGAATTATAAATTCTAATTTAATTTCAAACTTCGATTTGAAATTTCAAATTCAAAATGTGAATTTGAATTTCAAATTCAAAATGTGAATTTGAATTCGAAATTTAAATTCAAATTTAGAATTGAAATCAAATCTTAAATTCAAATTTAAATTTTTAATTCAAATTTAAAATTTAAAATCAAAATTTTGAATATGATTTTAAATTTAAATTTAGATTTTAAATTTAAATTTCGGTTTCAAAACTTTCATTTTAAATGGAAATTGAAATATCAAAATCAAAATCAAAATTTTAAGTTTGAATTCAAAATTTAGATTTAATTAAAAATTTAAATTTAAAATTTGAATTTCAATTCAAATTTAAATTCAGCTTAAAATTTAAATTCAAAATTCTAATTTCTCATTAGTTTAAAATTTTAATTTTAATATTATTTTTTAATTTAAATTTAAAATTTTGAATTTTTATTTTTAGGGACTAAAATGAAAAATGTGCAAAGTTTAGAGACCTAAATTGAATGCAAAAGGTTGCCAAATAGATGCTATCGTGGCAATTTTGTTAATTTTAACAGTTTTTTTAACGGTTGAGGCGTAATTGTAATAAAATCAAGAGGTTAGGAACTCAATTACAAAAAAGAAATGGTTGGTGACTCAAGTGAAAATTGGTGAGAAGGTTGAGGACTAGCGGTGTAATTAACCCATAATAATATTAATCCAAATATTAAAAATGATTAAAGGGATTGATCAAAGGACCAAAAAGTCGAAAGCACCAGATACTCTATGCTTCTGATAATATAATAGATCTCCTCTCTCTCTCTCTCTCTCTCTCTCTATATATATATATTGTTAAAAAAAAAAAAGAAAAAAAGATCACTTCTCACTAAACCCACTTCACTATCTCCCTACTTCTCTCCTAATTCACCATTCACTCCACTTCTCCACCATTCCCTCCACTTCTCTACTATTTTCTCTACTTCGTCATCATTTCCTCCACTTCTCCATCATTCACTCCACTTCTCCACACCATAGACCTCCACCATCCTCTCTCTATATAAAAAGAAGTGAACAACAAAAAAACAAAGGGGAATTCTACTCACAAAAAATAAAGAAAAGAAGATTAAAAAAAAGAGCAAAATAGGAAGGTAGGTTTAAATTCTCTCACTCTCATTTTCTCTCTCTCTCCTCTAGTCAAAGTACCCCTAACATCAAGCTTTCAACGCATACCGGACTACATGAAAATCAGTTCGTGCTGTCGTCAACCACTACTACGACAGGTCACCATCAACCAATGAGAAACGACCGCTAGTCACCATTCCTACACCGTCGCTGACTACCGTTGCCTCGTCATCATTGATCCGAGAGTGGTGCACGTTCCC
The DNA here is from genome assembly GCF_001540865.1 of Ananas comosus. Classification (NCBI taxonomy): domain Eukaryota; kingdom Viridiplantae; phylum Streptophyta; class Magnoliopsida; order Poales; family Bromeliaceae; genus Ananas; species Ananas comosus. Next base: position 9,785,116 of record NC_033626.1, read on the forward strand.
TTTTGCTGCTGTCGCATCATCATCTACCAAGGAGGTGGCCACCTGCATGCTATTGCTATGCCGACTACGACGACGATCCGCTTGATGCTTAGCCATCGGCGGTGGAGGAAGGCAACAACGACAACGACAACGACAACGACAACGACGACAATCTGCTTGACGCTTCGCTGTCAGCGGTAAAGGCGGCAACAACAAAGACGACGATTTGCGTTGGTGAAAACTCAAAAATTTAAAGTTTGAATTTTATTCTATTTGAATTTTGAATTATCATTTAATATTCATTGATATTTATTATCTTATTTATTTATTTATTTAATTTCTTAGTGAGAAAGGAACTAACGGAATATTTCCGTNGTTCCGTTTCTTGCGCCAAAAGGAACTCATTCCGTTGTGCGGTTCTGCTTCTTTCTCGTAAGAAAAAGAGCGTGAATTCTCTTTTCCTTTCTTCAATACTTTGATCTCCTTTTTTCCTCCTCATTGAAAGATGAGATTTAGATAATTTTGTTAATCTTTATCTATTCATCTATTATCTTTTACTATTTGAACATTCCCCTTATCTACTGGGTGTTGAGAATCTCCGTCAACCTCCTTCACGATCGTGCTCGCAGGAGGAGGAATTCCGGTCGTACCTTGGGGTGTTATTTCCGATTAATCCCGCACGTAAGGACGGGAATACGCCTTAGGGCAGTGCCTCGCACGCTTCCGGATAAGATCAAATCTTTATTGGAATATTTGCGTTTATCTGTAAGTTGATTTATTTATTGTTATCACAAATTTACTTAGATTATTAATCACAATCAGATTTCTTTGCGGTATTTGTTCCAACAATCTAAGGCGTAAATCCCTATCTGATTATGATTAAATCTGACAATGCTAATCTGTCACGCCCCGGATGTCTCGTTCCCCGGGCAAGTCGACAAATCCGCCGTATACAAAGGAATTTTTTCTATATACGAAGCGTCGAAAGTACCTGTAGATATACAATACTACAAACAGTAGTATAGAGCTGCTCAATAAACAAAATCTAAACAACTGAGTTTCATATACATAGTCCAAATCCAAAATACATGGTTACTCGCACTGGCGAGTTAAGCAAGCTATGTACACAAACTCGAAACAAAACATCTACCTGCAGTAGGGNTGGGGTGTTATTTCCGATTAATCCCGCACGTAAGGACGGGAATACGCCTTAGGGCAGTGCCTCGCACGCTTCCGGATAAGATCAAATCTTTATTGGAATATTTGCGTTTATCTGTAAGTTGATTTATTTATTGTTATCACAAATTTACTTAGATCATTAATCACAATCAGATTTCTTTACGGTATTTGTTCCAACAATTTGCTTAACGCTTTATTGTCGACGGTAAAGGCGGCAATGACAACGACGACGACCCACTTGACACTTAGCTGTCGGCGGTGGAGAAAGGCGGCGACGACAATGACGATCCGCTTGATGCTAAGCCGTCGGCAGTAAAGGCGATGACTACAACGACGATCCACTTGATACTTATCCATCGACGGTGGAGAAAGGCGACGCCAACGATCCGCTTGATGCTTAGCCATCGGCTATAAAGGCGGCGATGACAACGACGATGATCCACTAGACGCTTAGCCGTCGGCGGTGGAGAAAGATGGCAACGACAACGACGGCGACGATCCACTTGACACTTAGACATCGGTGGTGGAGAAAGGCGATGACAACGATCCACTTGATGCTTAGCCGTCGGCGGTAAAGGCGGCAACAACGACGACAATCATTCGTTTGATGCTTAGCCGTCGACGGAAAGCGCCAATCAAACTATTGATTGCCACTCTTTTTAATTGGCTTTTTTTTTGTCAAAAACAACTTGTGCATAATTGATAGTTTATGTGCATGTGCCAAGTGTTAAACAAAATGCCAAAAAAAATTTGTACATAGCGCATTACTTATGTGCTCGTGTTAAGTGTTCAATGAAATGCCAAAGATGGTGTGCACATAATGGAATGTCAAAGAAAACTTGAGTATATTGCATTATTCATGTATGCGTGCCAAGTACTCGATGAAATGTCAAAGACAGTTTGCGTATAATATATTACTTATGTGCTTGTCAAATGCTCGATGAAATGGCAAGGAAAGCTTATTCATGCATGGCTCACATTGTTTGGAGAAATATCTTAACGAGACACTAATCATAAGTTTGTGATTACTTGCATTAAAAGAGAGAAGAAGAGAGATGATAATTGTTGTTTTTTCTCTTTTTCAGTTCTATTAATTTTTGCACATCGATATACAAGAATAATAAAAGAAATACATTCTGTTTTGCTAATTATCATAATTGACCAGATTAATCGGAGCTGTCTAAATGTGAATAGCCGTAATTAATTAGAAATCTTTATAATTTATAAGAAGTATAGAATTTTTAATCTCCGTATTTCAACATACAATATTCTAATCCCATCATCTCACCTGGTGCTTTTAAATTTTTAATTCTCTTTCTCTCTCTCTCTCACACACACACAAATACACGCACATATAACTTTCTAATCACCCATCAAATTTGATGGGTGGTTGGAATGAGAGGAGGAGGAGATATTGGAGAGAAATTTAAAAAAAAGATAAATTGAGACGCCCAATTTCTCCCCAATATCTCTTCCCTCTCTCATTTTATCTCATTCTGACCACCTATCAAACTTGATCGATGGTTACAAAGTTAGGAGTATAAAGGTTGTTGTGCTCCTAATAACACAGTAGCCCTGCTATATATATATATATATATATATATATATATATATATATATAGAAAGAGAGAGAGAGAGAGAGAGTGAGTGATATACTATCGGTAGCACGGAGGTTTCCGTGCTACCTAGTTGTCTTCAATGATGCGGCTTCCAAATCGACGGTCGGCTCCGTTAGACTTGACCTACACTATTAAAAGTATTTGGAAATTAAATTTTATAATTTTTCGACATCATTTGGCTAGTGATCAAAATGTCTCAAAATTGACAATTTTAATGGTAGATGTGATGCGTTTGTAAATTTAACGGTGTAAAACAATCCAAATCTGATAAAATTTTTATAGAAATTTTTTTTCACTATTTAGAGTAAAATCAGTACCTCTGATCTTAAATTCAAGTTATTTTCATCCATGTTTTTAGAGGTTTTTTTTTTAGCCGTTCTTTTTTAGACTTTTTTTGTTTTTTTTTTTTAACCTCGATTTGACAGTAAATTAATGCCAAAATAGTGAAAATTTAATATATATAATATATATATAGCGTTATTAGATCAAGTCTAACGAACCGATCGTTCGATTGAAAAGCCACATCATTAAAACAAGTTTAAGTACGAAGCCTCCATACCGATAGTATACCAGCCAGCTCATATATATATATTAATATATATATATATATATATATATATATATATATATATATATATATATATATATATAAAATTGAGCTCCTATGCTTTTAAAAGTATCAAGACATTGGTGCTTGTAGATTTTTAGCCATTGGATTAAGAGATATGCGATTAGAATGATGTGGGCTCCCTAGGATTGAGTGGGTGGTTGGTTGAATAGTATAATCTAATGGTTGAAAATGATCCGTGGAGTAAATCTAATGGTAAAAACTTACAAGCACCAAGTGCTTGGTGCTTTTACAAGCACCATAGCTGGACTCTATATATATATATATTTGAGCATACTTGCAAATATGCGTAATAAATATTTTAATAAGTATCCCAAATTAATATAAATATGTAAACTCATTCAAAACTTTACATTGTAAAATTTAAATTTTAAAAAATAATTTTATTTATTATATACTATTATAAAATATTTGTTTTATTCTAACTCAAATTTATATAGTTGTTGTCAATAATAATTATATAATTCTATTTTTTATTTATATAAATAGATATAGATATACATTGAATATTTTTCTATATTTTTTAATTTAATAAATCTAAAATTTAAATATATATTCACTATAACAGAATTAGTTTATAGGGACACATGTTTGGGACACTTTTGTGTAAGTGTCCTATTATACCAAAACTTAAGAAAATATTTACTAATGCCTAAATATAAAGCCCAATCCAACAAAAAATAAAAGATTACTCTACTCAACCCACCCCATCTAGCCCATTCAGTCTGATTACAAACAAAAAAAAAAGAAGAAAAAATCGATTACCATCTCCCCTTCTCCCCTCGCTTAATTCACTAGAATCCTAGACAAAGAGCCCTTCCCTCTCATCCTCCTCCGCCACCGCAGCTAACGAGGTAGAGTTTCGGCGGTTGCCAAATGCTTAAATAAGTGTTGGTAAATTAACAGCACTCTTTTAGTTTATAGCAACACTCTTTAACTATCACTATATACCTAACGACCCCACATATAGCAACACATTTTAAAAATGTCGGTAATTTAGTCAGCGACACTTTTAACAGCAACACTTTTTTTTACCTGTACCGATATTTAAAAGTATCGCTATAGGTCGTTTTTGTTGTAGTGTTAAACAAAAAGTATTAAAATTAAAAAAATAATATAACAATAAAATATTAGTAGATAGAATAGACATAATATGTACATATTTATCTTTAAAAGAAAAAATATTTAATAATAAAAATATTTAATAAAAAATAAAATATTAATAGTTGGAGAACAAAGTGGAATAAATATTTATTTTGCATACAAAAAAAAGTCGATAGATCGAAATTTGAAATACGTATTTTTACATATAGTATAGATATATTACACTTTTTAGTTTTATCTCTCTTTTATTTGGCTCTCATTCATTTGATGGAAATCCAAAATCAAATCAGTTAGGTTCTTTTATTTGGCTCTCATTCATTTGATGGAAATCCAAAATCAAATCAGTTTGGTTAGTCATACAAGCGACCGGAAAACTATTTACACCCCAAAAATAAAATTTTTAATTATTTCGTTGCTAGTAAAAATATTTTCTCCGAAAATAATTTTACAGATTTTTTTTCTTTTTAGCAGAAGAGTTTTTGAAAAATTGGAAATCGAAAACTTCCAAAATTGCAGTGCATGTCCACGGACCACATGATTTGTATTATAATATAGCATACTTATCCTATCATATTACTTTAAACTTTATTTTATCTTATTACTATATATTATAATATTTTTAAATGTCCTGTAATAATTAAATATAATATTTACGTAATATAAAATAAAAAATTCCTCTAAATAATCCATAATTCATAATAGATAATAAGAGTCCGGCTACTATACTATTGATAGTATCAAGCCTTTGGTACTATTAAGTTTTCTGACGTTAGATCTATCCTTTGATCATTTCCACCCGTTAGATTATACTATTAAACCAACCACCCACTTAATCCTAGGGGACTACTATCAATTTAACCGGAGGCCACTATCATTTTAACCGCACATCCTTTCATCCAACGGTCGAAAACTCAATAATACCAAGGGCTTAATACTATTGATAGTATAGTAACATAATTCTATATAATAATATACATGCAATTTATCCTTTGTATTTATTTCAAGAAAATTATATAAGGATGATAATGAAAATTCTTTTTTTATTCCTACGAACTTATCATCATGACCTGTGTACTAACACGCCATACCACACCACTTATATTACATGACTATTATTCTAATATTAAAATTTAATTTAACATATTTGATATGCAATGTCAAATAATTTAAATTATGTTGAATGGATTATATTTTAAAATTTCTATTGCAAGATTTTAAGTATATAGAATATGTACTTATATACATCAGGCATAGAAAATGCTTAACAGCAGGGCAAGTTTATTACACTAAATAGAAGAAATCGTTGCTCGTATATAGTATATATTAATGCTTCATATACACCGCATTTTATATTTTCTAAATTGAATGTAATATTTGATGATTAGTAATTTAAAATAAGTTATGATACAGTAATGGAGCGTTGGATGTGATAATAATTGACATTTGTGATAAGAATGGGTACAAGTACTGTAGCACAATCCAGATCTCGTCGCTGTGATCCGCACCTAGCATGACACTACAACCTGTACACACGTTCTCATCTGAGAAAAAGGGTGTATTTAAAATAACATTAATTTTATATAGTTCTATATAAATATATCGAATAATAAATATATTTTTATAAAATATAATTTTTTATATTTGTCATTATAAAAGTTCAGTGATATTTATATTTGTCTTTCTGCTTTGTTCCCATTAGAGTACTATTTATTTTCTAATAAAAGATAAGTAAAATGACATTTTTGTTATCGTAAATATGTCTATCCAAAAGCGCCAATTATTAGAATTATGTAGAAATAACTTTCTAAAAATTTTCAACAAATATCTTCTTCTTTTCTACCATCACAAATAATATAAAAGAGGTAAAAAAGTCAATTTATCTCATTCACTTCCGATAGTATAGTAGCTCTATTTTATATAGTGTAGAGCTATTATGCTATCGGAAGCATGGAGGACTTAGGCTTCGTTTAGGATTGCGGAGAGATTGCGTTACATGCAGTGAGAAAGTACGTTAGAAAAATACCCAGTTTGTTTCCGTACGTAATATTGCGTTCCGCATATCGTGATGTGTCGATTACGATATATTTTCTGCGGTCCCGTCGGAGAACGCAGAAGCATATTCCTATATGTTTTTTTCTCAACTCCATTTTATCTAACAGCATTAGATAGATCTCAATACCAAACTAAGCCTTAGTACTTCCGACTTTCTGGCCCTTTGGATCAAGGATTATACAGTTTGGATGATTGCGGTACTCCCTAGGATTGAGTGGTCCCCATGAGGTAATAATATTAATCCATAATTTTTCGATATCATTTATCAAGTGGTCAAAAAATTTAAAAAATTATTTAAAATACAATTTAGTTACAAATTATTATTTGTAAACAGCAAAAAAAATTTCAAATATGACTAAGGGCAATTTTGCAATAGGTTATACTTTATTGTCAGAATTATTAAATTTTATAAAATGAAACGAAACATATTAGTTCTATATACACTGTAATTCAACATTATATTACTGATTAAGCCAAACACAGTTATGAAAAATTAATAGTAATTTGATTTAGAAATTTTAAATACATGATTATGTTAAATAATCTGTAATGCTATATAAAGTGAACCAAATGCGCCTAAAAGTATAGAGCTGAAGATTTGTGTAGTGCTATCAACGATGTGTTCTATTAAGTCTCATTTATTAATATTGTATAGATTTTGAGGCGATTTGAATATTCGATTGCTAAAAAATCACACTGCAAATATTTCTATATTTTTAAAAATACAGAAGCTCAACTCTGTGTCTCACGATATACAAAACAAAAGTACAAAAATTCTATCATAAAGATTATATTTTGAGCATCACCCTTTCCTCTTCAAGGCAAAGACTAACACACGATACTTTGCTTTTCCTTTCAAAAGGTGCCTTGCAATGTTATTTGCATACCTTGAGAACAACTCATCAAGTTATGCCCTCCCCAAAATGGCTACTAATTATGGGCTCAGCCACTTGTCACGGGCTTAAATTTTTCGACCTCAAAGCCCGTGCGGCGCCCCCTTCCTGCTCGAAGATGGACAAACCTATCCCAAGTCCTAACACGGACAAGTCTCCCAAACTTAAGCGTCACGTTCGACCCCCAACGATCGACCCGTGACACACTGCTCTTATGGACTTGGCCACATTTGTACCGCTCCGGAGATTGTCGAGCACGAAATCGTCGCACGAATCGTCGAACGGGTCCCAACTCGACTCGAAAAACTACGCTCGGCTAACATCGAATAGCCCCCCCTTCTGAATCACTTCCTTAACTTCTTCCATGGTAGGTGCGTGTACTGGTACTTTGAAGGAGTACAACTTTTCCCTCTTCTTCCATGGTAGGTGCGTGTACTGGTACTTCGAAGGAGTACAACTTTTCCCTCGCCACAAGTCCCTAAAATTGCACAATCAGTACGAGCACATTTACAAATAGCTCTGCTCAAACAGCTTTCTGGTTGACGAAAATTATCTAACCTCTGAGACCATGTCGTGAAGCGCATCTTGTAGTAATATCCAAAAATACCTTTCATCTCCAATTGACATGTTCTCCTCGCTCCCTAGAAATGTTAACACCATTTGGCCTCCGGGAGCAAGTTCTTCGTGGCTAAAATTGAGAAAATTTGAGAAGCCATTTTTGAATTCTTGTGCATATAAATTCACCACCCAAGGAGGGCTTGTTTCTCCGATATGAATGTTTCCCTTTTTCTTTTCTTTTTTTTTTTTTTTTTTTGAGAGAGAGAGAGAGAGATGATATGAATGTTTCCTTGGTCTAATACTGTGCCTGTTTTGATCTTAAGTCCTTCAGGAACCTAAATTAACAAAACTAGGTATAAAGACCCAGCCCACTAGCAATAATAACTCGTTGGGCCCAGTCAACAGCCCAAAATGCTTAAGCCCAGTTATTATTACTAGTGTCTAAGTCTCTTATAAACCCAATGACAACCCCATTCCCATCCGATGTGGGANACTTCTTCCATGGTAGGTGCGTGTACTGGTACTTTGAAGGAGTACAACTTTTCCCTCTTCTTCCATGGTAGGTGCGTGTACTGGTACTTCGAAGGAGTACAACTTTTCCCTCGCCACAAGTCCCTAAAATTGCACAATCAGTACGAGCACATTTACAAATAGCTCTGCTCAAACAGCTTTCTGGTTGACGAAAATTATCTAACCTCTGAGACCATGTCGTGAAGCGCATCTTGTAGTAATATCCAAAAATACCTTTCATCTCCAATTGACATGTTCTCCTCGCTCCCTAGAAATGTTAACACCATTTGGCCTCCGGGAGCAAGTTCTTCGTGGCTAAAATTGAGAAAATTTGAGAAGCCATTTTTGAATTCTTGTGCATATAAATTCACCACCCAAGGAGGGCTTGTTTCTCCGATATGAATGTTTCCCTTCTTTTTCTTTTTCTTTTTTTTTTTTTTTTTGAGAGAGAGAGAGATGATATGAATGTTTCCTTGGTCTAATACTGTGCCTGTTTTGCTCTTAAGTCCTTCAGGAACCTAAATTAACAAAACTAGGCCATAGTTCTCTCTATTTAATAAGAAAACATTTCGGCTTTTTCAAGAAAACGTGTAGAAATTAAAGAAAATTTTTCTATGCAAACGTTTGTATGCATACATACACATTCACATATTTCTCTTTTTTTTTATTTTATATATATGTACTAGTTAAGAATTCACGTGATGCGGTAGATATAAGATATTTTAATATATATTAAAATTTAGTTAAGTTTTATTAATTAAATTAATTTAAATAAAAACAATTTAAATTGGTATATGCATGTGCAACGTAAATTTTTGTCTAAAATAATATTTTTTTAGCTGTAATGCAGGGATTGTCAAGAAAAAAAAATGGTTAAGGAATATCTGTGAGAAAAAAATTGTATAAAATAGAAAACTAAAAATAAATCTAAAGTACAGTGTAAAATTGATAAAATATAATCGTACTTAACGCCTTTGAAAAAAAATAGTATAATATAGCAAATAAAAAAATAGTAAGGACATGTTTGGTTCATCATTAGAATAGAAATAAGAAATAAAATTGGATTATATTGAAATAGAAAATGGAATGATGAATCATCAAAAAATGTTTGATTCAATATTAAAATGAAAATCGGAATGGATACTAAGGATTTTAAAAAAAGAGTTTCTGTTAACAGAGAAGAGCGATGAAAAGAGAGAAGAGAGAAGTGTTTGTGAAAGAAAGTTTTAAGCAGTTACTTTCGAACGGGTCAATTTAGAATTCAAAACCAGATTGAGCAATAAATGGATGAGGTCATTTCTATTTCAGAGTGAAATGGAAATTGAAATTTGATTTCTATAAAATAAATAACAACTATCAAAATCAATTAATCTCATTTTGATTGCATATATAGTTTAAAATAGTGTTTACTAAAAAAAGAGTATAATGTAGCAAATAAAAATAACATATTAAGGGTATGTTTGGTTCAAGAGTGAAATTGGAATGGATAATAGAATAGGAATGAGTTGGAATGGTAATTAGATTGCCCCATTCCCCCAAGACGTTTGGTTCATTTCTGGATTGAAAATCGGAATGAATTATTTCTATTTCACTATTTGGTTGATACAAAGTAAAAAAATAATAGAAAAACATAATACTAATTTCATTTTTAAATATAATTTTATAAAACTATCTAAAATTTATAAAAAAAAAATTAATACTACTCTCAAGTTAGAGCAATGCCAAAAAAAAAAGGAATTTATTTTAAAAATTTTTATGCAAGAAATTACAAAAGAATGCATAAATTTTTTTGAATAAAATTATAATAAAAAATAATATATCACGTTTTTTTTTTAATAATGAGAAAAGAGGGAAGAAATCAGTATAGGAAGAGAAATGAAGGAAAAGATTGAGAAACGTTGGACTGGGCTTGAGGAAGAGGTGAGTGTGGGCTTGAAATTGAAACTTCAATCCGGACTTAAAAGTCGGAATCAATTTGTTAATTTGTAAACTAATGGACCATTCCCATTCCGATCCGGAATGGGAGTTCCAAACCGATTCCTGTGAACCAAACAAAATTAGAAGGATTTGATTAAACCGATTTTCATTCCGGATCCAAAATATACGAACCAAACATGCCCTAAGAGTATATTTGGTTCATGATTAGAATAGCAATTAGAAATGAAATTGAATTGTATTGGATTGAGAAATGAAATGACGAATAATCTAAAAATATTTGGTTTATTATTAAAATGAAAATCTAAATAAATATCTAGAATTTTAAGAAACAGTTTTGTCGAAGGGAGGAGAGTAGTTTACTTTGGAATGTATCAATTCGGAATTTAAAATTGAATTGGACTATTAATAGATTGGATCATTCTCATTTCAAAGTGAAATTGGAATTGGAATTTGATTGCTGTAAAAATAAATAACAACCTTCGGAATTACTGAAGCTCATTTGGATTTCGTAGCCTAAAATTAATAGAGAAACCAAACATATCCTAAATTACATATATATATATATACCTGTCGGAGCCACATGAGACAATGCGAAGAGTGAAAGAAGTGGACGCTTTGAGGCGGAAAAAGCCTGCCATAGAAGGAGCCGGGCAATCCTGCGATGTAGTAAGGAATGAATGTCTTCTTATCCATTTTCTGCTCAAACAGCTCGAGAGATCGAAAAATGTTGTTAAAATCGTTTGCCGGCAGGTCGTTCAAGAAGACCTGGAGGTCCGGCGGGGGGCGTCCGGCCTTCCTGCACTGGTCGGCCACTGTTTCGATCACTTCCGACGCCACCAGAAGTGCGTTCGGGCCCGACGAGCAACCCAAGTCCGCCGCGACCATACTCTTCGGCAGGAGAGTCCTGTAAATCTCTCCGACTACCTCCTCTATGATGGCCTTGGTCTCCAATATAGCCTTCTCCTGGGATTAGTTACACAGCAAATTCAAAGAGATCATTGATTTATACACTTAGGCTGCGTTTAGTTAAAGAACTAAATTTTAGAGAACAATAATTTTTGTTGTTTTCGAGAACAGGGTATATTTCGATATAAGATAGAATAATTATAAATTTGTATTTCGATGCATTCGAAGATATTATAGAGTAAATCCTTAGTAAGGTTTGAATAAAAAGTCTAGAACAATATCTAAATATATTTTTAAAAATAAAATAATTAATTTATATTATACAATAAAATTTAAGTATTAATATATTATCATAAAAATAATATTTATATTAATATATTTATTTATATATCTATTTATTTAATAAAATAAAAGGAAGAATAAAGTTGTTCTTAGTTCCCCTAGCAACAATTCTTAATGGATTGTTCCATAACAACCCAGAACAATTCGTCTTGATCAAAACAGTCCATTCTCTGCAGTTCTTCCACCATTTAGTTTTCCACCATTTAGTTACAAATTTAGAAATATCCTTTCTTGTTCCGGAACATCCTCGCTACCAAACCCAGCCTTAGTGGCCGTTTGGTTTTATATAGTCACAGCTATACTGTAGTGGTAAATGCATATAGATTCAAATTTGAAATTTGGTTTGATGTTTTTTAATCCAGCTACGCAAGTTGAAACTATCCTTACATTGGTCGCAGTTGGGCGTAATTCTATCTATAGTAGTTGAAGAAAGCAATTTTAAATAAAAGGTAAATATATTAAAGGATTTTACCATTCAATTTTTTATTCTAATCAATTCCGTTTCCTATTCCAAGTTTAATTTCTATTTTGAATCAAACACGTCCATAGTGTTTACATTTTTTAACTTTTGTCGAATTCGAAAGTAGATTAATGGACTATTAATGGTGAAAAGAAAAGAAAAAAAAGAGTTTAGAAGATGTTTTCCGGTGCGCATATAGAGTGAGGCTACTATGCTTCTAGAAGCACCGAGCCTTCCGTGCTTCCAGGTCGTTTTCGATATTGCGATTTTCGAATCGTCGATCGGCTCCGTTAAACTTGATCTAGAGTATTTGAAGTACTTAAAAAATAAATTTTATGATTTTTCAATAACATTTGCCTAGTAATCGAAGGGGCTCAAAATCAATAATTTTAGAGACTGTGGTGAGCCGTTTGCAAGTTTAACGGTGTAGAAATATCCAAATCACGTGAAATTTTAATAGAATATTTTTTATACTATATAAAATAAGATCAATATCTTTGATCTAAAATATTAATGTCATATCTTTCAAGCAAACCATATAAGGATGGTATGATTTTTTTTTTCCTACGAACCAATCATCATGATTTGTATAATAACACTCCATACGCAGCATTTATATTAGATAACTGTTATTCTAACATTAAAATTTAATTCATTATATTTGATATTTGATATCCAATGTCAAATAATTTAAATTATGTTGAATTAATGGATTATATTTTAAAATTTTTATTGCAAAATTTTAAGTATAAAGAATATGTATTCATACACATCAAGTGCAGAGAATGCTTAACGCAGGGCAAACTTATTCCACTAGAGAGAGAAGAAATCGTTGCTCGCACATAGTTTATATTAATGCTTCATACACTGCATTTTATATCTTATAAATTATATGTAATATTGATGATTAGTAATTTAAAATAAACTATGATATATTATAAATACATGAATTATACATACACAGTTTCCAGACTCTGGGCCACACATCTTATATACACAGTAGTTATTAGTTAAGCCTAGACGTGGGTAAAAATATTAAATATAAAATATTAAAAATACCGCTTTCTGGAGAATAACGATTGTTTCATATAATTTCATACAACTACGTATGTAAAACTGCTAGTAATTTTCAATTTAGTCTACTATTTATTTATAAATACATGAATTATATCTGAGCTACGCATGTAAGAATTTGAATCATATTCATTTGATTATGCTATTCTTTTACTATAATATCAAACTATTTTTATTTCTTCAAAAAAAAAATCATACAACGCATATATTCACGCTTTCGCCCCAAATGGTTCTCATCAAATCATATAAAAAACATATCAATAGAAGAACTATTTGACATAAAAGTAATTTTGAAATATATATATATATATATATATATATATATATATATATATATATATATAAAGAAAAATAAAAATAAAGAAAATAATTAATCGTCGCCTGAGAGATTCGAACTCTCGCGGGGAAACCCCATGTACTTAGCAGGCACACGCCTTAACCACTCGGCCAAAGCGACGATGATTACTTTTGAATCCCATTTAGATATATTTAATGATTTAATATATGTGTTCTCCGAGTTTGAGTAGGGTGAAAACTAACGAATATGGTTGGATTTTTTACAAATTCCGATGTGGATATGTATAGGATGTTAAATTTTTATTACCATATCACCTAAAACGAATTCGAAATCAGAAATGATTTGAATTTATATTCGAATAATAATATATACTAATATGCATATACCAATATGAATTAAAATTAACACAAATTAGAGATACAATATAATGAAAAGTTCACACTCGTGTTCGAACTTCGTATATCTATAGTTTACTCAACAAATTTTAATATTTTAACAAATATAAATATAATTTTAAAATAAAGTTTATAATAAAATAAATGAAGAATTCGATAAAAAACTATTATATCTGTTTACAATATATATATTATACTATTATATATTATATATATATATATATATATATATACTATATATATATATGAGTCGACTACTATGACTCTGATAGATAGGAGTATTAGAGTCTCTTGTACTCATAAGTTTCGACGGTTTAATTTACCCTTTATCATTTTTCACCCATTAGATTATCTATATCAACGAACAATCCATCCTCAACCCTAGGGCCCCTAGTAACCACTCTATCCGAATCGCACATTTTTTCATGACCGAATGGGCCGAAAAAGTATGAGTATAAGGCTCTATACTCATACTGAGTATAGTAAGCGCCCGCCTATATTTATATATGAATGATACATTTGAGTTCGATTGTTATTACAGGCCAGTTGAAAAGTCCATAATACGCTTAGCGGGGTTATCCCTGGCAATGACGCAAAACCCTATAGGTGGGTGGTCCAGAGGTAGGGATGTCAATGGACTATGGATATCCAAATTTTATCCCGAACCCGAACCCCGGACGTGAACGAGCGATATATCGATACTAAATGGAGTATGGATTCGGAAGGTATATCAAATTATAGAAAGTTCGACGGATATGAATTTTCCACTGTACCTGACCCGGCACCTGAAACCAATCCAATCGAAATCTATTTGTATTATATAAATAAATAAATAAAATAAAATATATATATATAATATATATAATATATATTATATATATATATATAAATATATATATAATATATATATATAATATATTTTAAATTTGTATTATATAATCTATTGTGTTATATTTGAATTTGTATTTTAAAAATTTAGATTTAATATAATATATTTTGAAATATTGAAAAAAGGAATAATCGTTTCGAGTTCAAATTTCCAGGTTCGGGTTTCGGATTTCTTTGTCAGGTTCGGATTTGGATATGAATTTTTAAAATCCGTCGGGTTCGAATTCGGGTTCGGGTCTCGGGTTTGGAGTCAGGTTCGGGTTCGAGTTTTTGAAAATCCGTCCCAAATCTGACCCGTTGACATCTCTATCAACAGGTCACCTCTCTAAAGTGATATTATATTAAAAATAAACAACCAGAATTTGTATAGCTTGTCGAATTATGGCTCTTGGATTTAAACCTTTAATTGGTTTCCATGATTTGCTGTCAATTCATTTGGAGCCACACAAGTGGGTGATTTTGGGAAACTTTTGCTTATGCGTATTAAGTTTCCCTTTCACATAATACTCTCTCGAAGGCTATTCAATTCAATAGCTTCAATTTAAAAAAAAAGGTATAGAAGGCTAGTGAAATAATGTGCCACTAGTGTAGTAATTTGTGCATGCGATAGGTAGACAGTTAGAAAAAAAATAGAAAACGGCGAAAAAGAAAAATAAAACAGCAATAGAAGAAGCAATAATACGGATGAAATTCATCCTACCGATGAAGGAAGATAACAATCAAAGAAAGCAGAAGATGAACAGTTCGGTTCAATGCAAAGGCGTGATCCTGTTCAATTCAAGCAAAAATAAAAAAACAAAATCCGTTTTGGTTCAAACAAAGAAAAAGAAAAATATGTTGAAAACTTGAGCCGGTTTGAAAGAGCATACACTCATTCAAGTAAATAAAGAAAAAAAATTCAATTCGATTCAAACAAAAAAGAAAAAAAAAAAACAGATGGAGAACTTGAGCTGGTTCGGAGTAGAGCCCACACCCAATAATAAAGAGAACATTGCCATATAACAAATTTAAAAAGAATAATGTATAGATATAGAAGATTTGATCACCTCTATAACTGCATGATTAATTAGCCTGAGTCTCTATGTACGTCAAGCATTCCAGAAGATCACGAAGAATTCCAATATGGACAGAGGGTTAGAAATTGAAGAATTAGGATATGGACGGTTTTCGGCAGTCAAAATTCTGGAAACATTCCCTTTGATTTTTGTTTACAATTTTATGATTACTATTATGCTAATTGCCCTCTAGATGGGTATCAGTAGGTCACCTCTAAATTAATATTATATCTCAACCACTTAATTAGAAAAATAAGCGGCTACAATTTACATGGCATATTGAAGCGTCGCTCTTGGATTTAAACCTTTAAATGGTTTCAATGATTTGGGAAAACTTTTGCTTATGCATATTAAGTTTCCCTTTCACACACTTAATACTCCCTCAAACGCAACGTTCGATAGCTTTAATTTTGGACTGATGGATTAGCTTGTGAAATAATTTGTTATTTTGTCACCTTTTGTGACTGATGGATTAGCTTGAGTCTCTATATATGTGGCAAGCATTCCAGAAGATCACAAGAATTCCAATATGGTCAGCTGGTTTGAATTTGAAGAATTGGATATGGACGGTTTTGAGCAGTCAAAATTCTGGAAACATTCCCCTTTGATTTTTTTCAAAAAATAAAAGAATTTATGATTATTGAAATACTGATGAGTCTATTACTAACTTATCATACCACTTAGATCGGGGGTTGTTAGAAATAAGTCTATGTTTAAGAATAATATCTAAATATATCTTTGAAAACTTTAAAAATATCTAATATATTTCTGATGGACTAAAATGTTCTTATTAATTTTCAAAATTTCTTCAAATATCTCCAAACTCATAGGATTTACTAATCGGATTTAAAGTTTAGTAGAATATTTTAGTAATTTCAGAATAAATTTAAAATTTTTAATAATAGTCGGGGATAAATAAACAAAGGCCCCTTTCTTACTGGACTAATAATAATTCCATGCTTACCTCCCAACCTGAGATAATCTAATATTCCCGCCGGTTGGAAATCTATAATGATTCGACTACTTTGCTTACACATTTCACAATTATCCAATTTGAATTGACAGATAACGGTTTGAATATTTTCAATAATAAAAAAAAAGGATTATTGGAATATTGCAAATTATGAACCAAACGGGCTCCAAGAGTTTGAGTAAATTTTATTTTATTTCGTTGTTCGGTAAAGGGTGAAAAAAATTTTCAATATAATTATTTTTCCTGTTCTATCTTTTGTTGTATAATAAAAAAAGGTGTTATTTTGGAGTTATTGATAAGGAATATATGATAGCAAATGAATTACTGTCAAATTCTGCCTCAAATCACGAGATTTGCGTACGAGTCATTTGTATTATAAGAAATTCCACCAAATTCTTCATAATGAATTCAATTCTCATTAATTTATGATAGTAAACAACAAATTAGAAAAAAAAATAGAATTTTAATTTTTTAGATGATAAAAATGTACAGAACATACATAAACTATATATCATTTTGAATCAGCTATCCAATCTTTCTAAATTTTAAAATTTATTATCCAACTTAAGTTTCTAAGATTTGACGTAGCGAAATAAGAAAGGCCGAAAACAAACGTGACTTTGTCGAGAAGTTTCTCAACGAGATCTCGTTAAAATTCTTTCGAAAGTCATGTAACTGTCCCGTACCCGAATTTTAAAAGTCAGTTCCAACACGAGAGTAGTAATATCATATCAGATAATAAATAGGAGGAGAGCTCACTAAGGAAAAAATTGTTTAATCGTTGAAAATCCCTCATAAACTCTCTAAGAATCAATTTAACCAAACTAATTGTATCCGGAACTTAATAATAATTATATAAAGTCTTAAATTTATAAACCTATTTTTTTCACATTTTTTCTAACTAAATTTATTTCTTAAATAAAAACGAGTACTTTTCTATTTAAAAAAAAAAAGAATCAGTTTAATGAAGAGGGCGAGAAACACGTGAGAGAGGCGTCCCCCTTTTTGAAGACGCAAACGTAAAAACTTCTCCTCGCTTGCGAAGAAATTAAGCCCTTCATTTGCTTGCGTGGCAATTAGAAAAAAAAAAGAAAGAAAAAAAGAAAAGAAGCAACCCATGAAAACTCACTACATACGTAATCGAATCCAAGCACAACAACAACAACAACACTATAAAAGACCAACCAAATTAGATCTTTGTAGATTAAGCAAAGTTCATTAAACTCATCATCATGGCTTTTGAAGCGTTTCTCAATTCTCTGGAGCATGGCGTCGGCGGCGGCGGCGACGTTCTAACGAAGGTGGGGGTGTTCGTTCTGGTGCAGGCTCTGGTGTATCTGATCCTCACCAAATCCTCCAACATTTTCTCCAGCTGCTCTTCTTCTTCTTCTTTTTCTGTGCTCAGATCTCTCAGCTTCCGGCCCGTCCGGATGTCGAGCGTCCGCCGCGTGCTCGCCTCGCTCTCCGACGTTCCCGCAGGCTCCGACGATCCCTCCTCGGCAAACCTTAGTGATTAGTTTTGATTTATATATCTCGATTTAATCGAAAGTTGTGATGAATTTGTTTGATTGTGAAAGGTTTGTTGATAATTGGGTATGTTGAAGCAGTTTTAGCGTTACTTGTGTAAATATTATGGTGCAATATATATAGTTGAAAATGCAACCGTTGTTGTAGTTGTATTTAACTTTTGTGGCCATAAATATTTTGTTTGGTTCCTTTGTAGCATGGAAGTTGTATTTGGCAAGATTACCCCACAAAAGGATTTTTTTTTTTTTTTTTGACATAGCTTGAGATGCAGGTGATCAGCCTTCATCAGTATATAATTACAACTATAGCAAACAAATTAATATAAAAAATTTTCAACTTGTCTGCAATAATACATATATGATTATATAACGATCTAGCTTACTAACACTGATTATAACTCGTGGGGCTTAAATCGATGACCTAAAATACTTAAAGCTCAGTCATCAATTTACCGTGCCCACCACATGTAAGCCCCTCACTGTCTCAAAGTTTGCAACATTATTCGATGTGAAACTATTAAGATGTGACAGATAAACTTCAAATAGAGCGAACGAATGAGCCCCTTAATTGCACTGATTTTGTTCTTCAGTTTTGATTATCTTTTATTCAAGTGTTATCTTACAAGTTTACAATGCCATGGGCTGTAGATCCATAATACGCATCATGCTTTCGCGCATAACAAAAAAAACCTTACATGTTAAGGTGTGTATATGCGTAGCGATCAAGTTAACTGAATATTTTTTATAGATAATAAAACTAGCTCTGTTAAAGCTAGGTAACATAAAGTAGCAATTTAATTAGAGCACTACTAATCTCAAAAAGGTAAAAGCCCATATTTCTATAAATATACTTATTATTTCTGGGCTTGCATATACAAGATGACAAAAAATAAAAAATAAAAAAAAAAGTCATACTATAAACAAGTAAGAGTCAAATAAAAATAAAAGGTAAAAACGCACAGATATTATCTGAACTATGAATCATTTTGAATCGACTACCTAATCTTTCAAAATTTTAATTTTACTATTCAACCTTTCAATTTATTTGATTTGAATCCGTCAACGATATTTTGATTTCAAAATATAAACTTATTACTTAAAAATTTATAATTGCAAAAACTGCATGCAATATATTAACTAAACTTATAAAGATAAATGGCGTATTCAATTTTGAAGTTAGAGTGCTATTGACTATCTCAAATCAAATAAATTGAAAGATTAATTAGTAAAATCAAAATTCTAAAAAGTTAGATAGCCGATTCAAAATAGGGATTATAGTTCAAGTAATTTCTGTACGTTTTTTTACCGAAAAAAATAAGAAAAAAAAAAAATTAAAATAATGGCTTATAAGTGACCTTCCTATCTCACATATGCTTCTTGATCATTTCTCTGACCTCATCAATTACAAGCCATGCTTTATGTCCTCCAATCACCTCATCTTTCCATTCTCCATCCTTCCATATCTGCAAATTGCATGCACATTTCAAAGCAAATATCCTCTCACTGGATCATAATGTAGAGACTCATATTAAGAGAGACTAGGAAAATGCAATGTGGTGTTACCTGAATTGTAGGCATTTTCTGAAAGAAAACGAAAAGAAAAAAAAAAAAGGATTAGTTCATAAGAGTTAGAAAATTGCAGGAAAATAGCTAGCAAACCAAGATACAAGAGATAAAAAATGAATGAGGTAATGGCTATCTTACCGAAATATTTCCTCGTTTTACCAAGGCTTGAGGAACTTTATTAACATCCACGACGTAAAACTTAACTCTACAAATGAAGGTAAAAGAAAAAATTAAAACCAATTATTTTTACCAAAATATAAACTCTAAAAAGTTTACCAGTTACTACCATAAGGGAGTGCTTGGTTTTCCAAAATAATATTTCAGAAAATAGTATTCTGACAGAAAAAGTATTTTCCGCTTGTTTGGTTCCCCAAAAAAATAGTTTTCCTAGAAGACTTTTTCTATATTTCATGGAGAAGCCGGCTTCTCGTTTTTCGGAAAATGAGAACAAACCTGCAGGCAGGAAAATCTCTTCTCCAGGAAAACTTTCTTTTTCGCATGAAACATTTTTCCACCATTTTTCGGAAAACCAAACATCCCCTAAAATGCCACCATAAAATCCCACAAATGTGTAGTTTCCTCTGTTTTTCTACTCGATCAATATCTAACTGTACACATTTGATGCGCTAAATTAGATCGAGGTGAGAACTCAAATCAACCTTGGATAAAATTCCGCCGCAAGCTTCTCTAATTTGGGCTTCAAATAGATGCATTTTCGACACCAAGCAGCCATCCTAGCAAGAAAATGATCAGTAAGATTAGTTTGTGCGTGTAAAGCAATAGTCCATAATAATAATAATAATATTTTATGGAAAAAAAAAAGAGTACAAAACCTCCCAAACTTTAGCTCGTTTGCAAATAGGGAGGGATCTTTCAACTTTAGCAATTATACGTATAAACTTTATAAAATAGTTCAATAGGTTTCTCTCTTCAATTGAAGTTATTAATTACACATAACCTTCTAAAACTTCAAATCACACAAAAAAAATTATTTTGTAATTTCTAACAAATAAAAGAACAACAAAAATTAAAGTTAGATTTATCTTATTCTTCAATTTTCATATTTAATTATCAAAAACGGAAGGGAAAAAAATAGATTTTTTAATATTTTGAAATCTTAAAACATTACGTGAACGATAACTGATCAAAACAGTTGTACTAATTAACAAACTTCGAATGGAGAGAGGGGCCTATTATACTATTTGATAAGGTTTAGAGAGTCAAATTGTCAAAATTGATAGTTCATGTGCCAATTACAGAAGACCTAAAGTTCAGGGGGGTTTTTGTACATTTTCCCCTAAATCTTGCTGAAACTGTATTATCACTTCTATCTTTGAACTATTATAGATGAGCAATGCTACCCGTACATCTATCTATAGAGTGTAAATTTTGCACTTCACTTATCGGAAAGCTAATAATTTTTTTTTTTACTAGTCTTATCAACTTTTTTTAGTATATAAAACTCAAAAAGTGAACACTAGAAAAAGCGGGTTGTAAGATTTACAGCAATAATTAGGTGTACAAATAGCATTTTTCATTGTAGAGATATTTCTCCAACAAAATAGTTTATCATTATTTTGCAGCATTGATGAAGTGAAACTTGAAATTTTAAAGTGATTTTGAATTTTTCTCTTTTGATACTCAAAAACAATCAAAATTGTTGCTTTTGGTAAAGTATTTTCAAACAAGTGCAAGGATATTAATGTTGTTGCTCAAAAATTGATCTAGTAAAAATATAAAAAAATAAAATTAATGATTGGTCTAGCAGAAAACAGTCCAGAAATTTAACACTCTCGCTCACATCTATAATAAATATCACGAGAACCATGCTACATGTGGAAATTGAATTCAGGACTTCTTAAATGGAAATGAGTTAGGACTTAGAACTATCTTCGATATCATATTATCCAAAAGAATTAATTTAGTTGGAAATGATCTTTAACACATATAATTAAATGGCCATACTCTGATGTCAATTAGCCCAATATGGATAATCTCTATACTATCCCAATATTTCAATATAATCCCATAATTTTTTTTTAATGTATCTTATCTGGTATCGTCAGTCATCCAACGCTATTAAGTAAAACGGAACTAGAGCGAAAGCATTTAAAAATATACTTATGTATTTTTTGGCAGCATCATAAAAATATATCGTAACGAATTTATTACAATATAAGCAACGTAATATCATAAATTAATAGAACATTTTTTCACGGCACATTTTTAATGTATGTGATGCAATCTCCCTGCAATCAGAATAAAGCCGTAGTCCAATCCTGACTCTGAGTAGTTCGTAAGTTGCAATTTCATGTTGGGACGGTCGAATACAATCAGACAATCGTTCATATTTTTCTTCCGATGCGAATTCAGATTTGGATGTGTCAGATGGTAAAATTTTCATTATCATATCTGCTCTTAAAAGGGATGCGAATTCATATACAAGTCAAATTTATATACGGCTATTATTCAGATAATAATATATACTAATATACAGAGTCCGGCTACTACACTATCGATAGTACCAAGTGCTTGGTTCTATCGAGTTTTGCGCCATTAAATCTACCCCTTTGATTATTTCCACCCGTTAAATTATACTATTCTACCAACCACCCACTCAACCCTAAGGGACCACTATCATCCTAACTACACGTCCCTTCATCCAAGGACCAAAACCTAATAGCACTAAGCGCTTGATACTATTAATAGTATAGCAGCCTAATTCCTAATAAATACATAAATATAAACTAAAATTAGCATGCATAAAACACAATTATGCAATAAAATATATAGACTAAAATTAGCATGCATAAAACACACTATGCAATAAAAGGCTTCCACTCCTGTTCAAACATTATATACATATATTTTATTCAATAAAATTTAATATTTTAATAAATATAAATACAATTTTAATATAAAATTCATAATAAAGTAAGCAAAAAATATGATAAAAAACCACATTAACTTTCTACAATGTATATTTACATTTCTCTTATCTTTTTCTTAGAGGTAAAAACAGTCAAATACTGTCGGATTTTTTAAGAAACCATATTCGCATTCGTTTTTTTTCTCGGCTATGAATTCAGATACGGCGATATGTCGAACGTTCAATTTTAAAATTCATTTTTGCATTCTATCGAATCCGGCGTTTAGAGTTTATTGTAACCACTTTCGCCCCTGGTCATTACTACTACTATGGGGACTATGCTACAATGGTGGAATAGTACAGGGACTACGCACATATTTTACCTTAAAAAACAGAGATATAACCAAAAAAAACAAAAAAAAAAAAAACAGAGATCTAGGGTACAAACCAGTCGATGACGATGGGTTGAGCGAGCTCCTTGGAGCGGCGGAGCACCTCGTCGAGCTCCTCGACGCCATTAATGGCCTCCATCTCCACCGACGCGGGCCGCGACACGTCCTGCCAAAACGCCCCCGCCCTCATCCCCTCCCCGGATCTCCATCCCCCCATCCCCATCCTCCTCCTCCTCCTCCACCACCTCCCCCCCTCCTTGCTCACCCCGACCAATCCTCCGCCGTTCGACGGCCCCGCGGAGCACCCCGCGCCGTTGGATTGGTGCGCCGCTCCGTGCTCATCCCTGCTCCAGAGCTCGCGGTGGAGGACGCACAAATTCGGCGCCAAAATCGCCATTGTTGGGCGATGAGCGGGTTAGGGTTTTGATCCTCTTCGAATCGGTTCGAGAAAATTCGATTTTAGAGAGAGAGAGAGAGAGAGAGCGAACGAAAAGGCTTATCCACGAATGGGAGGAAGCGGAGGAGTAGGACGAAGTGGGGTGGGAGTGTGGGACCCACTCACCCACACAGAGAACTTTGGGGCCGCCACGTGATAATTATCCTAAGCCTCCGTTTGGTTCGGGGTTAAGGAAAAAGTAGCTATACCAGGGATAGGGTTAAGTTCGGGGTTAAAATGGTGTTAAAATTTTTTTGTGTTTGGTTGGAGTAGGTGGGATAAAAAGATAATGATTGATAAATAAGAAAAAAGGTGAGGGCTCGGGATGCGTGCGGGGTTAAAGTTGGGAAGGGGAGTGGGGTTAATGATTGATAAAGAAGAAAAAGGTGAGAGCTCGGGATGCGTGCGGGGTTAAAGTTGGGAAGGGGGTGGGGTTAGTAAACCCCACCCTTTTTTCATGGTGTTTGGGTATAAATTGGGGGTTAAGGGGTTATTCCACCCCTTAACCCCCAACCAAACGGGGGCTAAGGATTTAGTTGGGCCCACTTCATTGGACGGTCGTGATTGCGTGTCATTACTCGCACCGGTTCAACTTGATCCAAAAACCACATAAATACTTTTTCCCAATGACTGAATGTTAGAATAAATTTTTTAGTAATATTTTTATTTGGTACAAAATTTTTTATTATGATTGGATTTAGGAGTGTGATCAAATGTGCTAAATAAAATAGCATTTTTTTTACATTAATTTTTCAGAACAAAATAAATTATTTCATACATAAAATATGTTATTCTATCGAATTACAATTAGTAAAGTTTTTTAAAGAGTAAAATTTAAATTCCTTGACTTTTAGTTACACAAAAAAAATTTATTTGATAACTTATCCTAATATTTAATATCCATCCAGTGCATGTACATAAATTTTCTCTGCTTGTCGTGAAACTTAGATTATAATTGTATTACAAAATAAAGGGTGTTAACCAGCTGTTTTATTCGATTGTACTTAAATTTAAATTTAAATTTAAATTCTTCCCGTTTGAAGCCAAATTTAATAATTTGGACCGCATTTCAACATGAACGGTACTGAGCAACTGTTTAATACAGTGGTGATCAAATTTAAAGTCAAATCTTTCATGCTTAAAGCAAAATTTAAATATAGGTCATATTGCCAAATGATAGAGACTAATCCATTGTTTATTCTTGGGATAATTGCATATAGTTTTCTATAAATGTATTTAATAACAAGTAAATCCCTATCAAGCTTAAGTAATCAAATTTAATTCTCAAAAAATCCTTTTGTCTATAAGTATATTTTTTTACTAAAAAATATGAATAATAATGAATGAAAAAATTAACCATGATTAGGAGGTGGATCTCTTAGTCTGCATTTTTTTTGATTTACTCAAAAACTTATAATTTTTGATAACTAAAAAATACGACTAGTTATTTAAAATGAAATATCATATTTGTGCTTCAACTAATTTTTAGAAATAAAATAAATCAACCGATTGTTCCTAGAGCAAATGATAAAAGATTTGATGGTTGGAATTCGAAACCTAAGTTCGAATCCAAATTAATTCACATTTCTAGTTAAGTTTATTTCTAAACCAAATAAACGAAACAGGTATCTATCTCTCAAAAGGAAAAAAAAAAAAAAAAATCAGCTTATCGAGCCCCGTGCACGAATCACCAAATGATTGGACGGCCCAGAACCACTCCACCTAATCTCAGAGCTAATGCGGTCCCCATAGAACCAACTTGCACACAGTCTAAATCGATCCGTCCGATCAGAATCCAACGGTCGAGGTTCATCACTCAAACCCATACCTTATCTACATTACTAAACTCTTCTCATTTCCCATGCAACTGAATAAAGTAAGTAAAAAAATGTACAGAACCCCCCTCAACTATAGGCGATTTTGAAATACATCACTCAAATTTACTTTTCTTTTAAATAACATCTTTCTTTTAGGGATGCAAACGGGGCGGATCTGGGGGCGGGAGCCCCGCCCCGCCTCCCGCCCCGACTACAAAAAGTCCGCCCCGCCTCCCGCCCCGAATCTGTGACGGGTTGAAAATAGTTATCCCATGCTCCGCCCCGCCTCATAACCCGCCTCCCGCCGGCGCCTCGAATCCGCCCCGCCAAATAGTATTTGTTTTATAAATTTTAATATTATTAATATTTTGTAAATATAAATCACAGTAAATCTCTCAATATCACAGTAAATCTCTCAAGCTGGAGATTTAAATATCCTGCAGGAGATCTATCACAGTAAATCTCTCAATATCCTGCAGGAGACAGCTGGAATAAGTAACAATCACAGTAAATCTCTCAATATCACAAGTTCCATAAGATCAGCGAGTACTCAAGAGTAAATTGAAAGAAGTAAAAAAAAAAAAAAAACAAATTACTGGATACATTGCTCTAATGCTCTCAATCAGTGTTAGAATTAGGAAGACAAGCATACCTCCTTTTAATCAGACCTAAGCCCAATTAATGAGGGCAATAAAGCATCTCTTTTAAGTCAGAAAAATAACAGCAGAATAAAATAATTGTACAAATTTATTTTCCTTAATAACACGAGAGTAGTACCTGGAGGAACTTGGGAACGCTCCTGATTCCTGAACCTCTGCACTAACAATGTGTAAATGCACCTGATGCAGTGATGTTTATCAACAATATTAGATGTTGCTAAAAATGAAGAAAAAATAAGGAAAAAAAAAAAAAAACAGGTATGGTACTTGTAGATGGAGGCAAAGAAGGAGATGGAGGTGAGGAAAAGCGCGGCGGCCGTCGGAGGCGAGGGAAAGGGCGGCGACCGGCGGAGCCGCGGAGGCGAGGGAAAGGGCGGCGTCGGCCGGCGGAGGCGAGGGAAAGGGTGGCGTCGGCCAGCGGAGGCGAGGGAAAGGGCAGCGTCGGCCGGCGGAAGCGAGGGAAAGGGCGGCGATGGCGGCGGCAGCCGGTCGTGGAGGGTGGTAGGTGGAGATCTGGATGGGTATTGGGTTGTGAGAGTTGTGTCTTGTGAGTTGTGACTATGGTCGGCAGAGGATTTTTTTTTTAGGGTTTGCAAATTGATAGCTATATATACAG
This sequence comes from Ananas comosus, assembly GCF_001540865.1. Taxonomy (NCBI): domain Eukaryota; kingdom Viridiplantae; phylum Streptophyta; class Magnoliopsida; order Poales; family Bromeliaceae; genus Ananas; species Ananas comosus. Next base: position 9,811,848 of record NC_033626.1, read on the forward strand.
ATGGGTATTTCGTAAATATATCATTTTTCAGGGGTAATTTAAAGAAGTTAAAAATGGTTTTCGGGGCGGATTCGGGGCAGATTCAGGCGGATTCGGGACGGGGCGGATTCGGGGCGGATTCGGGGCGGATCAAAAATTTTACCGTTTCCTGCCCCGAATCCGTCTCGGATCACAAAAACTGCCTCGTTTCCTGCCCCGAATCCGTTTATTTTCCCCCGTTTACTACCCCATTCGGGGCGGGTCGGGGCGGGAGCTCCACCAACCCGAATCCATTTGCATCCCTACTTTCTTTAGACTTTTGACTCTTTACCATAAAAATAAAATAAATTAATTTTTTTAATATTACTTATTGATGTTGCTACTAACTTTGATAGTTTTAATAAAAGAGTTACTAACTAATTGTCCCTATTAGCGCATTAGCGCAAGTGGCAAAAGCGCTTGGTGATTGATACCTAAGATCCAAGTTCGAATCCTAGTTGATTCACATTTTCAACTAAGTTTATTTTTAAATAAAATAAACGAAGCGCGTAACATGCTACCCTTCTCTCAAAAAAAAAAATAAAATAAAATAAAATAAAAAAGCGACTAAATTTGATAAAATTTTTTAACACTAATAACTAGAAAGATTTAAATTGAAATTGTTACAAAGGGAAAACATTTCAAAATAGTGTGTAGTTGAGGGGTCTCCATACAAGATTGCAATCTAAAGATAATAAAAAGTAAACGTAGAGAGTGAATTTGTTGAGTTATAGGCCGTTTTAAAGTAGGCTTCTCAACTTCTATTTTTTTATTGATATTCTATCAACTTTTAAGTTTTTTATTTGAATTATTTATTTAATTAAGTTAATTTTTTCAAATTTAATATATTTATCCTTTGTTAATTATTAATTAGTCTAATTTATTTACTAAAAGTAATTAAAGTTATTAAAATTAGTAAAATTGTAAATAAACTTTAATAAAATCTTTAAATATTTTGACTAAAATGACTTAATTCAAAAAAAAATTCAAAAGCTCAAAATTTTGTTTTTAAAAGTCGAGGGTCAACTTCAAAATATCCTATAGTTGAGGGTGATCGCCATGAATTTTTATTTTACTAAATATATATAAAAAAACAGTCTCTTACGGTCGCATCGTCGTAGTCGTCGACGTCGTCGTCGTTTTCCTCCTCCTCCCATTATCACTCCCGTAGAGAGAGAAAGAAGAGAGAGAGAGAGAGAGAGATCCATGGCGATGAGCTCGTCGAAGACGATACGGAGGCTGGAGGTGGTCTCCCCCGTCCCCGCCGACATCGACATCGCCAACTCCGTCGAGCCCCTCCCCATCTCCGACATCGCCCAAGCCCTAAACCTCGGCCCCAAGCACTACGATCTCTACGGCAAATACAAAGCCAAGGTGTTGTTCTCCCAGATCGATCCCCATTTCCCCACTCTTCTCCTCGTTTTCTTCTTCGCTCCGATCGGTAATGGCGGTTTCCGGGTGCTTTTTAGGTGCTTCTGTCGGTTCTCGATGAGCTCGAAGGAGCCGAGGATGGGTACTATGTTGTGGTGGGAGGGATCACTCCAACCCCGCTTGGAGAAGGGAAATCGACTACTACGGTGGGGCTTTGCCAAGCTCTGGGAGCTTTCCTTGATAAAAAGGTGTGATTGTTTATCAATTTAGGGTTTATGTTCTTAAAGAAGCTGAGATCTATGGCTCTATCCTTATCTAGGGTTTCTACTTGAATAGGAATGTTGATTGCTACTCTATCACTGGTCAATTGTTGATGTTTGATGTAATATTGCTCAATATGTAGAAAAAGTCCTGGTCAAAAGTTCGAACTTGTTTGGCTTCTAAATTTGGTTTCGGCAGTTGAAATACTAATTCCGTAATGCTGCGAGAGTAACATAAAGATATGCTTCTTTTTTTTTGGTATATAAGATATAGAGTGCTGCATATCCTTAGTCTCAATATCCAAGGATACTCTGACATACTTTTTAATAGATTTTTAAATGTTAGTTAAGTTTAATTACACTGCTTCATTGGATAAACTTAAAAATTCGATCTTAATTCTATTTAATTCTAATTTGTATTCCTGTTGTCTACATGTTTTATCTCTGAAAATAGAACACTAATAATTTGTATTCCTCTTGTCTATGCGTTAAATTGATGCCTTCTCGTTTTATGTTCTAGAATAATTATCTGATGTCATAAGCTTTCATGGTTATGTATTTATGCTAGGAGTGCTACTATCTGTTCTAAGTGTGAGAGTTATTGTATTGATGCAAATATTAGTTTTGTTGAGATTATTTATTATATGATTTGGTTTATTTTATAATTTATTGATGGGGCGTAAGGGCATTCCACTAATTGCAATATATATTTGGTGATATCTTTTTTTTAATTAATTGATGCCTTGTTTTTACATAATTGAACAATTATTGCAAAATTATTGCTTTTACAGACATATATTACCATATCTTGTTAGTTAGATTCGAAATGCATTTTGCAATTTTGATAACTCTGACTGTACAAAGTTGACCTTGTTGCTTCTCCATTTGAATCTTATTTCGTAGGACGTTGCCATTCTAATAACTCTTTCTGATAATTTTAGTGGCGACTAAATCAATCAAACTTCCCCATGATATGTCCAAGGTGTTTATCAATGACATCAAAATCTGAAAGTTAGCAACTAATACACTTAAATTTGGGATAAATGTTTATCCTCAATCTGTTGTGCATTTTGTATTAATTTATTCAGTGTACTAAACCTTGTTTTTTCTTCTTAATAATAGGTTTTTACTTGCCTTCGCCAACCGTCACAAGGACCCACTTTTGGAATTAAAGGCGGTGCTGCTGGCGGCGGATACAGTCAAGTCATTCCCATGGATGAGTTCAATCTTCATCTAACAGGCGATATTCATGCAATTACAGCTGCAAATAACCTTCTCGCAGCCGCTATTGATACCCGTATTTTCCATGAGGCATCTCAATCAGATAAAGCTCTCTTCAACCGATTATGCCCACCTAACAAAGAAGGTAAGCGCACCTTCGCCGACATTATGCATAGGCGTCTCAAGAAGCTTGGTATAGCAAAGACCAATCCTGATGAGCTCACACCTGAGGAAATAAAGAGATTTGCCAGACTTGATATTGACCCAGAATCTATTACTTGGAGACGAGTCATGGATGTAAATGACCGTTTCTTAAGAAAAATTACCGTTGGGCAAGGCCCAGAAGAAAAGGGAATGGTGAGAGAAACAGGGTTTGATATATCAGTAGCCAGTGAGATAATGGCTGTATTAGCTCTTACGACTTCACTTGCAGACATGAGGGAAAGGCTTGGTAGAATGGTTATAGGAAATAGTAAGGCTGGCGAACCAATAACAGCTGATGATCTTGGTTTAGGAGGTGCCTTGACCGTATTAATGAAAGATGCGATTAACCCCACTTTAATGCAAACCCTAGAAGGAACCCCAGTTTTAGTCCATGCTGGCCCTTTTGCCAACATTGCCCATGGGAACTCCTCGATAGTAGCTGATAAAATCGCACTTAAGCTTGTTGGAAAATCGGGTTTTGTAGTCACGGAAGCAGGTTTTGGTGCTGATATTGGAACTGAAAAGTTCATGAATATAAAATGTCGGTATAGTGGTTTGGTGCCGCAATGTGCTGTTATCGTGGCGACGATAAGGGCGCTTAAAATGCATGGGGGTGGGCCCGAGGTTGCGGCAGGGAAGCCCTTAGATCATGCTTACTTGGCTGAGAATGTGACTCTCGTTGAAGCTGGATGTGTCAATCTAGCCAGGCACATTGCCAATACAAAGGCTTATGGAGTTAATGTTGTGGTTGCGATTAATAAGTTTGCATCCGATACTGAAGCAGAAATGAGTGTTGTGAGAACTGCGGCTTTGGCAGCTGGTGCTTTTGATGCAGTTGTTTGCACTCACCATGCGCATGGTGGAAAGGGAGCGGTTGGTTCGACCTTCCTTTTCTTTCTTTTTTATTGTACACTCCCCAGTGAAGTTATTCAAGAGTAAACATGGAGTTCAATTTCAACTTCCAGAATATAGAAGTGCTTATTCACATATGAAATCTAAAATAGCTGTCTACTAAACCAGTCCAACTAGTTTCTTCTAAATTCTTGCACACTAAGTTTCCAATATGTCCAACACAGCAGTTTTTGTTATATACTTCTCTTAAAACAGGATGTATAATCTTGGAGTTGTTGTTGTTGTTTTTTGGTGGCAATCATTCTTTTATTGTTGTTTTGTCATGCACACAGGTTGACCTTGGAATTGCTGTTCAAAGAGCATGTGAGAGTGTGACACAACTTCTGAGATTCTTGTATCCTTTGGAATTTAGTATCAAGGAAAAGATTGAGGCAATTGCCAAGTCTTATGGAGCCAGTGGCGTTGAATACTCAGAACAGGCAAGTATTTGATTTATTAACAGACTGTTACCATGCTCACTACTGAATATTTGATTATGTATAAAAATTTCTTTACTTTACCCTGTTAAGACTCAACACAGGCCAATAAAAAGTCCTCACCATCATCTATCCAATGCTTCAAAGTCTAATTATTGAACACAGATCATCTTTCTAATGCTGCAAATGGATATTTTATTTAATATGTACAAAAGCTTTTAAACTTAACCCTTTAAAGTCGAAGGTAAGACCTTAACAGGAGCAAATAAATAGTCCCCAACATCATTTATTCTGTGTGAACAATTAGTGCGTAATAATTCTAGTTGTTGAACACATTTGCGAGTTTTATTGTCCTTATCAGTAGGATATTGAAATAAGATTTTGGGGCTGGCTTGCTAATTCCTAGACGTGATATATGTAATACAATGACAAATTATTTTGCTCTTCTGAAGGCTGAGAAGCAGATTGAGATGTACAGTAGGCAAGGCTTCTCAGGTTTGCCGATTTGCATGGCGAAAACCCAGTACTCATTCTCTCACATCCCATCTCAAAAGGGTGCTCCCACTGGTTTTGTTTTACCAATAAGGGACGTGAGGGCCAGCATCGGAGCAGGCTTCATATATCCACTCGTTGGAACGATGAGCACGATGCCTGGTCTCCCAACCCGACCTTGTTTCTTTGACATTGACATCGATATAGCCACTGGAAAGGTTCTTGGCCTCTCTTAGACTTTTGAATCTTGTATTGTTGTTTACTCTCCTGCTGGATCCTCAAAAACTTCCTCTTGTTTGTAGGCATTGAGCTGAATAATATCCTTCCTGTATTGTTGTTTTGTAATTGTTGAATATTAATTTATGAATAATATCTTTTGTACTCCATGTTTATGATCCCTTGATTGCTTTCTAACTGATGAATGTTCAGTGCTTGCCTACCGACTTTTCTCTCAGAAAATGAAGATGAATGTCAAGTTGGTAATTTCTGAGTGAAGAAAGAAACATCCCTGTGTGGCTTTTTGGTTGAAATATATTAGAAAGGAAAAGAAAAACAATCGCACACTCATCTATCAGTATAATCTAGGGATTACTGCTTGAAAGACATAGAATTCCCTCTTGTTCCCTTGACAGTTCTTGTCATAGATTAAGTAGAATAGCTGCTGTACAAGAAAATAGATCAATCTGCTAAGCCTTTTACGTGGTCCATCGATGCAAAAATTAGGTTTGAACTTGAACTACCCCAGATCAGTTTGTCCGTTATTAGATCCGAGAATCTGTACCCATTAGGTCACAATCAGATTGTCAATTGAGAATTTGAACATTAGTTGAGATGTCCGTTATTAGATCCGAGAATCTGTACCCATTAGGTCACAATCAGATTGTCAATTGAGAATTTGAACATTAGTTGAGATGTCCTAATCGCGAATTATGGCAAGTCCGGATAATTAATCGACTTATATGCTGACCCACTTAACTTCTAATTTTGTACTTGATGACCACTTTTTCTATTTAATAGCCTTTGCTATCTTCTGAATGAGACTAGTAGAATCAATGCTTACATATAAAAGCTAACCGACATCTAGTAGACCCACTTCTGTTTTTAATGCAAGGAAGCTTGTTACCGCCATCTATAGAACTGCTGAAAGGGAGATCTGCTGATCGGAAAAGTGGATCTTCGGCTGAAGATGAGTGTAGAAATGGAAAATCTTGCTCATTCTCAAAAAATTTTCTTACTCATTGCAATTACAAGGGCACCTGTATATAGGGCAAAATAACTAGCCTAACAATGTCATAATCGAACTCACAACCTCTTAAAAAAGAGGAGGGGGGTTATTTAAGAGATCAATATATTAAAAAGCGGCCAAAGATTAGTCGTAATGGTTTTCATCTGAATCCGACTCGGTAATCTTGGATTCGGAGCCTTGGTGAGGTCTGAATTTAACCGTCTACCAACTAAGATAGCAAGGGGTTTGAAATGCAGATGAACAGATTTGTTGGATCTCATTCTAAGCTGTACAGCAGAGAAGAGAATAAATGGTATGGTCCCACCCATGTATGTTGATGTTTGATCTTTTTCTGTGTACCTCGTTGGGCTATCTCGTGTCCTGCCTTGTTATTTTCATGCCTTTGAACCAATTCATGTCTGTATAATGGAAGAGGGGAATTGGACTATTATTAAGCAGCATTTGGTTGGAGGGAAAAACAGTAGGGATAGTGATAAATATTGTCACTATCCCACCAAACACCATTGAATATGGTTTATCTCCATAAAAATAGTATCTTTATTTTGGAGATACCAATTTGATGAGATATGTTGAAATTGTTCCATGCCCATGTGTCGACCGATATCCCTAGGAATCAGTACTATTCCCAGCCAAACACAATATAGATGTCATCTAGAATTGTAGTTCTCAGTATAATTCCTCAACAAAGTATTGCCTTATTCCAGTTAGAATGTGAATATATGGATTGCAAATGCTGCTAAGGGCATCTCCATGCTACTCTTTTGATAGTTTCTGAAACTAGAAAAGTTCCAAACTGCAATTGATCCTTGTTTTTACATTTCAAGAACTTAAGAAAATAGGAAATTTCCTTATCTTCTTATAGAAAGTGTGGTGTGAATGGAGACCTAGCTACCATTCTCCATTTCTATTGTTTGATCCATATATATTATGTGTGGCCAATAAAAGCAGCTAATTACCTCTTCACAGTATAAAGTTATTCTATCTAAGGGTACTTAGAAATGGTGACTAAAGTGCTTCTTTAGATTCTTAGAATAGTGCAGAGTAATTTCCATGAAACCACTTTATCAAGATCTAAGTACCCACACCATGTGACAACTTTTTCTTTTTTTAAACCTTTATGTTAATGCTATTATTTGCTGCTTTAGTTATCATGAAGTGCTTTTAAAGTTACATGGACCATGTGAGGCATGATCAATAATGACACCTTTCTAATGCATCTTTATTTACCTCATATGATGCATGAGAAGTTGCTTAGGAATAATGTTGGATTATATTCTCTTCGATATATACTTTCAAATTAAAAGTACACCCATTTTCAAAATTCCTTGCTAATTTAGTGATTTATAAATCCAACTAAGGAAAGAATAATTAAGAGATTAGATAGTCCTAAACAAGATTTGAACACCATCAATTCCTGCTAACAAAATATTAGATATATAGTCCAATACTTTCGTTTTAATTCATAACTACTATTACTATTGTTGCTGCTACTACTGCTATTACAACTAATTATTTATAACTCAATAATTCAGGAACTTGCGTCCATATATTTTAGATACGCACTCAAAGTATCGAACCTCTGACCTATCGAACCTCTGACCTTTTAGCCAGCGAGGTACTAACCCAAAAGGTAATTAAGAAGTCCTAACCTACCAAAACCTAAATTGCTCTAGTTTTCAGTTCCATCTCTTGACTTTTATTTTATTTTATTTTATTTTATTACTATTTCTTGCATTTTCTATGAGCAGAATAAGGTGTGGAGCTATAGCTGCTTGTCTTTGTTCTTCTTTGGGAGCAACTCATTTTGGCTTTTTCATGAAGCTAAAAGCTCTCTAGACCATGCACAAATTAATCACAAGTTCTCATGTGACCATACTTGTACCAAAGAGTACCACTTTACTATACATTAAACTGATCACAATTCACAACAAAAGCCACACAAGTGCTTTAGGTGTTTCCCATGCCTCCCTTTACGCTTCGTCCTAACTCTCTCATCAGACTTTTTTATGATCCACACCGCCCCAAATTATAATAAAAGAAAATGTGGGGGACATGTTATTTACTACTTGTACCTGTCATAGCTTCAAGCAATAAAAAGTTCATGGAGCAGCCACTGCAAAAGTAAAATTCATGTATAAGCATTAAATAATAAGGGATTTTAGACAATTGGTCTCCAATTGTCTCCAATTTTGCACCTTTTTTTTATTTTGATTCCTAATAAATTTTTTTAAAAATTTTTTCAATTGATTCCTAATTGGTAATCCATTGAAGACCTCTCTTTTTTAAAAAAATTTAATTGCATAGTACTTTCCAAACTTTCTACCATTTTTATTTTGATTTTTAATTTTTTTTTTTTACAATTAAGTTTTCAAATTTCTTAATTTCATCGCGATAAAATAGCAATGGTTAAAAAATATTTTAGAATTAATAAAATTATCATGTCATTGCCTATTTAACTTTCTTTTGCGTGCCAATTTTGATTCCGAAATTTTATATTTTTTCACTTTAGTTCCCAACACATATATAAATTAGTAATCCTAAAAAAGATCTCTCTAGGATTGTGGGGCCTACATAATTTTTTAAAAGATTAATTTATATAATAATATGCTATTTGGTAGTTAAATTTTTTTACAATGTAAAAAATGTCTATTTTAATTTCGAATGCCTTTTGATTAGTCTTAATTTTTTTGCTTCTTATAATTACTTACTGATTTCTTCACTGATTTAAAATTTAGGAATCAAATATTTTATTAGTTGTACATTGTTTGTAAATTCTATCTTGATGATAATAGAAAAATATTATTTATCTTTCTTAATACTTAATAATTTTTTATTTTATTTTAAACTGATATATTTATTTTACTTATTAGGTTTAAATATTTTCAGAAAGAAGTATACTTTAATTTTATTTTTTAATTTATTCTCTAATTTTTAATTATTCAATACTGAAATAAATAATACTTAAAAATATTAATCTATAATAAAAAATATTAATAATAATTATAATAATTTACTGTTATATTATTTTTTCGCTGTATGGCGTGCCTTAACTAGTTATTATTAATTAAAAGAAACATGAGAGCTAGTGAGTGAGTGCATGTGCCGCGGCTTTTAGTTGCTGAGTGCTAGCGCTCAATTAATTAATGCAATAAATGGGTCAAAATCCCTCTCTCTCTCTAAATCTATCTCATTATTAAACCTCTCTCTCTCTCTCTAAGAAAGTGTAAAGTGGGAGTGGATGTTTTGCCAATTTGTTTTACTTTTGATAGTGTGTGGTCGGTGACCTAAAAAAAGCTAAGATGATTCTGACTGTCATATATTTTGTTTTAACTAATTTGTTTACATTTTACAAATATATTATTTTGTTCAAAGAAAGAATAATATTTAACATGCTTTTTAAAACTTTAAAAATATTTAATTTATCTATGAAGGACCAAAATATTCTTGTTGATTTTTTTTAAAAAAAAATTTAAATAAAAGATTAAATTTTAAAAGAATATTTGTATAATTTTAGGATAAATTTAAAAATTTTAAATAGTAATAAGAGAGACAAGTGAGCAAAAGCTCCCAGAAAAAGAGAAAAAAAAAAAGAAAAAAAAAAGAGATCACTTGAATACTAATCCATCATTGGAGTGCAAAGTGCTCACACTAACAAACTAAAAGCAAAATTATAGATTGCGAATTCAATTAAAATATGTAAATTTTTGTCGGATAACTTATTTCGATGTTCAAACAACCCCAAAATATTATCCACTTTGATGTATAGATATATATTGGATTGATAACTATGAAGTACTAATTTGTAATAAAGATATTTAGAGGTTCTTGAAAAATAAAAGAGTAAATATTGCTAAGGCACTTCTTGTTATTAATTAAAAGAAGGTTAAATTTTGATTAAAAATACAATATTATATTCATTCACACTTTGGAATTTTGGATCTCTCGTAGTATAGTTTTATTGGCTGATGTACACATTTTTAAATATCACGAAAACTTGCCTATATATATTATTAAGTAAGATTATATAAAAATAGCAAATATCTATAATAATACTATATACAATTTATATTATATTAATGCGGCTTTAATATATTTATACTAGAAAATAAACAAAATTTCAGTGGAGAACTCTCTAATCATCTGCTATCACGTGTCGGTTTTATCGTTATCCAATAATTAGTTGAATATTTTTTAACAATAGAATTTTTTGAAAAATTAAACTTCTCGCTGAAATTTTTATAATTTTTAAATAAAAATAAAGAACGATAAATCGTTTTAAATTTTCTTTAATAAGAAAATCATTGACCGTTCCGAAATTACGCGAATTACATTGCGACAAATCCGTAGAGAATCTGGTGAGACACCACCACCACCTGTACCGCTGTACGGAGCCCACAAAGCGTGTCCAAGATTGGACTAAAGTCAAAGTGTGGCCAAGCAATTTCCTTCTCTAAGCTCTATTTATTTATAATAGGTGGCAATCTACTCGCTGCTCGTCAGCCATTTCGTGTTCGGCTCAAAATAAGCCCAAGATCGAATTCCTCGTCTGATAAACGAGCCGAACATGAGATGAATTTTTCATGTTATTTAATAAACGGGCAGAACACGAGCTGAGGTCAGCTCGCTCGTGTTCGGCTCAATAACACCTCGAATACCTATATTTTATATTTATATAAATTTATTTAATTTATATTCATATTTATCTATATATAAATAAATAATTATATATATAATATATATTTTTGTTATTTGATTTTAAGCAAAATAAAAATATAAAGACGAGCGATTCATTTATATATAAAGTTTCAACTATTAGATCAAAATCTAACGGATAAGATTTTATAAATTTATTTTTTATATATATCCAATATAATCCTTTTAACTTATTGTTCGTTGGCCAGCTCGTAAGCCAGTTCGTGTTCGACTCGTTTATTAACGAGCTGAACACAAGCTGAATTTTTCGACTCGATACTTTAACGAGTCAGCTCGTGTTCGGCTCGTTGACACTTGACACCCCTAATTTATAATGCCTCATTCCTCCAAAGAAGTTCACCGTGTCACACTTGTATCAAATTATCTGTAATAAATTAATAATGAATTGAGTTGGAATATTTATTTGGGCTCTTTTGCTATCGAATTTTTAATCATTGTATTGAGTAGGTGGTTAGTTAAATAGTATGACCTAAACGGTGAAATTGATTAAAGTATAAATCTAATGGTTAAAAAATCAATAAAAAAAGAGTCAAAATACTATTAATAGTATACCAGCTCAACTCATTAATAATATATATATCTTTTCTTGAGAGAAAAGTACGACAAAAGTATTTTTTTATTGATTTTTTAACCATTAGATTTATACTTTAATCAATTGTATACCAGCTCAACTCATTAATAATATATATATCTTTTCTTGAGAGAAAAGTACGACAAAAGTATTTTTTTATTAATCATGATAGGACGGCTGAACGTTACATCAGTAATTTAATTGGTACATTCTAAATTTTTTTTTTATTCTTAGGAAAGAAAATAATTAGGATAAATTCTGAACGTATGTGACACAATCAAATCTCACATCAATACAATATAGATATTCAAATTTAACATCAACACATATTTATATCTAAATTCATATCTAAAAAATATTAAAAATAATATGATGCTAACATATATTTTTTTAAAAAAAAATCCATCATTTTCACCTTTAAGAAAAAAATGGATGTTAATATATATTAGGGCAAAATAAAATAATTTTCTATTATATTTTTATATTTATTTTATTGTAAGTTTTATGTTAAAATTATATTTATATTTGTTAAAATATTAAATTTTATCAAATAAAATATGGGTATACGAAGTTTGAACATGAGTGCGAATTTTTAATTGTATTGATTATCTTATCTATAGCTAATTTTAGGTCATAGTTATATATACATACTAGCATATCGAGTGAGGCTACTATGCTTCTGGAAGCACGGAGCCTTCCGTGCTTCCAGGTCGTTTTTGATGTTGCGACTTTCGAATCATCGAACGGCTCCGTTAAACTTGATCTAGAGTATTTGAAGTATATAGAAAATAAATTTTGCAATTTTTCGATATCATTTGCTTAGTGAACTTTAAGGGGCTCAAAATCAACGGCTGAAAATAAAAATCTTATAAAACGTGATAATATGACATTAAAATTTTAGATCAAAGATATTGATCTTATTTTATATAGTATAAAGAATTTTCTATCAAAATTTCACGTGATTTGGATATTTCTATACCGTTAAACTTCCAAACGGCTCACCACGGTCCTTAAAATTATTGATTTTGAGCCCCTTCGATCACTAGGCAAATGATATCGAAAAATCAGAAAATTTATTTTCTAAGTACTTCAAATACTCTAGATCAAGTTTAACGGAACCGATCGACGATTCGAAAGTCGCAACATCGAAAACGACCTGGAAGCACGAAAGACTCCGTGCTTCCAGAAGCATAGTAGCCTCACTCCTAGTATATCTTATTTTATCTGAATAATATTCAAATACAGTTCTAACTTATATTTGAATCTAAACCTAGGATAATGAAAATTTAGCATACGATATATATTTACATTCAAAAAAAAAATATAAATGCAAATATAATTTTGTTAAAAATTCAGTCATATTTGGCTGTTCGTATATATCGGATGGTACGGATTAATTACGCTAAAAATCAAAATGAGGGGCTGGATCAACCTCGTGCCTATTACTCACGAGATTATTGAAAATTTATTTCCCTAATTATTACCCCTGCGTCACATCAACGCAAACAAAAAAAAAAGTGCCCATAAAAATAGCATGGAGACCCCTCAACTATATGCTGTTCTGCAATAGTCCCCTCAACTTCAAGTTACATTTCATTTAACTTCTATTTTTTTATTTAGGTTTTTACAGTTAATTAATAATTAACTTACAAATTATATAAATTTATCTGGCTTATTTAGCTATTAGTAATTGATTAATCCAGATTTATTTACTGTAAAATAATTAAATTAAGTCTCTGCTACGTGGACACATCAGCACCGTCGGTGCCTCACCATGGAGAATCTCCACCGTTAGATTTTGGGCCCGTTTTCCCAGGGCTTATAATAAACGTTATGGTGGGGCCCACGCGGAATTGTGTCGTAAAACTAAGAACCAAGAAGAGGCAAAGATCGCATAAGCAAGTAAGCAACCACCCCCGTTTCTCCCGAGGCCCAAATAATATAAAAAAATTATATAAAATAAAATAAACATTTTTTTTTTTTTTTTTGATTTCCTCAAAACTTTTTACTTTTTTTAGACTTAGTTGGCCCCACCACATGCCTCTCAAGGGCTACTCATATATATATATATATATATATATATGGGGAGCGGATGTTATAGCGGATGTTATTAAATTACCCATTTACCCTTTTTAGTTTCCACAATCTTCTTCTCTTATTAGGCTCACTGGATTACGAGGAGATTAAAAATATACAGTAAAATTATAAATATTTATTTATATTTATATGTAATATTATATTATATATAGTTTTTTGCCGTTGGATAAAGGGATGCACAGTTAGAATGATAGTGGTTCTCTAGGGTTAAGTGGATGATTGGTTGAACAGTATGATCTGACGAGTAGAAATGATCAAAAAGATAAATCTAACGGTCGAAAATTTATGAGTATAAAAACTTCTATACTTACAAGAGTATAATAACCGGACTTATTTTATATATATATATATATATATATATAGAATTAGACTGGAATACTATCAATATTACAAATCTATTAGTGCTATTGATTTTTTAGCCCTTAGATTGATAAATGGATGGTTAGGATGATATGAGCTTCCTAGGGTTGAGTGAATCGTTGGTTGAATAGTATAGTCTAACTGGTAAAACTAATCAAAAGGTTAAATCTAAAGGTGAAAAACTCGATAGCATCAAATTCTTGGTGCTATCGATAGTACCCTAGCCGGACTCTCTCTCTCTCTCTCTCTCTCTCTCTCTCTCTCTCTCTCTCTCTCTCTCTATATATATATATATATATATATATATATATATATATAGAATTAGGCTACTATACTGTCTATAGTACCGGAGCTCCGGTACTATAGTCTTGTTTTCGATCTCAGGGTGTTCAAATTAATGATCCACACCGTTAAATATGATCTAGGATATATGAAGTTCTTAGAAATAAAATTTTAGTTTTTTTCAGCATCGTTTACTTAATAAATAAATTATGTCAAAATGGACGGCGGAAATTGAATAATCTTTAAATTTTGAGTATAGAACTTTTAAATTCAAGATAAAAAATATTAACCTTAATCTAGATAGTTTAAAGTATTTTCTATCAAAATTTGAAGAAATTTAGATTCTTCTATACCGTTGAACTCCAAATTCGTCATAGTAGCCATTGAAAGTTGACAATTTTGAAATGATTTGATCATAAAGTAAACTATATCGAAAAAATATAAAATTTTATTTCTAAAAACTTTAAATACCCTAAATCAGTTTTAACGATGTAGATCGTTGATTTGAACACCCTAAGATCGAAAACGAGACTATAGAAGAATACTTTGATCAAATACTATTCTACCTACCACCACTTGGATCAAGTACTATACCACCTACCACCACTTACCACTATCATCTCAACCTTAATTTAGATAATTTAAAGTTTTTTCGACATAATTTACTTTATGATCAAATCATTTCAAAATTGTCAACTTTCAATGGCTACTATGATGAGTTTGGAGTTCAACGGTATAAAAGAATTTAAATTTCTTCAAATTTTGATAGAAAATACTTTAAACTATCTAGATTAAGGTTAATATTTTTTATCTTGAATTTAAAAGTTCTATACTCAAAATTTAAAGATTATTCAATTTCCGCCGTCCATTTTGACATAATTTATTTATTAAGTAAACGATGCTGAAAAAAACTAAAATTTTATTTCTAAGAACTTCATATATCCTAGATCATATTTAACGGTGTGGATCATTAATTTGAACACCCTGAGATCGAAAACAAGACTATAGTACCGGAGCTCCGGTACTATAGACAGTATAGTAGCCTAATTCTATATATATATATATATATATATATATATATATATATAGAGAGAGAGAGAGAGAGAGAGAGAGAGAGAGCAGTTGAGCTAGATACTCTCAAAAAGCACATGAGGTGGTGGTGCTTTTGAGTTTTTAACCATTGAATGGAGAGATGTAGGATTGAGATGATGGTGGTAAGTGGTGGTAGATGATGGTAGTTGAATAGTATTGATCCAGGAATATTTGTAATTAAGTAGTAGATCCAAGTGCTAGAAACTTAGAAGCACTAAGGAATTGTGCTTCTAAAAGTATTCTAGCTGAATTCTCTCTCTCTATACTATATATAGGGCGTGTTTGGTTCGAAGTCGGAGTCGGAATCGGAATCGGAATCAAAATAAACTGGAATCGGAATCGGAATGACTAATTACTATTCTGTTTGGTTCAACACCTGAATCGGAATCGGAATAAATCATTCCCATTATCAGTGTTTGGTTCAGGTGGATATAAAAAACGTAATCAATTTAATATACTAACATTATCTTTATAATATATTAATTTAAATTCAAATTAAAAATTAAATATTAAAAATTACATCAAAATTTTGAAATAATGTCAAATTTTAAAATCTATTTTTTTTTAAAAAATAAAACTTTGTAGTTGAGTTAGCATAATTCAAAATATGAAACTAAATTTTAATTTATTCAAATTCAAACTTAAAATTACAATTTAAATTTTAATTTGAATCCATAAATTTAATTTAAGTTTGAAATAAAATTTGAATAAAACTTTATATAAATTAAAATTTAATTTAAATTCAAATTCATACGTTAGATTCGAAATACTTGATTAAATTTTAATTTTTAATTTAGGTTTAAATTAAAATTTAAAATTATATATTTAATTTTTAAATTTTAACTCATATTTTAATTAAAAAAATTAAAAAAATAAATTTAATCCGAATAAATATCCATTCCGTCCGGATTCAACTTTCAATCCGGCCTCCTAGGCCGGATTGAAAAAGAGGTGATTGAGGGATTCCCATTCCACTCGGGAATCGGAATCGGAATGGGACTCCCGCGTACCAAACACCCACAAACGGATTTACCCATTTCGATTCCGATTCCAGGGTGGAAAAAAAGCGAACCAAACACGCCCATAGAGTTGAGCTAGAATACTCTCAAAAGTACGAAGGGATTGGTGCTTTTGAGTTTTTAACCATTGGATGGAGAGATGTAGGGTTGAGATGATGATGGTAGGTGATGGTAGGTGGAACAGTATTTGATCCAAAGGCTATTAATAATCAAGGAGTAGATCTAATGGCTAAAAAGTTAGAAGTATATATATATATATATAATGAACGAGTTATAATACTTTATCACAAACTGGACAAGGATATCTTACATCCTTTGGCCCTAATTTTGTTTCGCCTAATAAAAATTGGGATGAATCTTGGTACCATATTTGACCATTCGAGTGTCTCGCATACGACTAAATGTTTATTTTCGGAGAGTGCATTGCAACCGATTGAATATTTATTTTTTTAACTAATGTTGAACATCAATATAATAACCAATATTATTTTCTGACAGCTTAGAGAACAATATTTGTTTCACTTTACTTTAATATAATGTCAGAATACAAACTCCTGACTTTGAGTTTCATCAAATTAAATTTCTAGTATTTAATTTAAATCCATATTTTAGGCATATCGAAAAATTTGGAACTCTGAGAGAAAATATTGAATATAAATATTAAGATATGCGAGCATAGCATTTAATTTAAGTTCATGTATTGGGCTATCGAAAAATTTTAAACTTAAACATGAGAAAAAAAAAATATGAATATTAAAAAATACCATCTTCCACAACTTAAGCTATTAAAGAACAACAAATTTATACTTTAATTTAATAAATAATAATATTATACAAATCGCACAAGTTTGGAGGGCGCATTATGTATGATTAAATATAAATATTTGCTTCTATTAGTGATGCGTTGCTTGCATTAATTAAATGTTTATTTTTGTGAATGATAATATATTACGTAGATCGCACTAATAATTCGCTTAATATATTTATTATTCTAATATTTTTTACCTAATTATCTTAAACCTTTCTCAATGCTAAATGACCCCAATATAACTTTAATGATGGAAAGAACATTTTTTTTTCACCAACATCATGCCTATTACCTAATACCAAATGTTTGGTTGAAACGCATTTTGATGTAACGTTGAAGTCATTTTGGTACAAAGCCATAAATCTTGGGCGCGGATTTTGGAATTGATCTCGTTGCTGAATTTTAGCGAAATTAATCTGTACTGTTTAATATCAGACAATGCATGTGCATTAATTATGCTAAAAATCAGCAGTTGGATAAATTTCGTGCACAAAAAATTCTATGCATGAAGTTGCAAGAACATGAATATTTTGTAACCTTTCCGTATTTAGGACTTCCAGTAGTTTGTAAAAAGGATTAATCGCACCAATGGTTTTTAAACTTTTGTGTTTAAGAAAAATTTAGCTCTCTTTTTTTTTTTTTTTTTTCCTTTTTGCATCCAATTGAGTCGCGAATAATTTGTATTTATTTTAATTACTTTTATTATCATATGGCAAGATTTAATGCATATTATCAGTTAGAGCTGCTTTCAGTGGTGGGACTTAATTGAAATTAATAATAAGGGCAATTGCTTATATTGTTTTTGAAAGTTTTCGACTTTCTCATTTACCTCTTTTAGAAAGTTAATATTTAAAATACCTTATTTACGTTTCAACCTATTTCAAATATACCACTAGAGTTAAATTCTGTCAATGAACTGTTAGTAATAGTTGTTATCTTTATAAAATTACTATTTTGTCTTTTCAAATATACTTTTCTATCATCACTGACTTTTTTTATTTGCCCTTACGTTAGAGGCACAAAATGTACTTTGATTTTTCGTCTTGTCAAATATACTCTTCTATTATTACCCATATTTCTTATTTGTCCTTAAGTTAAGAACAAAAGAGGCATTTTGATTTTTTTAACTCCTGTAAATATTTAACTCATATTTAACCTAAGTTAACTTAACGGATGGTAACTATAGAGCTATTTTGAAATAACGGAGAAACATATAAGAAGTATATTGAAAAAAAAAGAAGTAGAGTTAAATAAGATATTTTCGAAGTTTCGAGAGATATACAGGCAATTCTCCCTTAAAGATTGCATGCTCTTAATTAATAGTTATATATGACTTATTGTATCATTAAAAAGTAATGATTGCATGCTCTTAATTATCTTGTTTCTAAGCTATAATTAATAATAATCCTAAAATAAATAAGAAGTCACGCTGATCCAATCGAGTTATTCAAATTCAAATCTATTTGAGCCTAAAATATGAAACATTAATAAAACCCAACATTCGAAAAAGCTCGAACAATGGTACAAAACCTAAATATCATGTAACACGAAACCTTAAAAAAACTTGAAATTCGAACTATTTAGATTTAAATCGAAATAATTAAAAATACGACGTAGCTTGTATCCACATTGACCCAAAGTTGAATGTTGAAACATAAAAACAATTGAATAAATCTGAAAATCGAAATTATACGAATTCTTAAAATGACCTTCAAGCCTTTTTTTTTTCTTTTTTTTTTTTCAAAAATGATAGTGGATATGACACACACATTCATTATTTCTGTACATTTATTCTACTCTAGAATCTAATTATTATCTTATCTTAAAATTATTGATAAATATACATGAGCCGATATAAAAAAAAATTTATATCCTAATGTAAAAAAAAGATAATGATATTAAACAGGTCCAAAAATTTTGAAATTTGAATTAATGAAAAAAAAATGTGAATTGAATTTTTAAATTGTCACGGTGGAACCGTAGCAGTTTTTTCCGTCCAACACTCACTAAATTTCAGTTTATTACTCCAAAACAAACTCAGTGGCAATTTAGATATTACAGAGAACAGTAATGGCAAAAGTCAAACCATTGATGCGGTTGTACCACCACACAGTGATGTGATGATACGGTCACGGGTTCAATAAACAATTGCCTGAACCCGGTGTACCCTTATATCTCATGAACCGCATTAGTTTTGATAATAATTTTTTAAAAATTAAAAATTATTTAATGTAATTTTTGAAGACCCGGTGCATGAAAGAATTAGATTTCAAAAGATAGGTGCTACATGTGCACGCTGTTTGGAGCATACATTTTACGTTTTTTTAATTCAAAAATAAGAAATTTTTTTTAAAATTAATCTAATAATTTTATATTAAAACTATGCTAAACTATTTTTGTCTTGTACTACAAATATGAGAACTTTTTATTAGATATTATTTTTTTATATAAAAATTAAGATAAACTTTAATTATCTTTCGTATGGTTTAATATTTTTTTTGACCATCCAGTAATTCGAAAAGTTATATTTAATTATTTTATAATTTTTTTACTGTATTTTAAGTATTTATTTTTTGGTAGAATATGAGATTGATATTTTTTGCAAAATATATAATAATATAATATGATTTACTATATTATAATTTGTACCTTGTCATCCTATAGTTTTAGAAAAAAAATATCATTTCGCTACCGTTTTTAACAGTAGTTTCTTTGATAATAAAAATAAAATTACAAAATAATTAAGCGTTATGTTTTAAATTATATAATAATAAAGTAAAAAAAGTATGATAAACCGCCTATAGACAAATTAAAGTTTACTCTAAAAATTAAAATTAATTTCTTCATTGCCCTAATGAAAGGTTGGAATTTCAAAAATATTTTTTAAAGTTGTAAAATATTATTGATGCCGTTATATATATATAAAATGTTAACGGTTTATATTTTGAGTTTGAGGTTTATAAGAGTACTTGTAATATATTTATATATTAGAGGGGTATGAATGATAGGTTTGCTTATTTAGTTGGATAAAAATAATGTTAGATTTTGAAGGAATAATTGTAATATATTAAAATTTTGCAGGGTTATATTTGAAATTGCTTCAAAAATTATTAGAAGACGGAAAAAAAAAATTTTCGAAAAAAATATAATTTTAGAGGGGTGGTGTATAAGATGTACGTGTACACGCGGTGCAGGAAATATTTCACACACACACACACACTCTCTCTCTCTCTCTCTCTCTCTCTCTCTCTCTCTCTCTCTATCTCTACACCTGTCCCTCTCACTCCCTCACTCCCTCAATTTAGCAACATAACACCCATAACACCCATAACACCCACTCCTCTCTCTCTCTCTCTCTCTCTCTCTCTCCTCCTCTTCTCCCACCATTAAAGCCCAATTCCACTCCTCCCCCCCTCTCCCCTCCCCCTGCGCCATGAAAGAGCTCGGGAAGCACCCACAGAGTGGTGGAGTAGTTTCTTCTTCTTCGGATCTCAAAAGCCTCGTCTTGGTGATGAGCACGCGGAGGACGAAGCTCTTCCTCTACGGCTTCGCCTTCGCCTTCGCCGCGCTCACCGCGTACATCGCCATCTTCAACCCCTCCGGCGGCGGCGGCGCCCCCTCCTCAGCCGGGGCCGGCGCCGCCGCGCCGTGGTTCAACTCCCTCTACTCCTCCGCCGCCGTGCGTACGGCCCCTTACAGGTCTCAGATATCGAGCTTCTTCTCCCACATCTTCCCCAATTCCACGGGGAATGGGGGCGAGGTGGGAGGGAATGGGGGCGAGAGAAGGGGAGGTGGGTCGGACAAAGATGGGATTTTGGGGGGTGGGAACGGGGGAAATGGGGGAATTGGGTCGAAGGGAGGTGGGGGAAGTGGAGTTCCTGTGAAGAATCACACGGTTAGTGATGTGGGTTCTCCGCAGGATCAGAACGGGGTTTTGAGTGGTAAAGGTGGAATCTTGGCGAAGGAGAACGACGGCGGAGGCGGAATTGGGCTCAAGAACTCGACGGGCAATGGGGCGGCGGCGGCGCCGGCGAAGAAGGCAAAAGAGGGAATGTTGGAAGTGAATAAGAACACAGGAAGTGGAGCTTCTGGGAAGAACCAAATGGTTAATGGTGTGAGTTCGAGCAAGAAAGACGAAATTTTGGTGAATAAGAACGAGAATGGAGGCGGAATTGCTTCGAATGAGGCAGCGGCGCCGAAGAAGAAAAACGAAGCCCTGGAAGGGAATGGGAATACGGGGAGTGCGATTACACCGCAGGGAAATGGGGCCCCAACGAAGAATCACAATGAAATTGGTGTTGGTTTGGTGAAAAATGGGGTTTCTACCAATAATCAGGCGGAGGAAGCGGTCGGGTCGAAGAAAAATGGCGCCTTGGATGGGAAAAACCAAGCAGGAAGTGTAGTGGTTTTGCTCGGAAATGGAGCTCCGGCCACGGATACGACTAAAACTGAGGTTTCTATAAAGAATCAATCTAAGGACAAAGTTGGTTCTCAGGGTAATGGAGATTCAACTAAGAATCAGACAACGATTGTCGTCGGCAGCGGAGTAAAAGGTGGGAATCAAAATCAAACAGGGAAAGGAATTGCTTCAAATGGTAATGGAGTTAATGGTACTAAACAGAAGGCAACAGTTGCTGTTTCTCAAGGAAGCGAACCTGCGGCGAAGAATCAATCCGTCGAAACAATCGCGAGTGTTTCGAAAATTAGTGCTTCTGATGGCGGCGGGAAAAGAATGGATGATTGGATCAAATCGATGATAGGTTGCGACATATTTCAGGGGACATGGGTTAAAGATGATTCATATCCTCTCTACCCGGAGGGTTCCTGCCCCCACATCGATGAGCCGTTCGATTGCTATCTCAATGGACGGCCTGATCGCGCTTATCAGAAGCTCCGGTGGCAGCCTAGCGGATGCACAATCCCAAGGTGACGAAAATAATAAGAAAAGTTTCAAACTTTTTGGTTTAACTCGATTCATGTTTAGTGTAATGCATATTAATTGCTCACCTTCTTTTTATAGATTGAATGCAACTGATATGCTAGAGAGATTGAGGGGAAAAAGGCTAGTTTTTGTGGGCGATTCGCTCAATAGGAACATGTGGGAGTCTCTGGTTTGTGCTCTTCGGCATTCGATTAAAGATAAGAAGAAGGTTTTCGAGGCGTCTGGTCGGCAAGAGTTCCGGACCGAGGGTTCATATTCTTTCTTATTTACGGTTAGTTAACCATACGTTGTCGATGGCCGATACTATTAGTATTCTTCATTGTTCTTGTTAGTGATTATGATCACTGCTTGTTGTTCTATTTGTGGGTGGTAGGACTACAATTGCAGTGTGGAGTTCTTTCGATCCCCTTTCCTTGTTCAGGAATGGGAGATGCCGATAAGCAACGGGAAGACGAAGGAAACTCTTCGGCTCGACATAATCGAGAGATCATCTCCGAAGTATAAGGACGCAGATGTTATCGTCTTCAATACCGGGCATTGGTGGACGCACGAGAAAACTTCCAAAGGGTAAAGCTTCTTCCGCAACATTGTGTCGCGCTATCATATTTCATGTATTTTTAGGAGTTTATAATTGAATTTAAGTCGCGCCATACAGGAAGGATTACTATCAAGAAGGAAACCATGTATATAGTGAGTTGAACGTCGTGGATGCTTTTCATAAAGCTCTCAACACTTGGTCCAAATGGGTCGATTCCAACGTGAACCCTAAGAAAGCCATAGTGATCTTCAGGGGCTACTCCGCGTCCCATTTCAGGTAGATTCGCCTTTTTCCTTTATACCGATTTCGAGATCTCAAATGTTTTCTGCTTTGTTTAGAGCGGAATTTGATGCTTGATTAATTCTTCGCAACCTCTCGTTCTAAACTTTCGTTCGATATGTTTAAATGTCTAGTGGGGGACAGTGGAATTCAGGTGGGCAATGCGACAAAGAAACCGAGCCAATCAAGAACGAAAAGTATCTCTCGTCGTACCCACCGAAGATGAGCATATTAGAAGATGTGATCAGGGGAATGAGAACCCCTGTTGTGTATTTGAACATTACGAGGATGACCGACTATAGAAAAGACGCGCACCCTTCCATTTACCGCAAGCAAAACCTAACCGAAGAGGAGAGGCGGTCCCCCGAGAGGTACCAGGACTGTAGCCACTGGTGCCTCCCCGGCGTGCCGGATTCTTGGAACGAGCTACTCTACGCACAGCTTTTGATTAAACAGCATCAACTCTTCCACAAATAAAAAAGCCATATACGTAGATTCGGTGTTTATACATTATTATTATTATTATGTAGGGGGGATTCAATAACCGACAAGTTGATCAAAGCGATGTTGTCGCGATAAAGAGAATGGAGTTTTCTCGAAGTAGAAAGGTTTCGAGTACTTAGCATCTCACATGGGAGGGAAGCAAGATGGTAAGCTGAGACCTCCCAATATCGACACAGATTCTTTAGAACCCTTTTTATGCTTTTAGAATGTAAAGTTGATGTTATGTGTTAATTTAAAATAGAAAGCAGTATATATATGATTCTAAAGCAGTTTGGGTCCTCTTTGATTGCTTCTCCTTTTCTTCTCTTTGTTGGTTCTTTGAGTATGTTATTACTGCATGTATGATTTCGTTATATTTTGCTTTAAAGTTTACATATGCCACTGTGAGTCAATGCAAAGTGTATACAGATATTTAACTACTCATTTTATGAACCAGTTATACCTTATTTTTATTTGCATGGTAATATGTTCTCTTAGATCTATGACTATATACATACCAGTGTTGATCAAGATTCTGTGAGTTACTGCTGTGGCTTCTGTGGCTGGTAAGGGTCTCTTTCAGATCAATCGAGATTTCGCGAATTTATCATGGTGGACCTCATCTAATTTATTTCCTTTGTGTGATCGGCATATATGGTGCAAATATTTGTCCATCGTGTCGGATTCTGTACATATGGTTTTGCACTTTCTCACTTTAGTATTCTATGGCATGTGGTTTAAAGTATATCAAGTTAGTACCATGTGGTTTGACACTTTCTCACTTTAGTACTATGTGGTTTAAAAACTACAGGGTAATAACTTGATACAAAAATAAAACCACAGACTTGATACAAATATAAAACCACATAGTACTAATTTGTTACACTTTAAACCACAGGGTACTAAAGTGAGAAAGTGCAAAACCACATGATACTAACTTGATACACTTTAAACAATACAGTACTAAAATAAAAAAGTGCGAAACCACAGGGGGGTTTTGAAGTTTTTCCCAAAAAAAAATTAGTTTTCAGTCTCACTTGTTCAGGAGATTCTAAGCATCAAGATGGTTACATCTAGAGAATGTATTTTTGTAGTGAATTTTAAAATTTCTACAGAATTGTTGTCTAAGTGTAACGGTGTTTTCAGTGTTTCTTTTGCTTCTGTAGATCATTGTACTGTTTTGGAGACCCGTGATTAGGGGTGGAAACGAGCCGAGCTCGAGCGAGCTTACCTCGGCTCAAATTCGGCTTGAAATTAATTTCGAGCCTAAATTTAAGCTCAAGCTTGGATTGAAATTAATTCGAGCCGAGCTCGAGCGAGCCTAATTTCAAGTCGAGCGAGCTCGAGCCCTAAACGAGCCGCTTGAAATTCTCAACATTATACGATCAATAGTTTAATTTGTATAAAACATTATCTATAATTTGATACAAAAATATGTCTAATAGTTCAAAGTACAAAATAATTATATGAAATATAGTATTATAATATGAAAAATAATAATTTATGAGTTGAATATCTAATTTTTTCAGCCTCACATGTTTTTTCTTCCGCCTTCAATCTCTATATTATTCATTTTCATTTATGCAGTCAAAAATAAATAAATTATATAGATAAATATTGGATTAAACTATCCAATCATATATAACTAAAATTAAAATTTTATATGAATAATAATTTTTTACTTTAAAAATATTCTGTATATTTTCTCAAGCATACAATTAATAGCAAGGTAGCCAACGGCGAGCATACGATATTACTTGGTAACTTAGAGGGCTTCCGGCTTGGCCACTTAGGGTGAGAGACAGAAAAAAAGAAAGAGAGAAACATATTGAAAATT
This sequence comes from Ananas comosus, assembly GCF_001540865.1. Lineage (NCBI taxonomy): Eukaryota > Viridiplantae > Streptophyta > Magnoliopsida > Poales > Bromeliaceae > Ananas > Ananas comosus. Next base: position 9,837,009 of record NC_033626.1, read on the forward strand.
TAAAGCTCTGTGAAAGAAAGAATGAAAGAAAGAATGAAAGGAAAAATATATAAATTTAGTAAAATTTTGCCTTTTTATTTGTCTATTGGATTTGTTTTTATGGGCCAACAACATTATTCACTCAGCCTATATATAATTAAAATATATTATATTTATATATTTTTTAATATATATATATATATATATAGTGGTACAACTACTATGCTATCGAAAATATAGAGAATTTGATATTTTTGAATATTTGACCCTTTGATTAAAAATTGTATGGTTTGGATGATTGCAGTCTCTCCTAAGATTAAATAATACTCTTAGGATTGAGTGGTCCCTACAAGGTAATAATAATATTAATCCAAAGATAAGAAATGATTAAAGGGATTGATCTAAGAATCAAAAAATCGAAAGTACCAGATCTCTATACTTTCGATAGGATAGTAGCTTTACTATATATATATATATATATATATATATATATATATATATATATATATATATATATATATATATATATATTCGAGCTTTTCGAGCCTAATTCGAACGAGCCGAGTAATACTCAAGCTCGGCTTGAAATGAATTTCGAGCCTTTTATTTTGTTCAAGCTCGGCTCATTTAATTTCGAGTCGAGCTCGAGCGAGCCGAATATCAAGCCGAACACGAGTCGAACGCGAGCCGGCTCGCTCGTTTGCCAGCCCTAGCCCTACCCGTGATAGAGACAACTAAGGCATAAATTTATAATTCAAATTTTTTTGTCGTGAGCAAAACTGATAATGTGTTTGTGTGGGCTATAGGCATGTAACGCATGTTTGATTTTTTTTTTAAAAAAAAAAAACAAAAAACTGTAAACTTTCGAACTCGAAAAATTAAATGTTTTTTTTTAAAAAAAATCTAAAAAATTTTATTTTAGATTATTGAACTTATATTTATCGCAATTGTACAAAAGAACTTGTTCACCAGTTGCTATTGGGCTAGTTGGGCTGGGCTTGGTGAGTGGACCATTCAAAGCCCAATATATATTTGTGGCTCTCTTTGTTGTTGAATCATTAACGTATCGATGAGCGCATCTTTTTATTTATCAAAGAAATTATTACAAAATATAATTAAGAAATGAGGGATGTACTAAGATGTCATTGACTCTATATTGTATTTAACTTTCAAGTTATTTTTAGGAATAAAAAATGAAGCACATTAGAGATGAAATGCGTTATTCCGAATAAATAATTTTATGCTAATATTTTGTGATGGAGTAAGAGGTACCTACTCACTCACGATTGTTTTAGATGATGGTGATTATTATACTCAACATTCATGAACGAATATATAAAAATTACTAATAAATTCAACATCATTAAACTTAGGTTACGGCATAGTTTGGGATTGCACTTTCAAAAAAATTGCTTTTATATTTAAGAAATATTAAAAAAGAAAATTTAAAAGTGCTTCCACTCTTTCCACCTCCAATATTATTTTAAAATTATGACAAGGACCAAAGTAAAAGTTGTAATTTTAAATTTTGTGGACCTTTAAAAGCTTAAAAATAAACCACCACAATGCCAATGTGGGGGCTAAAAATACCAACTTTATATATTATTAGAAGATTTAGAGAAGAAAAAGGTTAAATTATAAAAAACCTTCTTACACTTTAGTCCTAGTCTCAATTATCTTCTGTATTAAAAATTGCATCAATGATCATCCTATACTTTGTTATTATCTTAAATAGACCAAAAAATTTTAAAAATTGGTAAATTAAGTAGTAAAATTTTAATAAAATAAGTTGACGTACCACATTGTTCTACATTTTTTTCAACATATATTCAATTTGCAACTCAAAAAATATATAAAAATTTAGATAAAGAAAATCTCCTATTTTGCTCATACTACTAAATTTATAGTTTATTTACTAATTTATTCAATTTATATGATTCTATTATATTACTTATAGATAACAAGTTTTATAGCTAAATTCAACAATTATCTCAAATAGTTAACCTATTTGAGATAATAACAAAGTGTAGAAAAATGATTGATACACTTTTTTATACAGGGATTAATTGAGATAAATGCTAAAGTGCTATAATGCTTTTTATAATTTAGCCAAAAAAAAACCTAAAACTTCAAATTTCTTCTCATTTTGAGCTATTAAGCACCTGTTAGGCCTTGCAGTTGCGTCCCGTTCGTTACGCGAAATCGTAAGAGAAGCATTTTTGAGAAAAGGTCTGCGGTGCGACTAGCGAGCATATCATATTGTTAAGCCAAATACGGCCAAAATTATAGCGACAACCAGCACCGACAAAATTTGCACCAGTAACGTTTGACACTGTAATTTTATAAAATAAAATAATAAAAAATAAAAAAATGTATTTAAATTTTTGCGCCTTATGTAAAACAAAATCAGTAATTTTTAATCACCATATTATCAAATAAAATCTAAGTCTGATTAAATTTGATTCACAAATTACGATGGAAAAAAAAAGGGAAAAAAAAAAAGAAGAAAGATCCAACGAATCTGGTGTCACCGCTGACGGCGCCACTGGAAAAGAAACATATGATACCAGACAGCAGACGAAAAAAATAATGCGCTCCTCAGGGTACTGCCTGCTGCGGCCGGCAATTTGCGGAGCTGCTTCTTGCAGTGCTGCCGTCCCACTCCTCCCCCTCCGAAGCCCTTGTCAGAGACGAAGCAGCAGAAGAAGAAACAGCAGATCGCTCTCCGTCTCGTCCTCCTCCTCCTCCTCCTCCTCCTCCTCTTCGTCAATGGCAGCCCGCGACATCGGGGGATTCCTCTCGAAGCAGCCCTACCATCCCCCTTCCTGGGCTTCGCACCTCCGCCCCATCCCTTCCCACTCCCTCTCCCTCGGACACGTACCCGCCCCCTTCTTTGTTCCCCTTTTCTCGAATTTAATTTTGAATTTTGCAGGTCAATTTAAGGATCAATACAAGTAATTAGGGTAAATGGAAGCGAATCAATAATTCATAATTTAATAGGGTGTAAAGTTTTTTTTTTTTTTTTTTTTTTTTGAAAATCAAACCATTTCTCAAATTAATATGGAGAGTTTAATTTGAAAAATTCTAGGGGCCTTCGAAATGTTATTTTGTGGTTTATATAATTAATATATTGTACATCTATTCTTTCTACATTAAAGAAGGATTTGGGAGGACCATAGGTGACCCATGTCCCCCTCCCAAACCCTCCTTTATTCTCTTTCCCCTCCTTTATTCTCTCTCTACTCTTCTCTCTCTCTCTCTCTCTCTCTCTCTCTCTCTANTAATTTGTATCCAATACGAAACTAAATGTTAGGTCTACTGTTAGACTGTTGGATTTGAGGAAGTGGCAGTAGAATAGTCCGGTTTCTAGCTAAAATTATCGCGAAAGATCATCATCTATGTTATCAAAGAGTCATTTTTAGATGCCTAGCGCGACAAAAGTTTTGTTCGTTGTACTTGTGATCAGAATCTCTTATTAGTGTTGTTAGCATTAAGATTATACCCTTGTTACGTCGAATGCCCGAGCTCCTGTATTAGCATGATATACTACTTCTGCATGTTTCGTTTAGCTATCTTCTTACACTCTCTTTGGTCGCTCGTCAGCTTCCGACTCCAATTCACAAGTGGAACCTTCCTAACCTTCCAGAAGGCACTGAAGTCTGGATTAAGGTTTAACTCGGAATTATTATAAGCTGCTTGAGGATGTTCACTTGATTTCGTGCTTTCTGAACCTGGCATTCTTTTCGAAATTCTAGCGTGACGACCTCTCAGGAATGCAATTGAGCGGCAATAAGGTCAGGAAACTCGAATTCTTGATGGCTGACGCTGTGGCACAAGGAGCGGACTGCGTCATCACGGTGGGAGGTATCCAGAGCAACCACTGTCGTGCAACTGCTGTGGCGGCGAGATATCTTAATCTTGACTGCTATCTGATACTACGCACCTCCAAGGTTACAAAAATTAGAAATGGCTGAAAGTGCAGATGCTTAAAGTTGATATCTTGATCAGACATTTTGATTGACTAATTGGTACTCTTACAGGTTCTTGTGGATAAAGATCCTGGTTTGGTCGGTAATCTCCTAGTTGAACGCCTAGTAGGAGCACACATCGAACTTGTTTCAAAAGAAGAATATGCCAAAATAGGCAGCGTGGTTTGTTCACCTCTGTCATTCCTTATCGTACTGGCATTAATCAAGTCTCTGGGTTTCAGCTAATTATACGTTAAGTTTAGACCGATGTTTCTAAGTCACATACGTTAAGTTTTCTTTTTCTTGCTGCTTTAATTTGATTTCTTACTTATCATCAAATGATTCGTTACTCTATTCTTTGGGCCTAGGCTCTTGCCGACATGCTGAAAAGGAGACTTGTAAATGAAGGAAGAAAGCCGTATGTGATTCCTGTCGGTGGATCAAATTCTCTTGGAACTTGGTATGTCAATAAGCAAACAAAATGAATAACAATGCCTCTTCCGATGTCATATTTCATCATTATTTTTTTACTTGTTTCCATTTCCTAAAAAATATGCCGAGAAACTGAAACTTGTGGAGATACCGAAACATGCCCTGAACTCATCTATTGGCATTTCTTTTCAATTTTCTTAGCCCTTTGGCTTCTTCTGAAGTACTCGTTACAATGGTTGCTATTTCAGGGGATACATTGAGGCAATGCGGGAGATTGAGCAACAAACCCGTTTATCTGGTTTTCAGTTTGATGACATTGTAGTTGCATGCGGCAGGTTATTTTCTTGCCAAGCAAATTTTTACATCTTTTAGAATGCTTATTAGTTACTATCCATAATTATATGATCCATGGCCTAAGAGCTTGTTTTTATTTCGGAACCATTCTAATACTGTTATATGCTGGAAAGGAGTTTGCATTAAAGCTGGCTTCCTTTTATACACTTAGCTATCGAGATTTCAGTGTGTTAGCTTCCTGTCAAATTTGGAGCTGTCACAGAAAGAGCTTCAAAACAGATAGGAAGTTAAATGACTTTGCATAGCACATACTACATTTGCACACATGAGCTATTTCTCTTTATGTTTTAATTATCCATCACTCTCCGTATCTTGTCAAATTTTACAAAGTTTAATGTGGATATTGCAACGAATTCAAGTTTAAGGTTTTCTTTTTGACTTCTTCTTTTGATTTGTAGTGGTGGAACTATTGCTGGCCTTTCTCTGGGGTCAAGTTTGAGTAGTTTGAAGGCAAAAGTATGCAACGACATTAGATTAGCAGATTGTTATTTCATAGTTACATAATTACCTACTAATCCTTGGTTTGTAGGATAGGTTCATGCATTTTCTGTCTGTGATGATCCTGACTACTTCTACGACTATGTTCAAGGCCTGATTGATGGACTTCAAGCTGGTGTCGATTCACATGATATAGTCGACATTGAAAATGTGAGTGGTACTTAACACAAAGTTTCTTACCTTCCAACAATTCTAGCTATACCTTTTTTTCTCTTCACATGAATGCCTTCTTCGAAATTTACTTAACAAAGAAAGAAGAAAACTTCGTTTGTGGTTAATTTGTGTTGTTTTCCTGGAAGAGAAGTCATAAGTATCTTTCTAAGCGACAATAATATGACATTTTGGCTTGTTTGTGTGGTTACTGAACTTAAATCCTTTTCCCTTCAGTCGGTTTTGCTCAATTAATAGTAATGTAACAGCCTAGAAGCCATGTAATGTACATCAAGCACTAGCTCTAGCAGTTGTGTTTACTCATGTATTGCTTGTAAACATATCGTGGTTCTTTTGTATTCTATGTGTATAAAATGTGAAGTTTGTTTGAAGTAAATGAAAGATATATTTTTTTATTATGCCTAACCACTTTTTGAACTAAAATTTGCCGTGCTACAAGTAATTTTTTGGCTTCTATGATGATATTACTGGCATTTAAGCTTTGTTCTATCAAGTTGTGAAATTTGCACTGTCGTTAAAATAGGCCAAAGGCTTAGGGTATGCCATGAACACAGCGGAGGAGCTTGAATTTGTTAAAAAGATAGCAGCTGCAACAGGCATTGTTCTTGACCCAGTCTACAGGTGCGACAGTTTTCAACTATTTCTAATTGAGATTACAGGAAATGTTTTTTATGTTTCCCTTTTCTAAACCTGAGATGTTATTTTCAAATAGCATTTTACATGAAGTAACTGGTCATTTTACGAAATCTTGGCAATCTGTTTGCAAGAATATAGTCTATAGGGAGAAGTAAATAATTCGCACTGCGAAGGATCTTTTTCAGATAACCTGCTGACCTTACACTTCCAATTGAAAGATCATGCGGAAAAAAATGAACTTTTTCCCATGTTACATATTTGAGACATGACTTAAAACTTGTTTATCAAGTCAAGTGATGCCTTTGAATTTGGTTTAAGTGCCAAATTTTTTCTTGCTGAAACGAGTAGCTCTTTAGTATGTACTTGCCTTTCCTAACGCAGTGGAAAAGCTGCATACGGTATGTTGAAGGACATGGACAACAACCCTGCAAAGTGGAAAGGGCGGCGAGTTCTCTTTGTGCATACCGGCGGCCTCCTCGGGTTGTACGACAAGACCGAACAGATGGCATCTCTCGTCGGCAATTGGCGTAGGATGGAAGTTGATGAGTCCGTTCCACGCAAGGACGGGACGGGGAAGATGTTCTAATGCTCTACTTCATCAACTCTCCTTCAAAGTACTTGCTCAATTTCCCAATAGGAGCACAGTTTTTTTCGTTTTCTCTTTTCTTTTCCTTCCCTTTTTTTTTTTTTTTTTTTCTCTCAAGGGATTGTTGTTAATTATTTTGGACATAACGGGTCGATATTTGTAATAAGATTGGTAAACCATGATGCTAATATCATTCATGCCAATGTTTTAAATTTCTGCATGCCAATGTTTCAAATTTCTGGAATTCTCAATATACTACCATGCAGAAAACAAACGAGAGGGACATTTGGCCTTTGATTTCTCAACAATGTTACTGGTCTTATTCCACCTGAGGAATTGGGTTCTGCTTTGCAGTGAAAAGATAAGGCAAAACAAAAAGCTGGGCAGCAGTGAATTTTGTCCAAGTGCTTTTGCACCAAGCAGGTAGTTTTGGAAGAAAAAAGGGGTAAAATGGCTTTCTGCAGCATGGAAAACCCACCTGAGGATTTCAATACAAAAGCTCTACTATCTTTTTGAACAGTTCCACTCTAAAACAGTACTTCCGCAGAAATTTCATAACAGCACTATACTACAAGAGCTCCTAAGAAGAGAGAGTACAGGTGATCAAAACAGATGCAACATGTAGCAGACTGACATTTATTCAGAAGGCACAACACACAGCAGTAAAGCTGATGGACTGGCAGGGAAGAGTCTAGCCATCAGCAATCACCACTATTCACACTAACACTCACACAAACATACACGGATACACCATAGCAACACACCAGTGTAATCCCTAAAAAGCACTCCACAACTAGCAAACTCCACTGGTTTTCTTGCGGTCCACCAGTTTCCGCCAATACTTTGTGATATCCTTCTCCATCTCCTGAACACTCTTCTTGACCATCGTGCCGGCTGGCTTTTCCTGCACGCTGACATTCACGATCTTCGCTATCTTATTCGCGTGATCCTCGAGCTCATGCAACACCTTCTGGATGTCGGCGACCAGCCGCTCTGCGAGGCTGCGGCTGAAGTCCTCCCTGATCACCACGCGGAGGACGGCCACGCGCTCCGCATCAGGCGGCATGGTGTACGCAGGCACGATCCAGCCGAACCTTCTTAAATTCTCCGAGATGTCGAAGACGGTGTACTTGCTGCTGTCCTTGAGAGCGAAAGCAACCAACGGCACGCCGGATTCCTTCGAGACGATTTCGAATTGGCCGGTGTTCTCTATTCCTTCCCTTAGGACTTTTGCGTTCCCCATGCAGTTCTCCATGATGTCCTTATACCCCTGTTCAAATGAGAATGTAAACATGATACTACAGAAGCAATCACAAAATAAAGACTTCAGTAGTTGCTTTCTGTACTGAAACAATCAGAATAATCAGAGAGAAATGTACCTCGAAGCCCAACCGAATAAACTGATAGTATTGTGCAATTATCTGACTCGAACCTGCAAGAATTCGCAAAGGAACATTCTCAGAAAGCTACTCGTTGCGACGAATCAAATAGCCAGTTCGATAATTCTTGCCTTTAGAGAAGTTGAGAGTGAATGTAGGCTGATCTGCTCCAAGATAGTTAATATGGAAAATGAGCTCTTCGGGCAGATCGTCCTTCCTCCTCCAGATGACCCAACCGACACCTGCGTAGACGAGCCCGTATTTGTGGCCGCTGACATTAATGCTCTTGACTAGGGGAAGTCGGAAATCCCATTCCAGCTCCGGATTCAGGAAAGGTGCTATGAATCCTCCACTCGCAGCATCGACGTGGATAGGCGTGTCCCACCTGAACCACACGAGAAAACACAAGTCATTGCTGAAATCTAACAGCTAACACAACGAATTGTAACAAAATGTTACATAGAAGGGAATCTCATCTTCTTTTTTTTCGTATGTGCTTACCCTGTTTCCTTATTTTTCGCTGTGAGCAGATCGTTTAACCGCTTTACATCCTCAAACTCCCCATTGAGAGTTGAACCCAAGATGGCCGCAACACAGATAGTGTTCTCGTCGACCAATTCCACAGCCTTCTCAGGGTCCATTACATAATATCCCTCCCTTAACTTAACCTCCTTTAGTTCGACTTCGAAGTACCTCGCAAATTTCTCCCAGCAAACCTTGTAAATAGAGAAAACAAGTTAAAGAAGAAAAAAGTTCAAATCTGAGCTTAAAAGGTAGAAACTACCTGAACATTGGCGCCGGTGACAATGTTAGGTTTGTCGTGAGGCTTTCCCTCGGCCTTTCTTTTGTTCTGCCACTTTCTCTTGAATGCTAATCCTGCCAGCATTATAGCTTCTGAGGATCCGACAGTTCCAACGCCTACTGCGGTTTCTTCCTCTCCAATTGGAGCATGGAAAAGGTGCGCGATCATATTTACGCAGCGGTTCTGCAGGAAACAGAAAGAACAACAAATTTGAGCAATGCTAATCATGAACTTGACGCATCACCTAGTACGATAGATATACGGGTGATTCTCGAAACAATCTTTTGCACTCTCCCATGAATCCTTAATCATCATGTACAACAATAGACCACAACAATCAGTAAACAATGTTTCATCTCCGACGACATACCAGAGAAAATAGAGAAACAGATGAGTCTAATGTTGGGCATATAAATCAACACTTTTTTCTGCAATTCTCTCCAGCTAAAAAGTATTTGCACAATTGATGTCTTAAAGAGTCGAAAACCTTATTAAAAATCAGTAGCAAGCCATATAAGGCCTGTTGTAAAATCTCTGATTGCTGCCTACAGGCACTCTCTTTCTCTCCAAAATTAACAAAGACTACTGCCGCCCTTAACAAGTAACGAGAAATCAGTAAATGTAGGCCTTCAAAGTTCAGAAAACACAGCTAAGAGAACTCAGTAAACAATCATTATACAAGTTTAGCGCACGCGACAATCTGATGCTGAAGAAATCGAACCAAGATAACAGATCATGTATTATGAGCACAAATTCAACTCCAACAACCTAGATAAAGAATGTGAGACTACATTATGAAACCACAAATCTACGAATTGCGTGTTTTTAACATTATTGTAATATAACTGAAGTAGGAAAACATAGCATATTGAAACAATTTTTCACTGTCAGAGATAATAACTCCTGATTCAATTCTGGTCCAGTTCATCAAAAAACTAGATAATTCAAGTTCCAAATACACTCTATAACTAAGATCAATTCAATTCCACCAAGATTTGATTCAGTTCCAAACATTGTGCACATGGTGGGTCCACACAGAACACATCAGAAAAGATCCAACTAAGATAAGAGAGGCAATGAATTCAAAAGATGTCCAACCGCTTTTGATTGCAACAGATATGACAAGACGCGACACTAACCGACATAAACACTAATTAGAGTGGGGGACCAAAATTTATTCACATTCACTGTCAAAAAACACCTGTCGACGAATTTCCACATCCTAAAACAAGAGCACTAGTGGATATTTGGCAAGCAATTATTGTAAGGACTTGGTCCAGCAGGTCAGTTGCTGATAAACTGCAATGCATAGCATCTCTGCTTTCGATTTCCATCACAATTAAAAGGAAAAAAAATAATACTAAATCTTGTGTTAAGATTGATAGTAACAACTGGATGGATGGCAGATCAACAGGGTGGTTCACTTCTAATGCAGCAGACCAGCTCTGGGGAGTAATTTATCCTTGTTGGTTTCTATTCCCAGAACATAGAACAGAATTTATAGAGCTTTTCGCCAACCAAATACAGTAGATGTAGGGGCCGGTTGGCCTAGAATCTCGAAAAGTAATTTCTGCAGAATTAATTTTGGTTTGGAAAATTAATTTTCATTAAAAAATGTAGAGTGTTTGACTCAGTAAGTGATTTTATAAAACTGTTTCACAAAATCTTTTTGCTGCTTGCAAATAATAATAATTTTTGCTGAATTTTATTTTAAAATTTGAAGTCAAAAATTTAAATTCGACTTTAAAAATTTTAAAAAAAAATTGTATTTAAAATCTGAACAAGAATTTAAAATTTAATATTTAAATTTAAAATATAAATTTAAGATTTAAAATTTAAAATTTTAAATCTTAAGAAGCATTTGCTAGCTACAGTTGAAAGCTATTATGGAGACTTCATGGAAAAAGCTCTAATGCCTATGCAAAAGCTGTCGGTGCTTTTTCGATAAGTTGCACTTAAAAAGAACCCTTTTTTAAGAATCTCCAGCACATAATAAAAAAATAATAATAACAAAATAACATTATTTACCGCTCATTTCAAATCTTGTTTTAGTGCGTCTTTCAACTGAGCCGAACTCGGTATCTATTGCTATAATATAGCTGAGAAGTAACAAGTGAAGTTACCTGGAGCTCGGTGGTGACGGGGTACTCGTCCATGTCGACATAGTTCTTGTTGATGGAGGCCATGATGAGCTTGTCGCACTCCGGCTCCATCCACGTCGTCACGAACGACGCCAGGTTCAGCCGCGGGTTCCCGTCCAGCATCAGCTCGTCATTGATGATCTGGTACGCAGCGTCCTTCGGTATCGCCTCCGCGGGCATCTTAAACCTTCATTCATTTATTCATTCATTCATTCATTCATTCATTCATTCATTCTCATAATATGTTATCGAAATATCTACTGAAATTTAAGGAATCAATCAATCAGTGGTCACCGCGGGAGTGCGGCGCGGACATAGCGCGAAGCGAAGGTGTAGTGCACAGCCGTGTCGGCGTCGCGGATCGCTTGGGAGAGAGCCATGGAGAGAGAGTTTATTGCTATGTTTGGAGAAGGGGAATTGGGGGGTTATTTATACATTGTATGATTGGTTGCTAAGTTTGTGGTGTACATATAATTGTTGCTGTTACGCTCCATATTGCTTTCAAAAGAAACAAAGGTGGGGTGGGGCATAGAGATTCCTTGTTCTTGAGGGGAAAAGTAAATGGTATCACTTTCATCTGATTGCTACTCCAGTACTAGATCTCTGTGAGAAAATATCTTGTTCTAGGCATATTTTTGATATTACTAGATCTCTGTGAGAAAATATCTTGTTCTAGGCATATTTTTGATATTACTGTGATGCGGAAAAATATTTATTTTTATTTTTTCAAAAAAATTTAAAAAAATTTAAAGAAAGAAATTGTAAGTGGGCAACCAATTGAATAAATTAGAGTTCGGATAAAATAAATTTTTGAATGAATTAGAGTTCGGATAAAAATTATTTCTTTTGTTGTTTGTTTTTATAATTATGGAACCGAAAAAGTGAATAATGCATCTCAATAGCTGTTTATTACACAAAAAATCGTGTTAGGAACCCCAACAATCCAGAAGTAGATTTAAAAATAGTTTCATAATAAATTTTAGTTTTTTTAAAAAGTTTCTATAGAGTTTTATAAGTCTAATTATTAGTTAAATAAAAATTATATAAAAATAATTTAATAGTTAATTCTATTTAAATAAAAATTATTAAAATTGGTATATATGCAACGTAAATTTATACAACAACTTATTTTATAAAGATTTATGTGAAAAAGATTTGAGATAAATCTATCTAAATAATTTTTTTAAAAAATCAATAAATAGAAGGGAAATTGTTTAATAAAATCAATTATATATATACACACACATACTATATTTCTAAAATCTTACTCTTGAAATTTAAATTCTGTATTTTTTTATACATCGATATTTTACGTGATTTAAATTCATCTATCAGATGATTAGATTTTATTACACAATTTATTACGTGTATTATTAATAAAATTAATTAATTATATTATGTACAATTAATTATTAATAAAATTAATTAATTNTATTTTTTTATACATCGATATTTTACGTGATTTATTAATAAAATTAATTAATTATATTATGTACAATTAATTATTAATATAATTAATTAATTAATTATATAGAGTTTAGAGATTTTAAATTTTAAATTTTCAAGTTTAAAATTTGGAAATAAATATTATAAACTAAAATTTAAAATTTGAAATATAAAATTTAGAATTTGAAACTTTGAAATTTGAAAGTATCAAAACTTCAAATTTTGATATTCAAAATTTAAAATTTTATATTATAAAATTCTAAAACCCTATATAGAGAGAGAGCGAGAAGGGGAGGGTTGGGCACGTGTCACTCCAAGGTCCCAAAACCATCCTTTACATCGTACTAGTGAATTACCGGCGCGATGCTGCGGATATAAAAATTTTTTATAATAAATTTTATTTTTTTTAATATTTTTATATAGTTTTATAAGTCTAATTATTAATTAAACAAAAATTATATAAAAATAATTTAGTAGTTAAATCTATTTAAATAAAAGTCNAGCCGATCGACGATTCGAAAATCGTAACATCGAAAACGAGCTGGAAGCACGGAAGGCTCCGTGCTTCCGATAGCATAGTAGCCTCACTCTAATAATAATATAATAATATAATAATAGAGAAAGAATAGCCCCTGCACTTACACCTGTAGGTGGAAGGTGGAAGGGCCAAATCAGTCTCATAGTCAAAAATCAAAATCGGCAAGGGTAAACTTCAAATACCTCCCGTGGTTTCGTATTTTCTCACTTTGGTATCCTACAGTTTAGTATCCTATAGTTTAAAATGTATCAAGTTAGTACCTTGTAATTCAAAGTGTATCGAATTAGTACCCTGTGGTTTCTCATTTTCTCACTTTAGTACCCTGTGGTTTAAAGTGTATCAAATTAGTATCCTCTGGTTTCGCACTTTCTCAATTTCGTACCCTGTGATTTAATATTTCGTTAAATTATATACAAAAAAACCTTCAGATATCCTATCTAGATTTATCGAATATTTATTTTAGCACCATTTAGTTTTAACTTTGTCACTGATTTAACGAAAAAAAATATTCCGAAATAGATAACAAAAAGAGAAAAATAAAACCACAAGATACTAACTTGATACGAAAATAAAATCACAGAGTACTAACTTGATACACTTTAAACCACAGGATACTAAAGTGAAAAAGTACAAAACCACATGGTACTAATTTGATACACTTTAAACCACATGATACTAAAGTGAGAAAGTGTGAAACCACGTAGGGGTATTTGAAGTTTTTCCTAATTTTTATGTATTGTGAAAAATAAAAAATATATTATTTTTTAAAATAGAAAATATATTATTTATAAATTATTTTATTAAGTAGGAGATGATAGATTTTATTGAACACAGTAAACGATTCAACGCCTTCCAATTATTCCGTTGAATCGGCCAAATTATGGTTATTTGATCGAATAAAATTTTCACAAAATTATTTAATAAATTATAAAACTTTGAAGGTTTATATTAAAAAAAGTCCTCAAAATCTAACTCATCTTATAATAATGAGAAAAATAGTGCTATCCATATAGAAAAGTTGCATAAGTCTGCCGTGGAAGTAATTTTTTAAAGTAATTTTATAAAGCTATTTGGCAAATTTTCTTAAGTGATTTTGTAAAAATTTTAAATTTTAATTTAAAATTTTAAAGTATTGAAAATTTTAAATTTTATTTAAATTTATAATTTATAGTTCAAATTTTTAAAATTTAGAATTCAAATTTTTAAATTTAAATCTTTGAATCAAAATTAGAATCAAATTTTAGAAAGTATGTTTTGGCTTCCATTGGGACATATATCTAGAGTCATGATTAAAAAATTAAAATCTGATTTTGTAAAAGAGGTTATGAAAAGCTATATTAAAAAAAAAATCAAATAGTGGACTATATCACCTAATAAGTGGTTAAGTTGATGTACAAATGGTTCAAATAGTTGACTTCTCACCTAAGCTGATGTACAAATAGTTTTTGTTTTAATTCATATAAATGATGTTTTATAAAAGATTTAATTCATGTTTTAATATTAATAACTGAAATTTTGAAACTTGAAACTTGATGTATACACCATAAAATTACCGGTGTGTTTGGATTGACGAATTTTTGTATCCAACGAAGCTTAAAGTGTAGTAGTGTTGGAGTTTTATTAAAATGCAGTTATTTTTTTGTTATTTATTCCGATGCAATCCATACATCTAAAAAATTAAATTCATGCAATTTTTTTGTTTGTTTTGGTATCTTGATATTAGTATAATTAATTTTTTAAGTTTTACATTTTTTTATGTAAATAAATAGGTCTCGTTACCATATAAATATAGTGATAAATTTATCTCCACAAAATTTAACATATTAAATAGTTAAATTCTCTGTTATTATTTGTAAAGGTAATTCTATCCGATTGTTAAGGAGGTAATTCTAATCCAATGTAAAAAAAAATAGAGTTTAAATTTTAATATTTAATAAATTTTTAGAGAAGGTTGACAAAACAGCGCAATAGAGATGCTTTATTGGAAAGTCTGAATTTCTTGTCATGTATAATATTTATCTCTATCCTAAATTATAATTTTTCTCTCTAAAATCTAAAATTTTTAGCTTTTAACATTAAAAATTACTTACTCAATTATTGAATGAAAACAAAATTATAGTATATAACAGCGAATTTGAGATTCTCCAACAAAATATTGTTGGAAAGGTTTTGGCTAAAGTTTTATCCCGCTAAGGGCATGTTTGTTTGGGTGGAAGTGGGTGGAAGTGGAGAGGAGGGAAGTCGTTTTCGTTCTAAACGGTCACTTTCGTTGTTTGGTTTGCCGTAAAAAAGTTAAGGTCGAAACTCGAGTTAACCTCAAATGGCGTAATTGACTTTGCCCCATTGGGGCGAAGTCAATTACGTTGAAAAGAGGTGAAGAAAAAATAATAAAATAATATAATAGATAAAGATAGTTATATTTAAATATACTTAATTATGTTACTAATTTTTTTAGGCCTTTTTCCATAAAAAATCCACTTATTTTGGGCTTTTGCAAAACCGAGTCACCTTTTTCGCTTTTGCAGATTCGGTCCGCTTTTTCAGCAAACTGACCAAAATACCCTTATTACTTTTTCTCTTTCCTCTTTCTCTCTCCTCTTCGTTTCTGTCGTTCTTTTTTTTTTCTCGCCGAAAAAAAAAAGGCGGACCGTCGCCTTCTTCTTCACCGTCGTCTCCCTCCTCACCATCCTTCTTCACCGTCGCCCCCCTCCTCACCCTCCTCTCCACCGCCCGCGACCCCCTCCTCCTCTCCTCCGCCGCCGCGGACCCCCAGCCCGATCCCGTCGCCGCGAGCGGCCGCGGCGAACGGGTTGGGCTGATATGCGGAGAAGAAGACTAACGCGAAGAAAAAAAGGGAGGG